>NW_027257553.1:706510-1059766 GCF_043159975.1 Macaca nemestrina
TTTCCAGATTTCATCTGAGGATATTTCCTTTTTCACCATAGCCCTCTAAGGGCTTCCAAATATCACTTTGACCTTTCACAAGAACTGTCTTAGCGAAAGGCTTCTTGAGGGGAATGCTGTAAATCTGTGAGATGATTTCACAGAACACAAAGAAGTTTCTCAGAAAGCTTCTTTCTCTTTGTTATCGGAGGATATTTCCTTTGGCCCTATAGTCTTCAAAGGGATCCGATATATCTGTTCTCAGATTCCACAGAAATAAGGCTAGCAAAGAGATCCACGAAATACAGATGTAACTCTGTGAGATGAATTAACAGAACACTAAGCAGTTTCTCAGAAAGCTTCTTTCCTGATTTCATCTGAGGATATTTCCTTTTTCACCATAGCCCTCTATGGGCTTCCAAATATCACTTTGCCAATTCCACAAGAACTGTCTTAGCGAAAGGCTTCTTGAGGGGAAAGCTGTAACTCTGTGAGATGATTTCAGAGAACACAAAGAAGTTTCTCAGAAAGCTTCTTTCTGTTTGTTTTCGGAGGATATTTCCTTTGGCCCTATAGTCTTCAAAGGGATCCGAAATATCTGTTCTCAGATTGCACAGAAATAAGGCTCGCAAAGAGATCCACGAAATACAGATGTAACTCTGTGAGATGAATTAACAGAACACTAAGCAGTTTCTCAGAAAGCTTCTTTCCATATTTCATCTGAGGATATTTCCTTTTTCACCAAAGCCCTCTATGGCCTTCCAAATATCACTTTGCCAATTCCAGAAGAACTGTCTTAGCGAAAGGCTTCTTGAGGGGAAAGCTGTAACTCTGTGAGATGATTTCACAGAACACAAAGAAGTTTCTCAGAAAGCTTCTTTCTCTTTGTTATCGGAGGATATTTCCTTTGGCCCTATAGTCTTCAAAGGGATCCGAAGTATCTGTTCTCAGATTCCACAGAAATAAGGCCAGCAAAGAGATCCACGAAATACAGATGTAACTCTGTGAGATGAATTAACGGAACACTAAGCAGTTTCTCAGAAAGCTTCTTTCCAGATTTCATCTGAGGATATTTCCTTTTTCACCATAGCCCTCTATGGGCTTCCAAATATCACTTTGCCAATTCCACAAGAACTGTCTTAGCGAAAGGCTTCTTGAGGGGGAAGCTGTAACTCTGTGAGATGATTTCACAGAACACAAAGAAGTTTCTCAGAAAGCTTCTTTCTCTTTGTTATCGGAGGATATTTCCTTTGGCCCTATAGTCTTCAAAGGGATCCGAAATATCTGTTCTCAGATTCCACAGAAATAAGGCTAGCAAAGAGATCCACGAAATACAGATGTAACTCTGTTGGATGAATTAACAGAACACTAAGCAGTTTCTCAGAAAGCTTCTTTCCAGATTTCATCTGAGGATATTTCCTTTTTCACCATAGCCATCTATGGGCTTCCAAATATCACTTTGCCAATTCCAGAAGAACTGTCTTAGCGAAAGGCTTCTTCAGGGGAAAGCTGTAACTCTGTGAGATGATTTCACAGAACACAAAGAAGTTTCTCAGAAAGCTTCTTTCTCTCTGTTATCGGAGGACATTTCCTTTGGCCCTATAGTCTTCAAAGGGATCCGAAATATCTGTTCTCAGATTCCACAGAAATAAGGCTATCAAAGAGATCCACAAAATACAAATGTAACTCTGTGAGTGGAATTCAGAGAACACTAAGCGGTTTCTCAGAAAGCTTCTTTCCAGATTTCATCTGAGGATATTTCCTTTTTCACCATAGACCTCTATGGGCTTCCAAATATCACTTTGCCAATTCCACAAGAACTGTCTTAGCGAAAGGCTTCTTGAGGGGAAAGCTGTAACTCTGTGAGATAATTTCACAGAACACAAAGAAGTTTCTCAGAAAGCTTCTTTCTCTTTGTTATCCGAGGATATTTGTTTGGCCCTATAGTCTTCAAAGGGATCCGAAATATCTGTTCTCAGATTCCACAGAAATAAGGCCAGCAAAGAGATCCACGAAATACAGATGTAACTCTGTGAGATGAATTAACAGAACACTAAGCAGTTTCTCAGAAAGCTTCCTTCCAGATTTCATCTGAGGATATTTCCTTTTTCACCATACCCCCCTATGGGCTTCCAAATATCACTTTGCCAATTCCACAAGAACTGTCTTAGCGAAAGACTTCTTGAGGGGAAAGCTGTAACTCTGTGAGATGATTTCACAGAACACAAGGAAGTTTCTCAGAGAGCTTCTTTCTCTTTGTTATCGGAGGATATTTCCTTTGGCCCTATAGTCTTCAAAGGGATCTGAAATATCTGTTCTCAGATTCCACAGAAATAAGGCTAGCAAAGAGATCCACGAAATACAGATGTAACTCTGTGAGATGAATTAACAGAACACTAAGCAGTTTCTCAGAAAGCTTCTTTCCAGATTTCATCTGAGGATATTTCCTTTTTCCCCATAGCCCTCTATGGACTTCCAAATATCACTTTGCCAATTCCACAAGAACTGTCTGAGCGAAAGGCTTCTTGAGGGGAAAGCTGTAACTCTGTGAGATGATTTCACAGAACACAAAGAAGTTTCTCAGAAAGCTTCTTTCTCTTTGTTATCGGAGGATATTTCCTTTGGCCTTATCGTCTTCAAAGGGATCCGAAATATCTGTTCTCTGATTCCACAGAAATAAGGCTAGCAAAGAGATCCACGAAATACAGATGTAACTCTGGGAGTTGAATTAACAGAACACTAAGCAGTTTCTCAGAAAGCTTCTTTCCAGATTTCATCTGAGGATATTTCCTTTGTCACCATAGCCCTCTATGGGCTTCAAATATCACTTTGCCAATTCCACAAGAACTGTCATAGTGAAAGGCTTCTTGAGAGGAAAGCTGTAACTCTGTGAGATGATTTCACAGAACACAAAGAAGTTTCTCAGAAAGCTTCTTTCTCTTTGTTATCGGAGGATATTTCCTTTGGCCCTATAGTCTTCAAAGGGATCCGAAATATCTGTTCTCAGATTCCACAGAAATAAGGCCAGCAAAGAGATCCACGAAATACAGATGTAACTCTGTGAGATGAATTAACAGAACACTAAGCAGTTTCTCAGAAAGCTTCTTTCCAGATTTCATCTGAGGATATTTCCTTTTTCACCATAGCCCTCTATGGGCTTCCAAATGTCACTTTGCCAAGTCCACAAGAACTGTCTTAGCGAAAGGCTTCTTGAGGGGAAAGCTGTAACTCTGTGAGATGATTTCACAGAACACAAAGAAGTTTCTCAGAAAGCTTCTTTCTCTTTGTTATCGGAGGATATTTCCTTTGGCCCTATACTCTTCAAAGGGATCCGAAATATCTGTTCTCAGATTCCACAGAAATAAGGCTAGCAAAGAGATCCACGAAATACATATGTAACATTCTGAGATGAATTAACAGAACACTAAGCAGTTTCTCAGAAAGCTTCTTTCCAGATTTCATCTGAGGATATTTCCTATTTCACCATAGAACTCTATGGGCTTCCAAATATCACTTGGCCAATTCCACAGGAACTGTCTTAGCGAAAGGCTTCTTGAGGTGAATGCTGTAACTCTGTGAGATGATTTCACAGAACACAAAGAAGTTTCTCAGAAAGCTTCTTTCTCTTTGTTATCGGAGGATATTTCCTTTGGCCCTATAGTCTTCAAAGGGATCCGAAATATCTGTTCTCAGATTCCACAGAAATAAGGCTAGCAAAGAGATCCACGAAATACAGATGTAACGCTTTGAGATGAATTAACAGGACACTAAGCAGTCTCTCAGAAAGCTTCTTTCCAGATTTCATCTGAGGATATTTCCTTTTTCACCATAGCCCTCTATGTGCTTCCAAATATCACTTTGCCAATTCCACAAGAACTGTCTTAGCCAAAGGCTTCTTGAGGGGAAAGCTGTAACTCTGTGAGATGATTTCACAGAACACAAAGAAGTTTCTCAGAAAGCTTCTTTCTCTTTGTTATCGGAGGATATTCCTTTGGCCCTATAGTCTTCAAAGGGATCCGAAATATCTGTTCTCAGATTCCACAGAAATAAGGCTAGCAAAGAGATCCACGAAATACAGATGTAACTCTGTGAGATGAATTAACAGAACACTAAGCAGTTTCTCAGAAAGCTTCTTTCCAGATTTCATCTGAGGATATTTCCTTTTTCTCCATAGCCCTCTACGGGCTTCCAAATATCACTTTGTCAATTCCACAAGAACTGTCTTAGCGAAAGACTTCTTGAGGGGAAAGCTGTAACTCTGTGAGATGATTTCACAGAACGCAAAGAAGTTTCTCAGAAAGCTTCTTTCTCTTTGTTATCGGAGGATATTTCCTTTGGCCCTATAGTCTTCAAAGGGATCCGAAATATCTGTTCTCAGATTCCACAGAAATAAGGCTAGCAAAGAGATCCAGGAAATACAGATGTAACTCTGTGAGTTGAATTAACAGAACACTAAGCAGTTTCTCAGAAAGCTTCTTTCCAGATTTCATCTGAGGATATTTCCTTTTTCACCATAGCCCTCTATGGGCCTCCAAATATCACTTTGCCAATTCAACAAGAATTTCCTAGCGAAAGGCTTCTTGAGGGAAAAGTTGTAACTCTGTGAGATGATTTCACAGAACACAAAGAAGTTTCTCAGAAAGCTTCTTTCTCTTTGTTATCGGAGGATATTTCCTTTGGCCCTATAGTCTTCAAAGGGATCCGAAATATCTGTTCTCAGATTCCACAGAAATAAGGCTAGCAAAGAGATCCACGAAATACATATGTAACATTCTGAGATGAATTAACAGAACACTAAGCAGTTTCTCAGAAAGCTTCTTTCCAGATTTCATCTGAGGATATTTCCTATTTCACCATAGAACTCTATGGGCTTCCAAATATCACTTGGCCAATTCCACAGGAACTGTCTTAGCGAAAGGCTTCTTGAGGTGAATGCTGTAACTCTGTGAGATGATTTCACAGAACACAAAGAAGTTTCTCAGAAAGCTTCTTTCTCTTTGTTATCGGAGGATATTTCCTTTGGCCCTATAGTCTTCAAAGGGATCCGAAATATCTGTTCTCAGATTCCACAGAAATAAGGCTAGCAAAGAGATCCACGAAATACAGATGTAACGCTTTGAGATGAATTAACAGGACACTAAGCAGTCTCTCAGAAAGCTTCTTTCCAGATTTCATCTGAGGATATTTCCTTTTTCACCATAGCCCTCTATGTGCTTCCAAATATCACTTTGCCAATTCCACAAGAACTGTCTTAGCCAAAGGCTTCTTGAGGGGAAAGCTGTAACTCTGTGAGATGATTTCACAGAACACAAAGAAGTTTCTCAGAAAGCTTCTTTCTCTTTGTTATCGGAGGATATTCCTTTGGCCCTATAGTCTTCAAAGGGATCCGAAATATCTGTTCTCAGATTCCACAGAAATAAGGCTAGCAAAGAGATCCACGAAATACAGATGTAACTCTGTGAGATGAATTAACAGAACACTAAGCAGTTTCTCAGAAAGCTTCTTTCCAGATTTCATCTGAGGATATTTCCTTTTTCTCCATAGCCCTCTACGGGCTTCCAAATATCACTTTGTCAATTCCACAAGAACTGTCTTAGCGAAAGACTTCTTGAGGGGAAAGCTGTAACTCTGTGAGATGATTTCACAGAACGCAAAGAAGTTTCTCAGAAAGCTTCTTTCTCTTTGTTATCGGAGGATATTTCCTTTGGCCCTATAGTCTTCAAAGGGATCCGAAATATCTGTTCTCAGATTCCACAGAAATAAGGCTAGCAAAGAGATCCAGGAAATACAGATGTAACTCTGTGAGTTGAATTAACAGAACACTAAGCAGTTTCTCAGAAAGCTTCTTTCCAGATTTCATCTGAGGATATTTCCTTTTTCACCATAGCCCTCTATGGGCCTCCAAATATCACTTTGCCAATTCAACAAGAATTTCCTAGCGAAAGGCTTCTTGAGGGAAAAGTTGTAACTCTGTGAGATGATTTCACAGAACACAAAGAAGTTTCTCAGAAAGCTTCTTTCTCTTTGTTATCGGAGGATATTTCCTTTGGCCCTATAGTCTTCAAAGGGATCCGAAATATCTGTTCTCAGATTCCACAGAAACAAGGCTAGCAAAGAGATCCACGAAGTACAGATGTAACTCTGTGAGATGAATTAACAGAACACTAAGCAGTTTCTCAGAAATCTTCTTTCCAGATTTCATCTGAGGATATTTCCTTTTTTACCATAGCCCTCTATGGGCTTCTAAATATCACTTTGCCAATTCCACAAGAACTGTCTTAGCGAAAGGCTTCTGGAGGGGAAAGCTGTAACTCTGTGAGATGATTTCACAGAACACAAAGAAGTTTCTCAGAAAGCTTCTTTCTCTTTGTTATCGGAGGATATTTCCTTTGGCCCTATAGTTTTCAAAGGGATCCGAAATATCTGTTCTCAGATTCCAAAGTAATAAGGCCAGCAAAGAGATCCACGAAATACAGATGTAACTCTGTGAGATGAATTAACAGAACACTAAGAAGTTTCTCAGAAAGCTTCTTTCCAGATTTCATCTGAGGATATTTCCTTTTTCAACATAGCCCTCTATGGGCTTCCAAATATCACTTTGCCAATTCCACAAGAACTGTCTTAGCGAAAGGCTTCTTGAGGGGAAAGCTGTAACTCTGTGAGATGATTTCACAGAACACAAAGAAGTTTCTCAGAAAGCTTCTTTCTCTTTGTTATCGGAGGATATTTCCTTTGGCCCTATAGTCTTCAAAGGGATCCGAAATATCTGTTCTCAGATTCCACAGAAATAAGGCTAGCAAAGAGATCCACGAAATACAGATGTAACACTTTCAGATGAATTAACAGAACACTAAGCAGTTTCTCAGAAAGCTTCTTTCCAGATTTCATCTGAGGATATTTCCTTTTTCACCATAGCCCTCTATGGGCTTCCAAATATCACTTGGCCAATTCCACAAGAACTGTCTTATCGAAAGGCTTCTTGAGGGGAAAGCTGTAACTCTGTGAGATGATTTCACAGAACACAAAGAAGTTTCTCCGAAAGCCTCTTTCTCTTTGTTATCGGAGGATATTTCCTTTGGCCCTATAGTCTTCAAAGGGATCCGAAATATCTGTTCTCAAATTCCACAGAAATAAGGCTAGCAAAGAGATCCACGAAATACAGATGTAACTCTGTGAGATGAATTAACAGAACACTAAGCAGTTTCTCAGAAAGCTTCTTTCCAGATTTCATCTGAAGATATTTCCTTTTTCACCATAGCCCTCTATGGGCTTCCAAATATCACGTTGCCAATTCCAAAAGAACAGGCTTAGCGAAAGGCTTCTTGAGGGGAAATCTGTAACTCTGTGAGATGATTTCACAGAACACAAAGAAGTTTCTCAGAAAGCTTCTTTCTCTTTGTTATCGGAGGACATTTCCTTTGGCCCTATAGTCTTCAAAGGGATCCGAAATATCTGTTCTCAGATTCCACAGAAATAAGGCTAGCAAAGAGATCCACGAAATACAGATGTAACTCTGTGAGATGAATTAACAGAACAGTAAGAAGTTTCTCAGAAAGCTTCTTTCCAGATTTCATCTGAGGATATTTCCTTTTTCACCATAGCCCTCTAAGGGCTTCCAAATATCACTTTGACCTTTCACAAGAACTGTCTTAGCGAAAGGCTTCTTGAGGGGAATGCTGTAAATCTGTGAGATGATTTCACAGAACACAAAGAAGTTTCTCAGAAAGCTTCTTTCTCTTTGTTATCGGAGGATATTTCCTTTGGCCCTATAGTCTTCAAAGGGATCCGAAATATCTGTTCTCAGATTCCACAGAAATAAGGCTAGCAAAGAGATCCACGAAATACAGATGTAACTCTGTGAGATGAATTAACAGAACACTAAGCAGTTTCTCAGAAAGCTTCTTTCCTGATTTCATCTGAGGATATTTCCTTTTTCACCATAGCCCTCTATGGGCTTCCAAATATCACTTTGCCAATTCCACAAGAACTGTCTTAGCGAAAGGCTTCTTGAGGGGAAAGCTGTAACTCTGTGAGATGATTTCAGAGAACACAAAGAAGTTTCTCAGAAAGCTTCTTTCTGTTTGTTTTCGGAGGATATTTCCTTTGGCCCTATAGTCTTCAAAGGGATCCGAAATATCTGTTCTCAGATTGCACAGAAATAAGGCTCGCAAAGAGATCCACGAAATACAGATGTAACTCTGTGAGATGAATTAACAGAACACTAAGCAGTTTCTCAGAAAGCTTCTTTCCAGATTTCATCTGAGGATATTTCCTTTTTCACCATAGCCCTCTATGGGCTTCCAAATATCACTTTGCCAATTCCAGAAGAACTGTCTTAGCAAAAGGCTTCTTGAGGGGAAAGCTGTAACTCTGTGAGATGATTTCACAGAACACAAAGAAGTTTCTCAGAAAGCTTCTTTCTCTTTGTTATCGGAGGATATGTGTTTGGCCCTATAGTCTTCAAAGGGATCCGAAGTATCTGTTCTCAGATTCCACAGAAATAAGGCCAGCAAAGAGATCCACGAAATACAGATGTAACTCTGTGAGATGAATTAACGGAACACTAAGCAGTTTCTCAGAAAGCTTCTTTCCAGATTTCATCTGAGGATATTTCCTTTTTCACCATAGCCCTCTATGGGCTTCCAAATATCACTTTGCCAATTCCACAAGAACTGTCTTAGCGAAAGGCTTCTTGAGGGGAAAGCTGTAACTCTGTGAGATGATTTCACAGAACACAAAGAAGTTTCTCAGAAAGCTTCTTTCTCTTTGTTATCGGAGGATATTTCCTTTGACCCTATAGTCTTCAAAGGGATCCGAAATATCTGTTCTCAGATTCCACAGAAATAAGGCTAGCAAAGAGATCCACGAAATACAGATGTAACTCTGTGAGATGAATTAACAGAACACTAAGCAGTTTCTCAGAAAGCTTCTTTCCAGATTTCATCTGAGGATATTTCCTTTTTCACCATAGCCATCTATGGGCTTCCAAATATCACTTTGCCAATTCCAGAAGAACTGTCTTAGCGAAAGGCTTCTTCAGGGGAAAGCTGTAACTCTGTGAGATGATTTCACAGAACACAAAGAAGTTTCTCAGAAAGCTTCTTTCTCTTTGTTATCGGAGGAAATTTCCTTTGGCCCTATAGTCTTCAAAGGGATTCGAAATATCTGTTCTCAGATTCCACAGAAATAAGGCTATCAAAGAGATCCACAAAATACAGATGTAACTCTGTGAGTGGAATTCAGAGAACACTAAGCGGTTTCTCAGAAAGCTTCTTTCCAGATTTCATCTGAGGATATTTCCTTTTTCACCATAGACCTCTATGGGCTTTCAAATATCACTTTGCCAATTCCACAAGAACTGTCTTAGCGAAAGGCTTCTTGAGGGGAAAGCTGTAACTCTGTGAGATAATTTCACAGAACACAAAGAAGTTTCTCAGAAAGCTTCTTTCTCTTTGTGATCCGAGGATATTTGTTTGGCCCTATAGTCTTCAAAGGGATCCGAAGTATCTGTTCTCAGATTCCACAGAAATAAGGCCAGCAAAGAGATCCACGAAATACAGATGTAACTCTGTGAGATGAATTAACAGAACACTAAGCAGTTTCTCAGAAAGCTTCCTTCCAGATTTCATCTGAGGATATTTCCTTTTTCACCATACCCCCCTATGGGCTTTCAAATATCACTTTGCCAATTCCACAGGAACTGTCTTAGCGAAAGGCTTCTTGAGGGGAAAGCTGTAACTCTGTGAGATGATTTCACAGAACACAAGGAAGTTTCTCAGAGAGCTTCTTTCTCTTTGTTATCGGAGGATAATTCCTTTGGCCCTATAGTCTTCAAAGGGATCTGAAATATCTGTTCTCAGATTCCACAGAAATAAGGCTAGCAAAGAGATCCACGAAATACAGATGTAACTCTGTGAGATGAATTAACAGAACACTAAGCAGTTTCTCAGAAAGCTTCTTTCCAGATTTCATCTGAGGATATTTCCTTTTTCCCCATAGCCCTCTATGGACTTCCAAATATCACTTTGCCAATTCCACAAGAACTGTCTGAGCGAAAGGCTTCTTGAGGGGAAAGCTGTAACTCTGTGAGATGATTTCACAGAACACAAAGAAGTTTCTCAGAAAGCTTCTTTCTCTTTGTTATCGGAGGATATTTCCTTTGGCCTTATCGTCTTCAAAGGGATCCGAAATATCTGTTCTCTGATTCCACAGAAATAAGGCTAGCAAAGAGATCCACGAAATACAGATGTAACTCTGGGAGTTGAATTGACAGAACACTAAGCAGTTTCTCAGAAAGCTTCTTTCCAGATTTCATCTGAGGATATTTCCTTTGTCACCATAGCCCTCTATGGGCTTCAAATATCACTTTGCCAATTCCACAAGAACTGTCATAGTGAAAGGCTTCTTGAGAGGAAAGCTGTAACTCTGTGAGATGATTTCACAGAACACAAAGAAGTTTCTCAGAAAGCTTCTTTCTCTTTGTTATCGGAGGATATTTCCTTTGGCCCTATAGTCTTCAAAGGGATCCGAAATATCTGTTCTCAGATTCCACAGAAATAAGGCTAGCAAAGAGATCCACGAAATACAGATGTAACTCTGTGAGATGAATTAACAGAACACTAAGCAGTTTCTCAGAAAGCTTCTTTCCAGATTTCATCTGAGGATATTTCCTTTTTCACCATAGCCCTCTATGGGCTTCCAAATATCACTTTGCCAATTCCACAAGAACTGTCTTAGCGAAAGACTTCTTGAGGGGAAAGCTGTAACTCTGTGAGATGATTTCACAGAACACAAAGAAGTTTCTCAGAAAGCTTCTTTCTCTTTGTTATCGGAGGATATTTCCATTGGCCCTATAGTCTTCAAAGGGATCTGAAATATCTGTTCTCAGATTCCACAGAAATAAGGCCAGCAAAGAGATCCACGAAATACAGATGTAACTCTGTGAGATGAATTAACAGAACACTAAGCAGTTTCTCAGAAAGCTTCTTTCCAGATTTCATCTGAGGATATTTCCTTTTTCACCATAGCCCTCTATGGGCTTCCAAATATCACTTTGCCAATTCCACAAGAACTGTCTTAGCGAAAGGCTTCTTGAGGGGAAAGCTGTAACTCTGTGAGATGATTTCACAGAACACAAAGAAGTTTCTCAGAAAGCTTCTTTCTCTTTGTTATCGGAGGATATTTCCTTTGGCCCTATACTCTTCAAAGGGATCCGAAATATCTGTTCTCAGATTCCACAGAAATAAGGCTAGCAAAGAGATCCACGAAATACAGATGTAACTCTCTGAGATGAATTAACAGAACACTAAGCAGTTTCTCAGAAAGCTTCTTTCCATATTTCATCTGAGGATATTTCCTTTTTCACCATAGCCCTCTATGGGCTTCCAAATATCACTTTGCTAATTCCACAAGAACTGTCTTAGCGAAAGGCTTCTTTAAGGGAAAGCTGTAACTCAGTGACGTGATTTCACAGAACACAAAGAAGTTTCTCAGAAAGCTTCTTTCTCTTTGTTATCGGAGGATACTTCCTTTGGCCCTATACTCTTCAAAGGGATCCGAAATATCTGTTCTCAGATTCCACAGAAATAAGGCTAGCAAAGAGATCCACGAAATACTGATGTAACTCTTTGAAATGAATTAACAGAACACTAAGCAGTTTCTCAGAAAGCTTCTTTCCAGATTTCATCTGAGGATATTTCCTATTTCACCATAGAACTCTATGGGCTTCCAAATATCACTTGGACAATTATAAAGGAACTGTCTTAGCGAAAGGCTTCTTGAGGTGAATGCTGTAACTCTGTGAGATGATTTCACAGAACACAAAGAAGTTTCTCAGAGAGCTTCTTTCTCTTTGTTATCGGAGGACATTTCCTTTGGCCCTATAGTCTTCAAAGGGATCTGAAATTTCTGTTCTCAGATTCCACAGAAATAAGGCTACCAAAGAGATCCACGAAATACAGATGTAACTCTGTGAGATGAATTAACAGAACACTAAGCAGTTTCTCAGAAAGCTTCTTTCCAGATTTCATCTGAGGATATTTCCTTTTTCTCCATAGCCCTCTACGGGCTTCCAAATATCACTTTGTCAATTCCACAAGAACTGTCTTAGCGAAAGACTTCTTGAGGGGAAAGCTGTAACTCTGTGAGATGATTTCACAGAACGCAAAGAAGTTTCTCAGAAAGCTTCTTTCTCTTTGTTATCGGAGGATATTTCCTTTAGCCCTATAGTCTTCAAAGGGATCCGAAATATCTGTTCTCAGATTCCACAGAAATAAGGCTAGCAAAGAGATCCACGAAGTACAGATGTAACTCTGTGAGATGAATTAACAGAACACTAAGCAGTTTCTCAGAAATCTTCTTTCCAGATTTCATCTGAGGATATTTCCTTTTTTACCATAGCCCTCTATGGGCTTCTAAATATCACTTGGCCAATTCCACAAGAACTGTCTTAGCGAAAGGCTTCTTGAGGGGAAAGCTGTAACTCTGTGAGATGATTTCACAGAACACAAAGAAGTTTCTCAGAAAGCTTCTTTCTCTTTGTTATCGGAGGATATTTCCTTTGGCCCTATAGTTTTCAAAGGGATCCGAAATATCTGTTCTCAGATTCCAAAGTAATAAGGCCAGCAAAGAGATCCACGAAATACAGATGTAACTCTGTGAGATGAATTAACAGAACACTAAGCAGTTTCTCAGAAAGCTTCTTTCCAGATTTCATCTGAGGATATTTCCTTTTTCACCATAGCCCTCTAAGGGCTTCCAAATATCACTTTGCCTATTCCACAAGAACTGTCTTAGCGAAAGGCTTCTTGAGGGGAAAGCTCTAACTCTGTGAGATGATTTCACAGAACACAAAGAAATTTCTCAGAAATCTTCTTTCTCTTTGTTATCGGAGGATATTTCCTTTGGCCCTATAGTCTACAAAGGGATCCGAAATATCTGTTCTAAGATTCCACAGAAATAAGGCTAGCAAAGAGATCCACGAAATACAGATGTAACTCTGGGAGTTGAATTAACAGAACACTAAGCAGTTTCTCAGAAAGCTTCTTTCCAGATTTCATCTGAGGATATTTCCTTTTTCACCATAGCCCTCTATGGACTTCCAAATATCACTTTGCCAATTCCACAAGAACTTTCTTAGCAAAAGACTCCTTGAGGGGAAAGCTGTAACTCTGTGAGATGATTTCACAGAACACAAAGAAGTTTCTCAGAAAGCTTCTTTCTCTTTGTTATCGGAGGATATTTCCTTTGGCCCTATAGTCTTCAAAGGGATCCGAAATATCTGTTCTCAGATTCCACAGAAATAAGGCTAGCAAAGAGATCCACGAAATACAGATGTAACACTTTCAGATGAATTAACAGAACACTAAGCAGTTTCTCAGAATGCTTCTTTCCAGATTTCATCTGAGGATATTTCCTTTGTCACCATAGCCCTCGATGGGCTTCAAATATCACTTTGCCAATTCCACAAAAACTGTCATAGTGAAAGGCTTCTTGAGAGGAAAGCTGTAACTCTGTGAGATGATTTCACAGAACACAAAGAAGTTTCTCAGAAAGCTACTTTCTCTTTGTTATCGGAGGGTATTTCCTTTGGCCCTATAGTTTTCAAAGGGATCCGAAATATCTGTTCTCAGATTCCACAGAAATAAGGCCAGCAAAGAGATCCACGAAATACAGATGTAACTCTGTGAGATGAATTAACAGAACACTAGCAGTTTCTCAGAAAGCTTCTTTCCAGATTTCATCTGAGGATATTTCCTTTTTCACCATGGCCCTCTATGGGCTTCCAAATATCACTTGACCAATTCCAAAAGAACTGTCTTAGCGAAAGGCTTCTTGAGGGGAAAGCTGTAACTCTCTGAAATGATTTCACAGAACACAAAGAAGTTTCTCAGAAAGCTTCTTGCTCTTTGTTATCGGAGGATTTTTTCTTTGGCCCTATAGTCTTCAAAGGGATCCGAAATATCTGTTCTAAGATTCCACAGAAATAAGGCTAGCAAAGAGATCCACGAAATACAGATGTAACTCTGTGAGATGAATTAACAGAACACTAAGCAGTTTCTCAGAAAGCTTCTTTCTCTTTGTTACCGGAGGATATTTCCATTGGCCCTATAGTCTTCAAAGGGATCCGAAATATCTGTTCGCAGATTCCACAGAACTAAAGCTAGCAAAGAGATCCACGAAATACAGATGTAACTCTGTGAGATGAATTAACAGAACACAAAGAAGTTTCTCAGAAAGCTTCTTTCCAGATTTCATCTGAGGATATTTCCTTTTTCACCATAGCCCTCTATGGGCTTCCAAATATCACTTTGCCAATTCCACAAGAACTGTCTTAGCGAAAGGCTTCTTGAGGGAAAAGCTGTAACTCTCTGAGATGATTTCACAGAACACAAAGAAGTTTCTCAGAAAGCTTCTTTCTCTTTGTTATCGGAGGATTTTTCCTTTGGCCCTGTAGTCTTCAAAGGGATCCGAAATATCTGTTCTCAGATTCCTCAGAAATAAGGCTAGCAAAGAGATCCACGAAATACAGACGTAACTCTGTGAGATGAATTAACAGAACACTAAGCAGTTTCTCAGAAAGCTTCTTTCCAGATTTCATCTGAGGATATTTCCTTTTTCACCATAGCCCTCTATGGGCTTCCAAATATCACTTGGCCAATTCCTCAAGAACTGTCTTATCGAAAGGCTTCTTGAGGGGAAAGCTGTAACTCTGTGAGATGATTTCACAGAACACAAAGAAGTTTCTCCGAAAGCCTCTTTCTCTTTGTTATCGGAGGATATTTCCTTTGGCCCTATAGTCTTCAAAGGGATCCGAAATATCTGTTCTCAGATTCCACAGAAATAAGGCTAGCAAAGAGATCCACGAAATACAGATGTAACTCTGTGAGATGAATTAACAGAACACTAAGCAGTTTCTCAGAAAGCTTCTTTCCAGATTTCTTCTGAGGATATTTCCTTTTTCACCATAGCCCTCTATGGGCTTCCAAATATCACGTTGCCAATTCCAAAAGAACAGGCTTAGCGAAAGGCTTCTTGAGGGGAAATCTGTAACTCTGTGAGATGATTTCACAGAACACAAAGAAGTTTCTCAGAAAGCTTCTTTCTCTTTGTTATCGGAGGATTTTTTCTTTGGCCCTATAGTCTTCAAAGGGATCCGAAATATCTGTTCTAAGATTCCACAGAAATAAGGCTAGCAAAGAGATCCACGAAATACAGATGTAACTCTGTGAGATGAATTAACAGAACACTAAGCAGTTTCTCAGAAAGCTTCTTTCTCTTTGTTACCGGAGGATATTTCCATTGGCCCTATAGTCTTCAAAGGGATCCGAAATATCTGTTCCCAGATTCCACAGAACTAAAGCTAGCAAAGAGATCCACGAAATACAGATGTAACTCTGTGAGATGAATTAACAGAACACAAAGAAGTTTCTCAGAAAGCTTCTTTCCAGATTTCATCTGAGGATATTTCCTTTTTAACCATAGCCCTCTATGGGCTTCCAAATATCACTTTGCCAATTCCACAAGAACTGTCTTAGCGAAAGGCTTCTTGAGGGGAAAGCTGTAACTCTCTGAGATGATTTCACAGAACACAAAGAAGTTTCTCAGAAAGCTTCTTTCTCTTTCTTATCGGAGGATTTTTCCTTTGGCCCTGTAGTCTTCAAAGGGATCCGAAATATCTGTTCTCAGATTCCACAGAAATAAGGCTAGCAAAGAGATCCACGAAATACAGATGTAACTCTGTGAGATGAATTAACAGAACACTAAGCAGTTTCTCAGAAAGCTTCTTTCCAGATTTCATCTGAGGATATTTCCTTTTTCACCATAGCCCTCTATGGGCTTCCAAATTTCACTTTGCCAATTCCACAAGGACTGTCTTAGCGAAAGGCTTCTTGTGGGGAAAGCTGTAACTCTGTGAGATGATTTCACAGAACACAAAGAAGTTTCTCAGAAAGCTTCTTGCTCTTTGTTATCGGAGGATATTTCCATTGGCCCTATAGTCTTCAAAGGGATCCGAAATATCTGTTCTCAGATTCCACAGAAATAAGGCCAGCAAAGAGATCCACGAAATACAGATGTAACTCTGTGAGATGAATTAACAGAACACTAAGCAGTTTCTCAGAAAGCTTCTTTCCAGATTTCATCTGAGGATATTTCCTTTTTCACCATAGCCCTCTATGGGCTTCCAAATGTCACTTTGCCAAGTCCACAAGAACTGTCTTAGCGAAAGGCTTCTTGAGGGGAAAGCTGTAACTCTGTGAGATGATTTCACAGAACACAAAGAAGTTTCTCAGAAAGCTTCTTTCTCTTTGTTATCGGAGGATATTTCCTTTGGCCCTATACTCTTCAAAGGGATCCGAAATATCTGTTCTCAGATTCCACAGAAATAAGGCTAGCAAAGAGATCCACGAAATACATATGTAACTCTGTGAGATGAATTAACAGAACACTAAGCAGTTTCTCAGAGAGCTTCTTTCCAGATTTCATCTGAGGATATTTCCTATTTCACCATAGAACTCTATGGGCTTCCAAATATCACTTGGCCAATTCCACAGGAACTGTCTTAGCGAAAGGCTTCTTGAGGTGAATGCTGTAACTCTGTGAGATGATTTCACAGAACACAAAGAAGTTTCTCAGAAAGCTTCTTTCTCTTTGTTATCGGAGGATATTTCCTTTGGCCCTATAGTCTTCAAAGGGATCCGAAATATCTGTTCTCAGATTCCACAGAAATAAGGCTAGCAAAGAGATCCACGAAATACAGATGTAACGCTTTGAGATGAATTAACAGGACACTAAGCAGTCTCTCAGAAAGCTTCTTTCCAGATTTCATCTGAGGATATTTCCTTTTTCACCATAGCCCTCTATGTGCTTCCAAATATCACTTTGCCAATTCCACAAGAACTGTCTTAGCCAAAGGCTTCTTGAGGGGAAAGCTGTAACTCTGTGAGATGATTTCACAGAACACAAAGAAGTTTCTCAGAAAGCTTCTTTCTCTTTGTTATCGGAGGATATTCCTTTGGCCCTATAGTCTTCAAAGGGATCCGAAATATCTGTTCTCAGATTCCACAGAAATAAGGCTAGCAAAGAGATCCACGAAATACAGATGTAACTCTGTGAGATGAATTAACAGAACACTAAGCAGTTTCTCAGAAAGCTTCTTTCCAGATTTCATCTGAGGATATTTCCTTTTTCTCCATAGCCCTCTACGGGCTTCCAAATATCACTTTGTCAATTCCACAAGAACTGTCTTAGCGAAAGACTTCTTGAGGGGAAAGCTGTAACTCTGTGAGATGATTTCACAGAACGCAAAGAAGTTTCTCAGAAAGCTTCTTTCTCTTTGTTATCGGAGGATATTTCCTTTGGCCCTATAGTCTTCAAAGGGATCCGAAATATCTGTTCTCAGATTCCACAGAAATAAGGCTAGCAAAGAGATCCAGGAAATACAGATGTAACTCTGTGAGTTGAATTAACAGAACACTAAGCAGTTTCTCAGAAAGCTTCTTTCCAGATTTCATCTGAGGATATTTCCTTTTTCACCATAGCCCTCTATGGGCCTCCAAATATCACTTTGCCAATTCAACAAGAATTTCCTAGCGAAAGGCTTCTTGAGGGAAAAGTTGTAACTCTGTGAGATGATTTCACAGAACACAAAGAAGTTTCTCAGAAAGCTTCTTTCTCTTTGTTATCGGAGGATATTTCCTTTGGCCCTATAGTCTTCAAAGGGATCCGAAATATCTGTTCTCAGATTCCACAGAAATAAGGCTAGCAAAGAGATCCACGAAGTACAGATGTAACTCTGTGAGATGAATTAACAGAACACTAAGCAGTTTCTCAGAAATCTTCTTTCCAGATTTCATCTGAGGATATTTCCTTTTTTACCATAGCCCTCTATGGGCTTCTATATATCACTTTGCCAATTCCACAAGAACTGTCTTAGCGAAAGGCTTCTGGAGGGGAAAGCTGTAACTCTGTGAGATGATTTCACAGAACACAAAGAAGTTTCTCAGAAAGCTTCTTTCTCTTTGTTATCGGAGGATATTTCCTTTGGCCCTATAGTCTTCAAAGGGATCCGAAATATCTGTTCTCAGATTCCACAGAAATAAGGCTAGCAAAGAGATCCACGAAATACAGATGTAACACTTTCAGATGAATTAACAGAACACTAAGCAGTTTCTCAGAAAGCTTCTTTCCAGATTTCATCGGAGGATATTTCCTTTTTCACCATAGCCCTCTAAGGGCTTCCAAATATCACTTGGCCAATTCCACAAGAACTGTCTTATCGAAAGGCTTCTTGAGGGGAAAGCTGTAACTCTGTGAGATGATTTCACAGAACACAAAGAAGTTTCTCCGAAAGCCTCTTTCTCTTTGTTATCGGAGGATATTTCCTTTGGCCCTATAGTCTTCAAAGGGATCCGAAATATCTGTTCTCACATTCCACAGAAATAAGGCTAGCAAAGAGATCCACGAAATACAGATGTAACTCTGTGAGATGAATTAACAGAACACTAAGCAGTTTCTCAGAAAGCTTCTTTCCAGATTTCATCTGAAGATATTTCCTTTTTCACCATAGCCCTCTATGGGCTTCCAAATATCACGTTGCCAATTCCAAAAGAACAGGCTTAGCGAAAGGCTTCTTGAGGGGAAATCTGTAACTCTGTGAGATGATTTCACAGAACACAAAGAAGTTTCTCAGAAAGCTTCTTTCTCTTTGTTATCGGAGGATTTTTTCTTTGGCCCTATAGTCTTCAAAGGGATCCGAAATATCTGTTCTCAGATTCCACAGAAATAAGGCTAGCAAAGAGATCCACGAAATACAGATGTAACTCTGTGAGATGAATTAACAGAACACTAAGCAGTTTCTCAGAAAGCTTCTTTCCAGATTTCATCTGAGGATATTTCCTTTTTCACCATAGCCCTCTATGGGCTTCCAAATATCACTTTACCAATTCCACAAGAACTGTCTTAGCGAAAGGCTTCTTGAGGGGAAACCTATAAGTCTGTGAGATGATTTCACAGAACACAAAGAAGTTTCTCAGAAAGCTTCTTTCTCTTTGTTATCGGAGGACATTTCCTTTGGCCCTATAGTCTTCAAAGGGATCCGAAATATCTGTTCTCAGATTCCACAGAAATAAGGCTAGCAAAGAGATCCACGAAATACAGATGTAACTCTGTGAGATGAATTAACAGAACAGTAAGAAGTTTCTCAGAAAGCTTCTTTCCAGATTTCATCTGAGGATATTTCCTTTTTCACCATAGCCCTCTAAGGGCTTCCAAATATCACTTTGACCTTTCACAAGAACTGTCTTAGCGAAAGGCTTCTTGAGGGGAATGCTGTAAATCTGTGAGATGATTTCACAGAACACAAAGAAGTTTCTCAGAAAGCTTCTTTCTCTTTGTTATCGGAGGATATTTCCTTTGGCCCTATAGTCTTCAAAGGGATCCGATATATCTGTTCTCAGATTCCACAGAAATAAGGCTAGCAAAGAGATCCACGAAATACAGATGTAACTCTGTGAGATGAATTAACAGAACACTAAGCAGTTTCTCAGAAAGCTTCTTTCCTGATTTCATCTGAGGATATTTCCTTTTTCCCCATAGCCCTCTATGGACTTCCAAATATCTCTTTGCCAATTCCACAAGAACTGTCTGAGCGAAAGGCTTCTTGAGGGGAAAGCTGTAACTCTGTGAGATGATTTCACAGAACACAAAGAAGTTTCTCAGAAAGCTTCTTTCTCTTTGTTATCGGAGGATATTTCCTTTGGCCTTATCGTATTCAAAGGGATCCGAAATATCTGTTCTCTGATTCCACAGAAATAAGGCTAGCAAAGAGATCCACGAAATACAGATGTAACTCTGGGAGTTGAATTAACAGAACACTAAGCAGTTTCTCAGAAAGCTTCTTTCCAGATTTCATCTGAGGATATTTCCTTTGTCACCATAGCCCTCTATGGGCTTCAAATATCACTTTGCCAATTCCACAAGAACTGTCATAGTGAAAGGCTTCTTGAGAGGAAAGCTGTAACTCTGTGAGATGATTTCACAGAACACAAAGAAGTTTCTCAGAAAGCTTCTTTCTCTTTGTTATCGGAGGATATTTCCTTTGGCCCTATAGTCTTCAAAGGGATCCGAAATATCTGTTCTCAGATTCCACAGAAATAAGGCTAGCAAAGAGATCCACGAAATACAGATGTAACTCTGTGAGATGAATTAACAGAACACTAAGCAGTTTCTCAGAAAGCTTCTTTCCAGATTTCATCTGAGGATATTTCCTTTTTCACCATAGCCCTCTATGGGCTTCCAAATATCACTTTGCCAATTCCACAAGAACTGTCTTAGCGAAAGGCTTCTTGAGAGGAAAGCTGTAACTCTGTGAGATGATTTCACAGAACACAAAGAAGTTTCTCAGAAAGCTTCTTGCTCTTTGTTATCGGAGGATATTTCCATTGGCCCTATAGTCTTCAAAGGGATCCGAAATATCTGTTCTCAGATTCCACAGAAATAAGGCCAGCAAAGAGATCCACGAAATACAGATGTAACTCTGTGAGATGAATTAACAGAACACTAAGCAGTTTCTCAGAAAGCTTCTTTCCAGATTTCATCTGAGGATATTTCCTATTTCACCATAGAACTCTATGGGCTTCCAAATATCACTTGGCCAATTCCACAGGAACTGTCTTAGCGAAAGGCTTCTTGAGGTGAATGCTGTAACTCTGTGAGATGATTTCACAGAACACAAAGAAGTTTCTCAGAAAGCTTCTTTCTCTTTGTTATCGGAGGATATTTCCTTTGGCCCTATAGTCTTCAAAGGGATCCGAAATATCTGTTCTCAGATTCCACAGAAATAAGGCTAGCAAAGAGATCCACGAAATACAGATGTAACGCTTTGAGATGAATTAACAGGACACTAAGCAGTCTCTCAGAAAGCTTCTTTCCAGATTTCATCTGAGGATATTTCCTTTTTCACCATAGCCCTCTATGTGCTTCCAAATATCACTTTGCCAATTCCACAAGAACTGTCTTAGCCAAAGGCTTCTTGAGGGGAAAGCTGTAACTCTGTGAGATGATTTCACAGAACACAAAGAAGTTTCTCAGAAAGCTTCTTTCTCTTTGTTATCGGAGGATATTCCTTTGGCCCTATAGTCTTCAAAGGGATCCGAAATATCTGTTCTCAGATTCCACAGAAATAAGGCTAGCAAAGAGATCCACGAAATACAGATGTAACTCTGTGAGATGAATTAACAGAACACTAAGCAGTTTCTCAGAAAGCTTCTTTCCAGATTTCATCTGAGGATATTTCCTTTTTCTCCATAGCCCTCTACGGGCTTCCAAATATCACTTTGTCAATTCCACAAGAACTGTCTTAGCGAAAGACTTCTTGAGGGGAAAGCTGTAACTCTGTGAGATGATTTCACAGAACGTAAAGAAGTTTCTCAGAAAGCTTCTTTCTCTTTGTTATCGGAGGATATTTCCTTTGGCCCTATAGTCTTCAAAGGGATCCGAAATATCTGTTCTCAGATTCCACAGAAATAAGGCTAGCAAAGAGATCCAGGAAATACAGATGTAACTCTGTGAGTTGAATTCACAGAACACTAAGCAGTTTCTCAGAAAGCTTCTTTCCAGATTTCATCTGAGGATATTTCCTTTTTCACCATAGCCCTCTATGGGCCTCCAAATATCACTTTGCCAATTCAACAATAATTTCCTAGCGAAAGGCTTCTTGAGGGAAAAGTTGTAACTCTGTGAGATGATTTCACAGAACACAAAGAAGTTTCTCAGAAAGCTTCTTTCTCTTTGTTATCGGAGGATATTTCCTTTGGCCCTATAGTCTTCAAAGGGATCCGAAATATCTGTTCTCAGATTCCACAGAAATAAGGCTAGCAAAGAGATCCACGAAGTACAGATGTAACTCTGTGAGATGAATTAACAGAACACTAAGCAGTTTCTCAGAAATCTTCTTTCCAGATTTCATCTGAGGATATTTCCTTTTTTACCATAGCCCTCTATGGGCTTCTAAATATCACTTTGCCAATTCCACAAGAACTGTCTTAGCGAAAGGCTTCTGGAGGGGAAAGCTGTAACTCTGTGAGATGATTTCACAGAACACAAAGAAGTTTCTCAGAAAGCTTCTTTCTCTTTGTTATCGGAGGATATTTCCTTTGGCCCTATAGTTTTCAAAGGGATCCGAAATATCTGTTCTCAGATTCCAAAGTAATAAGGCCAGCAAAGAGATCCACGAAATACAGACGTAACTCTGTGAGATGAATTAACAGAACACTAAGAAGTTTCTCAGAAAGCTTCTTTCCAGATTTCATCTGAGGATATTTCCTTTTTCAACATAGCCCTCTATGGGCTTCCAAATATCACTTTGCCAATTCCACAAGAACTGTCTTAGCGAAAGGCTTCTTGAGGGGAAAGCTGTAACTCTGTGAGATGATTTCACAGAACACAAAGAAGTTTCTCAGAAAGCTTCTTTCTCTTTGTTATCGGAGGATATTTCCTTTGGCCCTATAGTCTTCAAAGGGATCCGAAATATCTGTTCTCAGATTCCACAGAAATAAGGCTAGCAAAGAGATCCACGAAATACAGATGTAACACTTTCAGATGAATTAACAGAACACTAAGCAGTTTCTCAGAAAGCTTCTTTCCAGATTTCATCGGAGGATATTTCCTTTTTCACCATAGCCCTCTATGGGCTTCCAAATATCACTTGGCCAATTCCACAAGAACTGTCTTATCGAAAGGCTTCTTGAGGGGAAAGCTGTAACTCTGTGAGATGATTTCACAGAACACAAAGAAGTTTCTCCGAAAGCCTCTTTCTCTTTGTTATCGGAGGATATTTCCTTTGGCCCTATAGTCTTCAAAGGGATCCGAAATATCTGTTCTCACATTCCACAGAAATAAGGCTAGCAAAGAGATCCACGAAATACAGATGTAACTCTGTGAGATGAATTAACAGAACACTAAGCAGTTTCTCAGAAAGCTTCTTTCCAGATTTCATCTGAAGATATTTCCTTTTTCACCATAGCCCTCTATGGGCTTCCAAATATCACGTTGCCAATTCCAAAAGAACAGGCTTAGCGAAAGGCTTCTTGAGGGGAAATCTGTAACTCTGTGAGATGATTTCACAGAACACAAAGAAGTTTCTCAGAAAGCTTCTTTCTCTTTGTTATCGGAGGATTTTTTCTTTGGCCCTATAGTCTTCAAAGGGATCCGAAATATCTGTTCTCAGATTCCACAGAAATAAGGCTAGCAAAGAGATCCACGAAATACAGATGTAACTCTGTGAGATGAATTAACAGAACACTAAGCAGTTTCTCAGAAAGCTTCTTTCCAGATTTCATCTGAGGATATTTCCTTTTTCACCATAGCCCTCTATGGGCTTCCAAATATCACTTTACCAATTCCACAAGAACTGTCTTAGCGAAAGGCTTCTTGAGGGGAAAGCTATAAGTCTGTGAGATGATTTCACAGAACACAAAGAAGTTTCTCAGAAAGCTTCTTTCTCTTTGTTATCGGAGGACATTTCCTTTGGCCCTATAGTCTTCAAAGGGATCCGAAATATCTGTTCTCAGATTCCACAGAAATAAGGCTAGCAAAGAGATCCACGAAATACAGATGTAACTCTGTGAGATGAATTAACAGAACAGTAAGAAGTTTCTCAGAAAGCTTCTTTCCAGATTTCATCTGAGGATATTTCCTTTTTCACCATAGCCCTCTAAGGGCTTCCAAATATCACTTTGACCTTTCACAAGAACTGTCTTAGCGAAAGGCTTCTTGAGGGGAATGCTGTAAATCTGTGAGATGATTTCACAGAACACAAAGAAGTTTCTCAGAAAGCTTCTTTCTCTTTGTTATCGGAGGATATTTCCTTTGGCCCTATAGTCTTCAAAGGGATCCGATATATCTGTTCTCAGATTCCACAGAAATAAGGCTAGCAAAGAGATCCACGAAATACAGATGTAACTCTGTGAGATGAATTAACAGAACACTAAGCAGTTTCTCAGAAAGCTTCTTTCCTGATTTCATCTGAGGATATTTCCTTTTTCACCATAGCCCTCTATGGGCTTCCAAATATCACTTTGCCAATTCCACAAGAACTGTCTTAGCGAAAGGCTTCTTGAGGGGAAAGCTGTAACTCTGTGAGATGATTTCAGAGAACACAAAGAAGTTTCTCAGAAAGCTTCTTTCTGTTTGTTTTCGGAGGATATTTCCTTTGGCCCTATAGTCTTCAAAGGGATCCGAAATATCTGTTCTCAGATTGCACAGAAATAAGGCTCGCAAAGAGATCCACGAAATACAGATGTAACTCTGTGAGATGAATTAACAGAACACTAAGCAGTTTCTCAGAAAGCTTCTTTCCAGATTTCATCTGAGGATATTTCCTTTTTCACCATAGCCCTCTATGGGCTTCCAAATATCACTTTGCCAATTCCAGAAGAACTGTCTTAGCAAAAGGCTTCTTCAGGGGAAAGCTGTAACTCTGTGAGATGATTTCACAGAACACAAAGAAGTTTCTCAGAAAGCTTCTTTCTCTTTGTTATCGGAGGATATGTGTTTGGCCCTATAGTCTTCAAAGGGATCCGAAGTATCTGTTCTCAGATTCCACAGAAATAAGGCCAGCAAAGAGATCCACGAAATACAGATGTAACTCTGTGAGATGAATTAACGGAACACTAAGCAGTTTCTCAGAAAGCTTCTTTCCAGATTTCATCTGAGGATATTTCCTTTTTCACCATAGCCCTCTATGGGCTTCCAAATATCACTTTGCCAATTCCACAAGAACTGTCTTAGCGAAAGGCTTCTTGAGGGGAAAGCTGTAACTCTGTGAGATGATTTCACAGAACACAAAGAAGTTTCTCAGAAAGCTTCTTTCTCTTTGTTATCGGAGGATATTTCCTTTGACCCTATAGTCTTCAAAGGGATCCGAAATATCTGTTCTCAGATTCCACAGAAATAAGGCTAGCAAAGAGATCCACGAAATACAGATGTAACTCTGTGAGATGAATTAACAGAACACTAAGCAGTTTCTCAGAAAGCTTCTTTCCAGATTTCATCTGAGGATATTTCCTTTTTCACCATAGCCATCTATGGGCTTCCAAATATCACTTTGCCAATTCCAGAAGAACTGTCTTAGCGAAAGGCTTCTTCAGGGGAAAGCTGTAACTCTGTGATATGATTTCACAGAACACAAAGAAGTTTCTCAGAAAGCTTCTTTCTCTTTGTTATCGGAGGACATTTCCTTTGGCCCTATAGTCTTCAAAGGGATTCGAAATATCTGTTCTCAGATTCCACAGAAATAAGGCTATCAAAGAGATCCACAAAATACAGATGTAACTCTGTGAGTGGAATTCAGAGAACACTAAGCGGTTTCTCAGAAAGCTTCTTTCCAGATTTCATCTGAGGATATTTCCTTTTTCACCATAGACCTCTATGGGCTTTCAAATATCACTTTGCCAATTCCACAAGAACTGTCTTAGCGAAAGGCTTCTTGAGGGGAAAGCTGTAACTCTCTGGGATGATTTCACAGAACACAAAGAAGTTTCTCAGAAAGCTTCTTTCTCTTCGTTATCGAAGGATTTTTCCTTTGGCCCTATAGTCTTCAAAGGGATCCGAAATATCTGTTCTCAGATTCCACAGAAATAAGGCTAGCAAAGAGATCCACGAAATACAGATGTAACTCTGTGAGATGAATTAACAGAACACTAAGCAGTTTCTCAGAAAGCTTCTTTCCAGATTTCATCTGAGGATATTTACTTTTTCACCATAGCCCTCTATGGGCTTCCAAATATCACTTTGCCAATTCCACAAGAACTGTCTTAGCGAAAGGCTTCTTGAGGGGAAAGCTGTAACTCTCTGAGATGATTTCACAGAACACAAAGAAGTTTCTCAGAAAGCTTCTTTCTCTTTGTTATCGGAGGATTTTTCCTTTGGCCCTATAGTCTTCAAAGGGATCCGAAATATCTGTTCTCAGATACCACAGAAATAAGGCTAGCAAAGAGATCCACGAAATACAGATGTAACTCTGTGAGATGAATTAACAGAACACTAAGCAGTTTCTCAGAAAGCTTCTTTCCAGATTTCATCTGAGGATATTTCCTTTTTCAACATAGCCCTCTATGGGCTTCCAAATATCACTTTGCCAATTCCACAAGAACTGTCTTAGCGAAAGGCTTCTTGAGGGGAAAGCTTTAACTCTGTGAGATGATTTCACAGAACACAAAGAAGTTTCTCAGAAAGCTTCTTTCTCTTTGTTATCGGAGGATATTTCCTTTGGCCCTATAGTCTTCAAAGGGATCCGAAATATCTGTTCTCAGATTCCACAGAAATAATGCTAGCAAAGAGATCCAGGAAACACAGATGTAACTCTGTGAGATGAATTAACAGAACACTAAGCAGTTTCTCAGAAAGCTTCTTTCCAGATTTCATCTGAGGATATTTCCTTTTTCACCATAGCCCTCTATGGGCTTCCAAATATCACTTGGCCAATTCCACAAGAACTGTCTTAGCGAAAGGCTTCTTGAGGGGAAAGCTGTAACTCTGTGAGATGATTTCACAGAACACAAAGAAGTTTCTCAGAAAGCTTCTTTCTCTTTGTTATCGGAGGATATTTCCTTTGGCCCTATAGTCTTCAAAGGGATCCGAAATATCTGTTCTCAGATTCCACAGAAATAAGGCTAGCAAAGAGATCCACGAAATACAGATGTAACTCTGTGAGATGAATTAACAGAACACTAAGCAGTTTCTCAGAAAGCTTCTTTCCAGATTTCATCTGAGGATATTTCCTTTTTCACCATAGCCCTCTATGGGCTTCCAAATATCACTTTGCCAATTCCACAAGAACTGTCTTAGCGAAAGGCTTCTTGAGGAGAAAGCTGTAACTCTGTGAGATGATTTCACAGAACACAAAGAAGTTTCTCAGAAAGCTTCTTTCTCTTTGTTATCGGAGGATATTTCCTTTGGCCCTATAGTCTTCAAAGGGATCCGAAATATCTGTTCTCAGATTCCACAGAAATAAGGCTAGCAAAGACATCCACGAAATACAGATGTAACTCTGTGAGATGAATTAACAGAACACTAAGCAGTTTCTCAGAAAGCTTCTTTCCAGATTTCATCTGAGGATATTTCCTTTTTCACCATAGACCTCTATGGGCTTCCAAATATCACGTTGCCAATTCCACAAGAACTGTTTTAGCGAAAGGCTTCTTGAGGGAAAAGCTGTAACTCTGTGAGATGATTTCACAGAACACCAAGAAGTTTCTCAGAAAGCTTCTTTCTCTTCGTTATCGGAGGATATTTCCTTTGGCCCTATAGTCTTCAAAGCGATCCGTAATATCTGTTCTCAGATTCCACAGAACTAAAGCTAGCAAAGAGATCCAGGAAATACAGATGTAACTCTGTGAGATGAATTAACAGAACACTAAGCAGTTTCTCAGAAAGCTTCTTTACAGATTTCATCTGAGGATATTTCCTTTTTCACCGTAGCCCTCTATGGGCTTCCAAATATTACTTTGCCAATTCCACAAGAACTGTCTTAGCGAAAGGCTTCTTGTGGGGAAAGCTGTAACTCTGTGAGATGATTTAACAGAACACAAAGAAGTTTCTCAGAAAGCTTCGTTCTCTTTGTTATCGGAGGATATTTCCTTTGGCCCTATAGTCTTCAAAGGGATCCGAAATATCTGTTCTCAGATTCCACAGAAATAAGGCTACCAAAGAGATCCACGAAATACAGATGTAACTCTGTGAGATGAATTAACAGAACACTAAGCAGTTTCTCAGAAAGCTTCTTTCCAGATTTCATCTGAGGATATTTCCTTTTTCACCATAGCCCTCTATGGGCTTCCAAATATCACTTTGCCAATTCCACAAGAACTGTCTTAGCGAAAGGCTTCTTGAGGGGAAAGCTGTAACTCTCTGAGATGATTTCACAGAACACAAAGAAGTTTCTCAGAAAGCTTCTTTCTCTTTGTTATCGGAGGATATTTCCTTTGGCCCTCTAGTCTTCAAAGGGATCCGAAATATCTGTTCTCAGATTCCACAGAAATAAGGCTAGCAAAGAGATCCATGAAATACAGATGTAACTCTGTGAGATGAATTAACAGAACACTAAGCAGTTTCTCAGAAAGCTTCTTTCTAGATTTCATCTGAGGATATTTCCTTTTTCACCATAGCCCTCTATGGGCTTCCAAATATCACGTTGCCGATTCCACAAGAACTGTCTTAGCGAAAGGCTTCTTGAGGGAAAAGCTGTAACTCTGTGAGATGATTTCACAGAACACAAAGAAGTTTCTCAGAAAGCTTCTTTCTCTTTGTTATTGGAGGATTTTTTCTTTGGCCCTATAGTCTTCAAAGGGATCCGAAATATCTGTTCTAAGATTCCACAGATATAAGGCTAGCGAAGAGATCCACGAAATACAGATGTAACTGTGTGAGATGAATTCAAAGAACACTAGGCAGTTTCTCAGAAATCTTCTTTCTCTTTGTTATCGGAGGATATTTCCATTGGCCCTATAGTCTTCAAAGGGATCCGAAATATCTGTTCTCAGATTCCACAGAACTAAAGCTAGCAAAGAGATCCAGGAAATACAGATGTAACTCTGTGAGATGAATTAACAGAACACTAAGCAGTTTCTCAGAAAGCTTCTTTACAGATTTCATCTGAGGATATTTCCTTTTTCACCATAGCCCTCTATGGGCTTCCAAATATTACTTTGCCAATTCCACAAGAACTGTCTTAGCGAAAGGCTTCTTGTGGGGAAAGCTGTAACTCTGTGATATGATTTAACAGAACACAAAGAAGTTTCTCAGAAAGCTTCGTTCTCTTTGTTATCGGAGGATATTTCCTTTGGCCCTATAGTCTTCAAAGGGATCCGAAATATCTGTTCTCAGATTCCACAGAAATAAGGCTAGCAAAGAGATCCACGAAATACAGATGTAACTCTGTGAGATGAATTAACAGAACACTAAGCAGTTTCTCAGAAATCTTCTTTCCAGATTTCATCTGAGGATATTTCCTTTTTCACCATAGGCCTCTATGGGCTTCCAAATATCACTTTGCCAATTCCACAAGAACTGTCTTAGCGAAAGGCTTCTTGAGGGGAAAGCTGTAACTCTCTGAGATGATTTCACAGAACACAAAGGGTTTCTCAGAAAGCTTCTTTCTCTTTGTTATCGGAGGATATTTCCTTTGGCCCTATAGTCTTCAAAGGGATCCGAAATATCTGTTCTCAGATTCCACAGAAATAAGGCTAGCAAAGAGATCCACGAAATACAGATGTAACTCTGTGAGATGAATTAACAGAACACTAAGCAGTTTCTCAGAAAGCTTCTTTCCAGATTTCATCTGAGGATATTTCCTTTTTCACCATGGCCCTCTATGGGCTTCCAAATATCACTTTGCCAATTCCACAAGAACTGTCTTAGCGAAAGGCTTCTTGAGGGGAAAGCTGTAACTCTCTGAGATGATTTCGCGGAACACAAAGAAGTTTCTCAGAAAGCTTCTTTCTCTTCGTTATCGGAGGATTTTTCCTTTGGCCCTATAGTCTTCAAAGGGATCCGAAATATCTGTTCTCAGATTCCTCAGAAATAAGGCTAGCAAAGAGATCCACGAAATACAGATGTAACTCTGTGAGATGAATTAACAGAACACTAAGCAGTTTCTCAGAAAGCTTCTTTCCAGATTTCATCTGAGGATATTTCCTTTTTCACCATAGCCTTCTATGGGCTTCCAAATATCACTTGGCCAATTCCACAAGAACTGTCTTATCGAAAGGCTTCTTGAGGGGAAAGCTGTAACTCTGTGAGATGATTTCACAGAACACAAAGAAGTTTCTCAGAAAGCTTCTTTCTCTATGTTATCGGAGGATATTTCCTTTGGCCCTCTAGTCTTCAAAGGGATCCGAAATATCTGTTCTCAGATTCCACAGAAATAAGGCTAGCAAAGAGATCCATGAAATACAGATGTAACTCTGTGAGATGAATTAACAGAACACTAAGCAGTTTCTCAGAAAGCTTCTTTCCAGATTTCATCTGAGGATATTTCCTTTTTCACCATAGCCCTCTATGGGCTTCCAAATATCACCTTGCCAATTCCACAAGAACTGTCTTAGCGAAAGGCTTCTTGAGGGAAAAGCTGTAACTCTGTGAGATGATTTCACAGAACACAAAGAAGTTTCTCAGAAAGCTTCTTTCTCTTTGTTATTGGAGGATTTTTTCTTTGGCCCTATAGTCTTCAAAGGGATCCGAAATATCTGTTCTAAGATTCCACAGATATAAGGCTAGCGAAGAGATCCACGAAATACAGATGTAACTGTGTGAGATGAATTCAAAGAACACTAGGCAGTTTCTCAGAAATCTTCTTTCTCTTTGTTATCGGAGGATATTTCCATTGGCCCTATAGTCTTCAAAGGGATCCGAAATATCTGTTCTCAGATTCCACAGAAATAAAGCTAGCAAAGAGATCCACGAAATACAGATGTAACTCTGTGAGATGAATTAACAGAACACTAAGCAGTTTCTCAGAAAGCTTCTTTCCAGATTTCATCTGAGGATATTTCCTTTTTCACCATGGCCCTTTATGGGCTTCCAAATATCACTTGACCAATTCCAAAAGAACTGTCTTAGCGAAAGACTTCTTGAGGGGAAAGCTGTAACTCCCTGAGATGATTTCACAGAACACAAAGAAGTTTCTCAGAAAGCTTCTTTCTCTTCGTTATCGTAGGATTTTTCCTTTGGCCCTATAGTCTTCAAAGGGATCCGAAATATCTGTTCTCAGATTCCTCAGAAATAAGGCTAGCAAAGAGATCCAGGAAATACAGATGTAACTCTGTGAGATGAATTAACAGAACACTAAGCAGTTTCTCAGAAAGCTTCTTTCCACATTTCATCTGAGGATATTTCCTTTTTCACCATGGCCCTCTATGGGCTTCCAAATATCACTTTGCCAATTCCACAAGAACTGTCTTATCGAAAGGCTTCATGAGGGGAAAGCTGTAACTCTGTGAGATGATTTAACAGAACACAAAGAAGTTTCTCAGAAAGCTTCTTTCTCTTTGTTATCGGAGGATATTTCCTTTGGCCCTATAGAATTCAAAGGGATCCGAAATATCTGTTCTCAGATTCCACAGAAATAAGGCTAGCAAAGAGATCCACGAAATACAGATGTAACTCTGTGAGATGAATTAACAGAACACTAAGCAGTTTCTCAGAAAGCTTCTTTCCAGATTTCATCTTAGGATATTTCCTTTTTCACCATGGCCCTCTATGGGCTTCCAAATATCACGTTGCCAATTCCACAAGAACAGGCTTAGCGAAAGGCTTCTTGAGGGGAAAGCTGTAACTCTGTGAGATGATTTCACAGAACACAAAGAAGTTTCTCAGAAAGCTTCTTTCTCTTTTTTATCGGAGGATTTTTTCTTTGGCCCTATAGTCTTCAAAGGGATCCGAAATATCTGTTCTAAGATTCCACAGAAATAAGGCTAGCAAAGAGATCCACGAAATACAGATGTAACTCTGTGAGATGAATTAACAGAACACTAAGCAGTTTCTCAGAAAGCTTCTTTCCAGATTTCATCTGAGGATATTTCCTTTTTCACCATAGCCCTCTATGGGCTTCCAAATATCACTTTGCCAATTCCACAAGAACTGTCTTAGCGAAAGGCTTCTTGAGGGGAAAGCTGTAACTCTGTGAGATGATTTCACAGAACACAAAGAAGTTTCTGAGAAAGCTTCTTTCTCTTTGTTATCGGAGGATATTTCCTTTGGCCCTATAGTCTTCAAAGGGATCCGAAATATCTGTTCTCAGATTCCTCAGAAATAAGGCTAGCAAAGAGATCCACGAAATACAGATGTAACTCTGTGAGATGAATTAACAGAACACTGAGCAGTTTCTCAGAAAGCTTCTTTCCAGATTTCATCTGAGGATATTTCCTTTTTCACCATGGCCCTCTATGGGCTTCCAAATATCACTTTGCCAATTCCACAAGAACTGTCTTAGCGAAAGGCTTCTTGAGGGGAAAGCTGTAACTCTGTGACATGATTTCACAGAACACAAAGAAGTTTCTGAGAAAGCTTCTTTCTCTTTGTTATCGGAGGATATTTCCTTTGGCCCTATAGTTTTCAAAGGGATCCGAAATATCTGTTCTCAGATTCCACAGAAATAAGGCTAGCAAAGAAATCCACGAAATACAGATGTAACTCTGTGAGATGAATTAACAGAACACTAAGCAGTTTCTCAGAAAGCTTCTTTCCAGATTTCATCTGAGGATATTTCCTTTTTCACCATGGCCCTCTATGGGCTTCCAAATATCACTTTGCCAATTCCACAAGAAATGTCTTAGCGAAAGGCTTCTTGAGGGGAAAGCTGTAACTCTGTGAGATGATTTCACAGAACACAAAGAAATTTCTCAGAAAGCTTCTTTCTCTTTGTTATCGGAGGATTTTTCCTTTGGCCCTATAGTCTTCAAAGGGATCCGAAATATCTGTTCTCAGATTCCACAGAAATAAGGCTAGCAAAGAGATCCACGAAATACAGATGTAACTCTGTGAGATGAATTAACAGAACACTAAGCAGTTTCTCAGAAAGCTTCTTTCCAGATTTCATCTGAGGATATTTCCTTTTTCACCATAGCCCTCTATGGGCTTCCAAATATCACGTTGCCAATTCCACAATAACTGTCTTAGCGAAAGGCTTCTTGAGGGAAAAGCTGTAACTCTGTGAGATGATTTCACAGAACACAAAGAAGTTTCTCAGAAAGCTTCTTTCTCTTCGTTATCGGAGGATATTTCCTTTGGCCCTATAGTCTTCAAAGCGATCCGTAATATCTGTTCTCAGATTCCACAGAAATAAAGCTAGCAAAGAGATCCAGGAAATACAGATGTAACTCTGAGAGATGAATTAACAGAACACTAAGCAGTTTCTCAGAAAGCTTCTTTACAGATTTCATCTGAAGATATTTCCTTTTTCACCATAGCCCTCTATGGGCTTCCAAATATTACTTTGCCAATTCCACAAGAACTGTCTTAGCGAAAGGCTTCTTGTGGGGAAAGCTGAAACTCTGTGAGATGATTTAACAGAACACAAAGAAGTTTCTCAGAAAGCTTCGTTCTCTTTGTTATCGGAGGATATTTCCTTTGGCCCTAAGTCTTCAAAGGGATCCGAAATATCTGTTCTCAGATTCCACAGAAATAAGGCTAGCAAAGAGATCCACGAAATACAGATGTAACTCTGTGAGATGAATTAACAGAACACTAAGCAGTTTCTCAGAAATCTTCTATCCACATTTCATCTGAGGATATTTCCTTTTTCACCATAGCCCTCTATGGGCTTCCAAATATCACTTTGCCAATTCCACAAGAACTGTCTTAGCGAAAGGCTTCTTGAGGGGAAAGCTGTAACTCTCTGAGATGATTTCACAGAACACAAAGGGTTTCTCAGAAAGCTTCTTTCTCTTTGTTATCGGAGGATATTTCCTTTGGCCCTATAGTCTTCAAAGGGATCCGAAATATCTGTTCTCAGGTTCCACAGAAATAAGGCAAGCAAAGAGATCCACGAAATACAGATGTAACTCTGTGAGATGAATTAACAGAACACTAAGCAGTTTCTCAGAAAGCTTCTTTCCAGATTTCATCTGAGGATATTTCCTTTTTCACCACGGCCCTCTATGGGCTTCCAAATATCACTTGACCAATTCCACAAGAACTGTCTTAGCGAAAGGCTTCTTGAGGGGAAAGCTGTAACTCTGTGAGATTATTTCACAGAACACAAAGAAGTTTCTCAGAAAGCTTCGTTCTCTTTGTTATCGGAGGATATTTCCTTTGGCCCTATAGTCTTCAAAGGGATCCGAAATATCTGTTCTCAGATTCCACAGAAATAAGGCTAGCAAAGAGATCCACGAAATACAGATGTAACTCTGTGAGATGAATTAACAGAACACAAAGCAGTTTCTCAGAAATCTTCTATCCAGATTTCATCTGAGGATATTTCCTTTTTCACCACAGCCCTCTATGGGCTTCCAAATATCACTTGGCCAATTCCACAAGAACTGTCTTAGCGAAAGGCTTCTTGAGGGGAAAGCTGTAACTCTCTGAGATGATTTCACAGAACACAAAGGGTTTCTCAGAAAGCTTCTTTCTCTTTGTTATCGGAGGATATTTCCTTTGGCCCTATAGTCTTCAAAGGGATCCGAAATATCTGTTCTCAGATTCCACAGAAATAAGGCTAGCAAAGAGATCCACGAAATACAGATGTAACTCTGTGAGATGAATTAACAGAACACTAAGCAGTTTCTCAGAAAGCTTCTTTCCAGATTTCATCTGAGGATATTTCCTTTTTCACCATAGCCCTCTATGGGCTTCCAAATATCACTTTGCCAATTCCACAAGAACTGTCTTAGCGAAAGGCTTCTTGAGGGGAAAGCTGTAACTCTGTGAGATGATTTCACAGAACACAAAGAAGTTTCTGAGAAACCTTCTTTCTCTTTGTTATCGGAGGATATTTCCTTTGGCCCTATAGTCTTCAAAGGGATCCGAAATATCTGTTCTCAGATTCCTCAGAAATAAGGCTAGCAAAGAGATCCACGAAATACAGATGTAACTCTGTGAGATGAATTAACAGAACACTGAGCAGTTTCTCAGAAAGCTTCTTTCAAGATTTCATCTGAGGATATTTCCTTTTTCACCATGGCCCTCTATGGGCTTCCAAATATCACTTTGCCAATTCCACAAGAACTGTCTTAGCGAAAGGCTTCTTGAGGGGAAAGCTGTAACTCTGTGACATGATTTCACAGAACACAAAGAAGTTTCTGAGAAAGCTTCTTTCTCTTTGTTATCGGAGGATATTTCCTTTGGCCCTATAGTTTTCAAAGGGATCCGAAATATCTGTTCTCAGATTCCACAGAAATAAGGCTAGCAAAGAAATCCACGAAATACAGATGTAACTCTGTGAGATGAATTAACAGAACACTAAGCAGTTTCTCAGAAAGCTTCTTTCCAGATTTCATTTGAGGATATTTCCTTTTTCACCATGGCCCTCTATGGGTTTCCAAATATCACTTTGCCAATTCCACAAGAAATGTCTTAGCGAAAGGCTTCTTGAGGGGAAAGCTGTAACTCTGTGAGATGATTTCACAGAACACAAAGAAATTTCTCAGAAAGCTTCTTTCTCTTTGTTATCGGAGGATTTTTCCTTTGGCCCTATAGTCTTCAAAGGGATCCGAAATATCTGTTCTCAGATTCCACAGAAATAAGGCAAGCAAAGAGATCCACGAAATACAGATGTAACTCTGTGAGATGAATTAACAGAACACTAAGCAGTTTCTCAGAAAGCTTCTTTCCAGATTTCATCTGAGGATATTTCCTTTTTCACCACGGCCCTCTATGGGCTTCCAAATATCACTTGACCAATTCCACAAGAACTGTCTTAGCGAAAGGCTTCTTGAGGGGAAAGCTGTAACTCTGTGAGATTATTTCACAGAACACAAAGAAGTTTCTCAGAAAGCTTCGTTCTCTTTGTTATCGGAGGATATTTCCTTTGGCCCTATAGTCTTCAAAGGGATCCGAAATATCTGTTCTCAGATTCCACAGAAATAAGGCTAGCAAAGAGATCCACGAAATACAGATGTAACTCTGTGAGATGAATTAACAGAACACAAAGCAGTTTCTCAGAAATCTTCTATTCAGATTTCATCTGAGGATATTTCCTTTTTCACCACAGCCCTCTATGGGCTTCCAAATATCACTTTGCCAATTCCACAAGAACTGTCTTAGCGAAAGGCTTCTTGAGGGGAAAGCTGTAACTCTCTGAGATGATTTCACAGAACACAAAGGGTTTCTCAGAAAGCTTCTTTCTCTTTGTTATCGGAGGATATTTCCTTTGGCCCTATAGTCTTCAAAGGGATCCGAAATATCTGTTCTCAGATTCCACAGAAATAAGCTTAGCAAAGAGATCCACGAAATACAGATGTAACTCTGTGAGATGAATTAACAGAACACTAAGCAGTTTCTCAGAAAGCTTCTTTCCAGATTTCATCTGAGGATATTTCCTTTTTCACCATGGCCCTTTATGGGCTTCCAAATATCACTTGACCAATTCCAAAAGAACTGTCTTAGCGAAAGACTTCTTGAGGGGAAAGCTGTAACTCCCTGAGATGATTTCACAGAACACAAAGAAGTTTCTCAGAAAGCTTCTTTCTCTTCGTTATCGTAGGATTTTTCCTTTGGCCCTATAGTCTTCAAAGGGATCCGAAATATCTGTTCTCAGATTCCTCAGAAATAAGGCTAGCAAAGAGATCCAGGAAATACAGATGTAACTCTGTGAGATGAATTAACAGAACACTAAGCAGTTTCTCAGAAAGCTTCTTTCCACATTTCATCTGAGGATATTTCCTTTTTCACCATGGCCCTCTATGGGCTTCCAAATATCACTTGGCCAATTCCACAAGAACTGTCTTATCGACAGGCTTCATGAGGGGAAAGCTGTAACTCTGTGAGATGATTTAACAGAACACAAAGAAGTTTCTCAGAAAGCTTCTTTCTCTTTGTTATCGGAGGATATTTCCTTTGGCCCTATAGAATTCAAAGGGATCCGAAATATCTGTTCTCAGATTCCACAGAAATAAGGCTAGCAAAGAGATCCACGAAATACAGATGTAACTCTGTGAGATGAATTAACAGAACACTAAGCAGTTTCTCAGAAAGCTTCTTTCCAGATTTCATCTTAGGATATTTCCTTTTTCACCATGGCCCTCTATGGGCTTCCAAATATCACGTTGCCAATTCCACAAGAACAGGCTTAGCGAAAGGCTTCTTGAGGGGAAAGCTGTAACTCTGTGAGATGATTTCACAGAACACAAAGAAGTTTCTCAGAAAGCTTCTTTCTCTTTTTTATCGGAGGATTTTTTCTTTGGCCCTATAGTCTTCAAAGGGATCCGAAATATCTGTTCTAAGATTCCACAGAAATAAGGCTAGCAAAGAGATCCACGAAATACAGATGTAACTCTGTGAGATGAATTAACAGAACACTAAGCAGTTTCTCAGAAAGCTTCTTTCCAGATTTCATCTGAGGATATTTCCTTTTTCACCATAGCCCTCTATGGGCTTCCAAATATCACTTTGCCAATTCCACAAGAACTGTCTTAGCGAAAGGCTTCTTGAGGGGAAAGCTGTAACTCTGTGAGATGATTTCACAGAACACAAAGAAGTTTCTGAGAAAGCTTCTTTCTCTTTGTTATCGGAGGATATTTCCTTTGGCCCTATAGTCTTCAAAGGGATCCGAAATATCTGTTCTCAGATTCCTCAGAAATAAGGCTAGCAAAGAGATCCACGAAATACAGATGTAACTCTGTGAGATGAATTAACAGAACACTGAGCAGTTTCTCAGAAAGCTTCTTTCCAGATTTCATCTGAGGATATTTCCTTTTTCACCATGGCCCTCTATGGGCTTCCAAATATCACTTTGCCAATTCCACAAGAACTGTCTTAGCGAAAGGCTTCTTGAGGGGAAAGCTGTAACTCTGTGACATGATTTCACAGAACACAAAGAAGTTTCTGAGAAAGCTTCTTTCTCTTTGTTATCGGAGGATATTTCCTTTGGCCCTATAGTTTTCAAAGGAATCCGAAATATCTGTTCTCAGATTCCACAGAAATAAGGCTAGCAAAGAAATCCACGAAATACAGATGTAACTCTGTGAGATGAATTAACAGAACACTAAGCAGTTTCTCAGAAAGCTTCTTTCCAGATTTCATCTGAGGATATTTCCTTTTTCACCATGGCCCTCTATGGGCTTCCAAATATCACTTTGCCAATTCCACAAGAAATGTCTTAGCGAAAGGCTTCTTGAGGGGAAAGCTGTAACTCTGTGAGATGATTTCACAGAACACAAAGAAATTTCTCAGAAAGCTTCTTTCTCTTTGTTATCGGAGGATTTTTCCTTTGGCCCTATAGTCTTCAAAGGGATCCGAAATATCTGTTCTCAGATTCCACAGAAATAAGGCTAGCAAAGAGATCCACGAAATACAGATGTAACTCTGTGAGATGAATTAACAGAACACTAAGCAGTTTCTCAGAAAGCTTCTTTCCAGATTTCATCTGAGGATATTTCCTTTTTCACCATAGCCCTCTATGGGCTTCCAAATATCACGTTGCCAATTCCACAATAACTGTCTTAGCGAAAGGCTTCTTGAGGGAAAAGCTGTAACTCTGTGAGATGATTTCACAGAACACAAAGAAGTTTCTCAGAAAGCTTCTTTCTCTTCGTTATCGGAGGATATTTCCTTTGGCCCTATAGTCTTCAAAGCGATCCGTAATATCTGTTCTCAGATTCCACAGAAATAAAGCTAGCAAAGAGATCCAGGAAATACAGATGTAACTCTGAGAGATGAATTAACAGAACACTAAGCAGTTTCTCAGAAAGCTTCTTTACAGATTTCATCTGAAGATATTTCCTTTTTCACCATAGCCCTCTATGGGCTTCCAAATATTACTTTGCCAATTCCACAAGAACTGTCTTAGCGAAAGGCTTCTTGTGGGGAAAGCTGTAACTCTGTGAGATGATTTAACAGAACACAAAGAAGTTTCTCAGAAAGCTTCGTTCTCTTTGTTATCGGAGGATATTTCCTTTGGCCCTAAGTCTTCAAAGGGATCCGAAATATCTGTTCTCAGATTCCACAGAAATAAGGCTAGCAAAGAGATCCACGAAATACAGATGTAACTCTGTGAGATGAATTAACAGAACACTAAGCAGTTTCTCAGAAATCTTCTATCCACATTTCATCTGAGGATATTTCCTTTTTCACCATAGCCCTCTATGGGCTTCCAAATATCACTTTGCCAATTCCACAAGAACTGTCTTAGCGAAAGGCTTCTTGAGGGGAAAGCTGTAACTCTCTGAGATGATTTCACAGAACACAAAGGGTTTCTCAGAAAGCTTCTTTCTCTTTGTTATCGGAGGATATTTCCTTTGGCCCTATAGTCTTCAAAGGGATCCGAAATATCTGTTCTCAGATACCTCAGAAATAAGGCTAGCAAAGAGATCCAGGAAATACAGATGTAACTCTGTGAGATGAATTAACAGAACACTAAGCAGTTTCTCAGAAAGCTTCTTTCCACATTTCATCTGAGGATATTTCCTTTTTCACCATGGCCCTCTATGGGCTTCCAAATATCACTTGGCCAATTCCACAAGAACTGTCTTATCGAAAGGCTTCATGAGGGGAAAGCTGTAACTCTGTGAGATGATTTAACAGAACACAAAGAAGTTTCTCAGAAAGCTTCTTTCTCTTTGTTATCGGAGGATATTTCCTTTGGCCCTATAGAATTCAAAGGGATCCGAAATATCTGTTCTCAGATTCCACAGAAATAAGGCTAGCAAAGAGATCCACGAAATACAGATGTAACTCTGTGAGATGAATTAACAGAACACTAAGCAGTTTCTCAGAAAGCTTCTTTCCAGATTTCATCTTAGGATATTTCCTTTTTCACCATAGCCCTCTATGGGCTTCCAAATATCACGTTGCCAATTCCACAAGAACAGGCTTAGCGAAAGGCTTCTTGAGGGGAAAGCTGTAACTCTGTGAGATGATTTCACAGAACACAAAGAAGTTTCTCAGAAAGCTTCTTTCTCTTTTTTATCGGAGGATTTTTTCTTTGGCCCTATAGTCTTCAAAGGGATCCGAAATATCTGTTCTAAGATTCCACAGAAATAAGGCTAGCAAAGAGATCCACGAAATACAGATGTAACTCTGTGAGATGAATTAACCGAACACTAAGCAGTTTCTCAGAAAGCTTCTTTCCAGATTTCATGTTAGGATATTTCCTTTTTCACCATAGCCCTCTATGGGCTTCCAAATATCACTTTGCCAATTCCACAAGAACTGTCTTAGCGAAAGGCTATTTGAGGGGAAAGCTGTAACTCTGTGAGATGATTTCACAGAAAACAAAGAAGTTTCTCAGAAAGCTTCTTTCTCTTTTTTATCGGAGGATATTTCCTTTGGCCCTATAGTCTTCAAAGGGATCCGAAATATCTGTTCTCAGATTCCACAGAAATAAGGCTAGCAAAGAGATGCATGAAATACCGATGTAACTCTGTGAGATGAATTAACAAAACACTAAGCAGTTTCTCAGAAAGCTTCTTTCCAGATTTCATCTGAGGATATTTCCTTTTTCACCATAGCCCCCTATGGGCTTCCAAATATCACTTGGCCAATTCCACAAGAACTGTCTTAGCGAAAGGCTTCTTGAGGGGAAAGCTTTAACTCTGTGAGATGATTTCACAGAACACAAAGAAGTTTCTCAGAAAGCTTCTTTCTCTTCGTTATCGGAGGATATTTCCTTTGGCCTTATAGTCTTCAAAGGGATCCGATATATCTGTTCTCAGATTTCACAGAAATAAAGCTAGCAAAGAGATCCACGAAATACAGATGTAACTCTGTGAGATGAATTAACAGAACACTAAGCAGTTTCTCAGAAAGCTTCTTTCCAGATTTCATCTGAGGATATTTCTTTTTTCACCATGGCCCTCTACGGGCTTCCAAATATCACTTGACCAATTCCAAAAGAACTGTCTTAGCGAAAGGCTTCTTGAGGGGAAAGCTGTAACTCTGTGAGATGATTTCACAGAACACAAAGAAGTTTCTCAGAAAGCTTCGTTCTCTTTGTTATCGGAGGATATTTCCTTTGGCCCTATAGTCTTCAAAGGGATCCGAAATATCTGTTCTCAGATTCCACAGAAATAAGGCTAGCAAAGAGATCCACGAAATACAGATGTAACTCTGTGAGATGAATTAACAGAACACTAAGCAGTTTCTCAGAAATCTTCTATCCAGATTTCATCTGAGGATATTTCCTTTTTCACCATAGCCCTCTATGGGCTTCCAAATATCACTTTGCCAATTCCACAAGAACTGTCTTAGCGAAAGGCTTCTTGACGGGAAAGCTGTAACTCTCTGAGATGATTTCACAGAACACAAAGTGTTTCTCAGAAAGCTTCTTTCTCTTTGTTATCGGAGGATATTTCCTTTGGCCCTATAGTCTTCAAAGGGATCCGAAATATCTGTTCTCAGATTCCACAGAAATAAGGCTAGCAAAGAGATCCACGAAACACAGATGTAACTCTGTGAGATGAATTAACAGAACACTAAGCAGTTTCTCAGAAAGCTTCTTTCCAGATTTCATCTGAGGATATTTCCTTTTTCACCATAGCCCTTTATGGGCTTCCAAATATCACTTGACCAATTCCAAAAGAACTGTCTTAGCGAAAGACTTCTTGAGGGGAAAGCTGTAACTCTCTGAGATGATTTCACAGAACACAAAGAAGTTTCTCAGAAAGCTTCTTTCTCTTCGTTATCGGAGGATTTTTCCTTTGGACCTATAGTCTTCAAAGGGATCCGAAATATCTGTTCTCAGATTCCACAGAAATAAGTCTAGCAAAGAGATCCACGAAATACAGATGTAACTCTGTGAGATGAATTAACAGAACACTAAGCAGTTTCTCAGAAAGCTTCTTTCCAGATTTCATCTGAGGATATTTCCTTTTTCACCATGGCCCTCTATGGGCTTCCAAATATCACTTTGCCAATTCCACAAGAAATGTCTTAGCGAAAGGCTTCTTGAGGGGAAAGCTGTAACTCTGTGAGATGATTTCACAGAACACAAAGAAATTTCTCAGAAAGCTTCTTTCTCTTTGTTATCGGAGGATTTTTCCTTTGGCCCTATAGTCTTCAAAGGGATCCGAAATATCTGTTCTCAGATTCCACAGAAATAAGGCTAGCAAAGAGATCCACGAAATACAGATGTAACTCTGTGAGATGAATTAACAGAACACTAAGCAGTTTCTCAGAAAGCTTCTTTCCAGATTTCATCTGAGGATATTTCCTTTTTCACCATAGCCCTCTATGGGCTTCCAAATATCACGTTGCCAATTCCACAATAACTGTCTTAGCGAAAGGCTTCTTGAGGGAAAAGCTGTAACTCTGTGAGATGATTTCACAGAACACAAAGAAGTTTCTCAGAAAGCTTCTTTCTCTTCGTTATCGGAGGATATTTCCTTTGGCCCTATAGTCTTCAAAGCGATCCGTAATATCTGTTCTCAGATTCCACAGAAATAAAGCTAGCAAAGAGATCCAGGAAATACAGATGTAACTCTGAGAGATGAATTAACAGAACACTAAGCAGTTTCTCAGAAAGCTTCTTTACAGATTTCATCTGAAGATATTTCCTTTTTCACCATAGCCCTCTATGGGCTTCCAAATATTACTTTGCCAATTCCACAAGAACTGTCTTAGCGAAAGGCTTCTTGTGGGGAAAGCTGTAACTCTGTGAGATGATTTAACAGAACACAAAGAAGTTTCTCAGAAAGCTTCGTTCTCTTTGTTATCGGAGGATATTTCCTTTGGCCCTAAGTCTTCAAAGGGATCCGAAATATCTGTTCTCAGATTCCACAGAAATAAGGCTAGCAAAGAGATCCACGAAATACAGATGTAACTCTGTGAGATGAATTAACAGAACACTAAGCAGTTTCTCAGAAATCTTCTATCCACATTTCATCTGAGGATATTTCCTTTTTCACCATAGCCCTCTATGGGCTTCCAAATATCACTTTGCCAATTCCACAAGAACTGTCTTAGCGAAAGGCTTCTTGAGGGGAAAGCTGTAACTCTCTGAGATGATTTCACAGAACACAAAGGGTTTCTCAGAAAGCTTCTTTCTCTTTGTTATCGGAGGATATTTCCTTTGGCCCTATAGTCTTCAAAGGGATCCGAAATATCTGTTCTCAGATTCCACAGAAATAAGGCTAGCAAAGAGATCCACGAAATACAGATGTAACTCTGTGAGATGAATTAACAGAACACTAAGCAGTTTCTCAGAAAGCTTCTTTCCAGATTTCATCTGAGGATATTTCCTTTTTCACCACGGCCCTCTATGGGCTGCCAAATATCACTTGACCAATTCCACAAGAACTGTCTTAGCGAAAGGCTTCTTGAGGGGAAAGCTGTAACTCTGTGAGATGATTTCACAGAACACAAAGAAGTTTCTCAGAAAGCTTCGTTCTCTTTGTTATCGGAGGATATTTCCTTTGGCCCTATAGTCTTCAAAGGGATCCGAAATATCTGTTCTCAGATTCCACAGAAATAAGGCTAGCAAAGAGATCCACGAAATACAGATGTAACTCTGTGAGATGAATTAACAGAACACAAAGCAGTTTCTCAGAAATCTTCTATCCAGATTTCATCTGAGGATATTTCCTTTTTCACCATAGCCCTCTATGGGCATCCAAATATCACTTTGCCAATTCCACAAGAACTGTCTTAGCGAAAGGCTTCTTGAGGGGAAAGCTGTAACTCTCTGAGATGATTTCACAGAACACAAAGGGTTTCTCAGAAAGCTTCTTTCTCTTTGTTATCGGAGGATATTTCCTTTGGCCCTATAGTCTTCAAAGGGATCCGAAATATCTGTTCTCAGATTCCACAGAAATAAGGCTAGCAAAGAGATCCACGAAATACAGATGTAACTCTGTGAGATGAATTAACAGAACAGTAAGCAGTTTCTCAGAAAGCTTCTTTCCAGATTTCATCTGAGGATATTTCCTTTTTCACCATGGCCCTTTATGGGCTTCCAAATATCACTTGACCAATTCCAAAAGAACTGTCTTAGCGAAAGACTTCTTGAGGGGAAAGCTGTAACTCCCTGAGATGATTTCACAGAACACAAAGAAGTTTCTCAGAAAGCTTCTTTCTCTTCGTTATCGTAGGATTTTTCCTTTGGCCCTATAGTCTTCAAAGGGATCCGAAATATCTGTTCTCAGATTCCTCAGAAATAAGGCTAGCAAAGAGATCCAGGAAATACAGATGTAACTCTGTGAGATGAATTAACAGAACACTAAGCAGTTTCTCAGAAAGCTTCTTTCCACATTTCATCTGAGGATATTTCCTTTTTCGCCATGGCCCTCTATGGGCTTCCAAATATCACTTGGCCAATTCCACAAGAACTGTCTTATCGAAAGGCTTCATGAGGGGAAAGCTGTAACTCTGTGAGATGATTTAACAGAACACAAAGAAGTTTCTCAGAAAGCTTCTTTCTCTTTGATATCGGAGGATATTTCCTTTGGCCCTATAGTCTTCAAAGGGATCCGAAATATCTGTTCTCAGATTCCACAGAAATAAGGCTAGCAAAGAGATCCACGAAATACAGATGTAACTCTGTGAGATGAATTAACAGAACACTAAGCAGTTTCTCAGAAAGCTTCTTTCCAGATTTCATCTTAGGATATTTTCTTTTTCACCATAGCCCTCTATGGGCTTCCAAATATCACGTTGCCAATTCCACAAGAACAGGCTTAGCGAAAGGCTTCTTGAGGGGAAAGCTGTAACTCTGTGAGATGATTTCACAGAACACAAAGAAGTTTCTCAGAAAGCTTCTTTCTCTTTTTTATCGGAGGATTTTTTCTTTGGCCCTATAGTCTTCAAAGGGATCCGAAATATCTGTTCTCAGATTCCACAGAAATAAGGCTAGCAAAGAGATCCACGAAATACAGATGTAACTCTGTGAGATGAATTAACAGAACACTAAGCAGTTTCTCAGAAAGCTTCTTTCCAGATTTCATCTGAGGATATTTCCTTTTTCACCATGGCCCTCTACGGGCTTCCAAATATCACTTGACCAATTCCAAAAGAACTGTCTTAGCGAAAGGCTTCTTGAGGGGAAAGCTGTAACTCTGTGAGATGATTTCACAGAACACAAAGAAGTTTCTCAAAAAGCTTCGTTCTCTTTGTTATCGGAGGATATTTCCTTTGGCCCTATAGTCTTCAAAGGGATCCGAAATATCTGTTCTCAGATTCCATAGAAATAAGGCTAGCAAAGAGATCCACGAAATACAGATGTAACTCTGTGAGATGAATTAACAGAACACTAAGCAGTTTCTCAGAAAGCTTCTTCCCAGATTTCATCTGAGGATATTTCCTTTTTCACCATAGCCCTCTATGGGCTTCCAAATATCACTTTGCCAATTCCACAAGAACTGTCTTAGCGAAAGGCTTCTTGAGGGGAAAGCTGTAATTCTGTGAGATGATTTCACAGAACACAAAGAAGTTTCTCAGAAAGATTCTTTCTCTTTGTTATCGGAGGATATTTCCTTTGGCCCTATAGTCTTCAAAGGGATCCGAAATATCTGTTCTCAGATTCCACAGAAATAAGGCTAGCAAAGAGATGCATGAAATACCGATGTAACTCTGTGAGATGAATTAACAGAACACTAAGCAGTTTCTCAGAAAGCTTCTTTCCAGATTTCATCTGAGGATATTTCCTTTTTCACCATAGCCCTCTATGGGCTTCCAAATATCACTTTGCCAATTCCACAAGAACTGTCTTAGCGAAAGGCTTCTTGTGGGGAAAGCTGTAACTCTGTGAGTTGATTTCACAGAACACAAAGAAGTTTCTCAGAAAGCTTCGTTCTCTTTGTTATCGGAGGATATTTCCTTTGGCCCTATAGTCTTCAAAGGGATCCGAAGTATCTGTTCTCAGATTCCAGAGAAATAAGGCTAGCAAAGAGATCCACGAAATACAGATGTAACTCTGTGAGATGAATTAACAGAACACTAAGCAGTTTCTCAGAAATCTTCTATCCAGATTTCATCTGAGGATATTTCCTTTTTCACCATAGCCCTCTATGGGCTTCCAAATATCACTTTGCCAATTCCACAAGAACTGTCTTAGCGAAAGGCTTCTTGAGGGGAAAGCTGTAACTCTGTGAGATGATTTCACAGAACACAAAGAGTTTCTCAGAAAGCTTCCTTCTCTTTGTTATCGGAGGATATTCCTTTGGCCCTATAGTCTTCAAAGGGATCCGAAATATCTGTTCTCAGATTCCACAGAAATAAGGCTAGCAAAGAGATCCACGAAATACAGATGTAACTCTGTGAGATGAATTAACAGAACACTAAGCAGTTTCTCAGAAAGCTTCTTTCCAGATTTCATCTGAGGATATTTCCTTTTTCACCATAGCCCTCTATGGGCTTCCAAATATCACTTTGCCAATTCCACAAGAACTGTCTTAGCGAAAGGCTTCTTGAGGGAAAAGCTGTAACTCTGTGAGATGATTTCACAGAACACAAAGAAGTTTCTCAGAAAGCTTCTTTCTCTTCGTTATCGGAGGATATTTTCTTTGGCCCTATAGTCTTCAAAGCGATCCGAAATATTTGTTCTCAGATTCCACAGAAATAAAGCTAGCAAAGAGATCCACGAAATACAGATGTAACTCTGAGAGATGAATTAACAGAACACTAAGCAGTTTCTCAGAAAGCTTCTTTCCAGATTTCATCTGAGGATATTTCCTTTTTCACCATAGCCCTCTATGGGCTTCCAAATATCACTTTGCCAATTCCACAAGAACTGTCTTAGCGAAAGGCTTCTTGTGGGGAAAGCTGTAACTCTGTGAGTTGATTTCACAGAACACAAAGAAGTTTCTCAGAAAGCTTCGTTCTCTTTGTTATCGGAGGATATTTCCTTTGGCCCTATATTCTTCAAGGGGATCCGAAATATCTGTTCTCAGATTCCATAGAAATAAGGCTAGCAAAGAGATCCACGAAATACAGATGTAACTCTGTGAGATGAATTAACAGAACACTAAGCAGTTTCTCAGAAAGCTTCTTCCCAGATTTCATCTGAGGATATTTCCTTTTTCACCATAGCCCTCTATGGGCTTCCAAATATCACTTTGCCAATTCCACAAGAACTGTCTTAGCGAAAGGCTTCTTGAGGGGAAAGCTGTAATTCTGTGAGATGATTTCACAGAACACAAAGAAGTTTCTCAGAAAGATTCTTTCTCTTTGTTATCGGAGGATATTTCCTTTGGCCCTATAGTCTTCAAAGGGATCCGAAATATCTGTTCTCAGATTCCACAGAAATAAGGCTAGCAAAGAGATGCATGAAATACCGATGTAACTCTGTGAGATGAATTAACAAAACACTAAGCAGTTTCTCAGAAAGCTTCTTTCCAGATTTCATCTGAGGATATTTCCTTTTTCACCATAGCCCACTATGGGCTTCCAAATATCACTTTGCCAATTCCACAAGAACTGTCTTAGCGAAAGGCTTCTTGAGGGGAAAGCTGTAACTCTGTGAGATGATTTCACAGAACACAAAGAAGTTTCTCAGAAAGCTTCTTTCTCTTTGTTATCGGAGGATTTTTCCTTTGGCCCTATATTCTTCAAAGGGATCCGAAATATCTGTTCTCAGATTCCACAGAAATAAGGCTAGCAAAGAGATCCAGGAAATACAGATGTAACTCTGTGAGATGAATTAACAGAACACTAAGCAGTTTCTCAGAAAGCTTCTTTCCAGATTTCATCTGAGGATATTTCCTTTTTCACCATAGCCCTCTATGGGCTTCCAAATATCACTTTGCCAATTCCACAAGAACTGTCTTAGCGAAAGGCTTCTGGTGGGAAAAGCTGTAACTCTGTGTGATGATTTCACAGAACACAAAGAAGTTTCTCAGAAAGCTTCGTTCTCTTTGTTATCGGAGGATATTTCCTTTGGCCCTGTAGTCTTCAAAGGGATCCGAAATATCTGTTCTCAGATTCCACAGAAATAAGGCTAGCAAAGAGATCCACGAAATACAGATGTAACTCTGTGAGATGAATTAACAGAACACTAAGCAGTTTCTCAGAAAGCTTCTTTCCAGATTTCATCTGAGGATATTTCCTTTTTCACCATAGCCCTCTATGGGCTTCCAAATATCACTTTGCCAATTCCACAAGAACTGTCTTAGCGAAAGGCTTCTTGTGGGGAAAGCTGTAACTCTGTGAGTTGATTTCACAGAACACAAAGAAGTTTCTCAGAAAGCTTCGTTCTCTTTGTTATCGGAGGATATTTCCTTTGGCCCTATAGTCTTCAAAGGGATCCGAAGTATCTGTTCTCAGATTCCAGAGAAATAAGGCTAGCAAAGAGATCCACGAAATACAGATGTAACTCTGTGAGATGAATTAACAGAACACTAAGCAGTTTCTCAGAAAGCTTCTATCCAGATTTCATCTGAGGATATTTCCTTTTTCACCATAGCCCTCTATGGGCTTCCAAATATCACTTTGCCAATTCCACAAGAACTGTCTTAGCGAAAGGCTTCTTGAGGGGAAAGCTGTAACTCTGTGAGATGATTTCACAGAACACAAAGAGTTTCTCAGAAAGCTTCCTTCTCTTTGTTATCGGAGGATATTCCTTTGGCCCTATAGTCTTCAAAGGGATCCGAAATATCTGTTCTCAGATTCCACAGAAATAAGGCTAGCAAAGAGATCCACGAAATACAGATGTAACTCTGTGAGATGAATTAACAGAACACTAAGCAGTTTCTCAGAAAGCTTCTTTCCAGATTTCATCTGAGGATATTTCCTTTTTCACCATAGCCCTCTATGGGCTTCCAAATATCACCTTGCCAATTCCACAAGAACTGTCTTAGCGAAAGGCTTCTTGAGGGAAAAGCTGTAACTCTGTGAGATGATTTCACAGAACACAAAGAAGTTTCTCAGAAAGCTTCTTTCTCTTCGTTATCGGAGGATATTTTCTTTGGCCCTATAGTCTTCAAAGCGATCCGAAATATTTGTTCTCAGATTCCACAGAAATAAAGCTAGCAAAGAGATCCACGAAATACAGATGTAACTCTGAGAGATGAATTAACAGAACACTAAGCAGTTTCTCAGAAAGCTTCTTTCCAGATTTCATCTGAGGATATTTCCTTTTTCACCATAGCCCTCTATGGGCTTCCAAATATCACTTTGCCAATTCCACAAGAACTGTCTTAGCGAAAGGCTTCTTGTGGGGAAAGCTGTAACTCTGTGAGTTGATTTCACAGAACACAAAGAAGTTTCTCAGAAAGCTTCTTTCTCTTTGTTATCGGAGGATATTTCCTTTGGCCCTATAGTCTTCAAAGGGATCCGAAATATCTGTTCTCAGATTCCACAGAAATAAGGCTAACAAAGAGATCCACGAAATACAGATGTAACTCTGTGAGATGAATTAACAGAACACTAAGCAGTTTCTCAGAAAGCTTCTTTCCAGATTTCATCTTAGGATATTTCCTTTTTCACCATAGCCCTCTATGGGCTTCCAAATATCACGTTGCCAATTCCACAAGAACAGGCGTAGCGAAAGGCTTCTTGAGGGGAAAGCTGTAACTCTGTGAGATGATTTCACAGAACACAAAGAAGTTTCTCAGAAAGCTTCTTTCTCTTTGTTATCGGAGGATATTTCCTTTGGCCCTATAGTCTTCAAAGGGATCCGAAATATCTGTTCTCAGATTCCACAGAAATAAGGCTAGCAAAGAGATCCATGAAATACAGAGGTAACTCTGTGAGATGAATTAACATAACACTAAGCAGTTTCTCAGAAAGCTTCTTTCCAGATTTCATCTGAGGATATTTCCTTTTTCACCATAGCCCTCTATGGGCTTCCAAATATCACTTTGCCAATTCCACAAGAACTGTCTTAGCGAAAGGCTTCTTGAGGGGAAAGCTGTAACTCTGTGAGATGATTTCACAGAACACAAAGAAGTTTCTCAGAAAGCTTCTTTCTCTTCGTTATAGGAGGATTTTTCCTTTGGCCCTATAGTCTTAAAAGGGATCCGAAATATCTGTTCTCAGATTCCACAGAAATAAGGCCAGCAAAGAGATCCAGGAAATACAGATGTAACTCTGAGAGATGAATTAACAGAACACTAAGCAGTTTCTCAGAAATCTTCTTTACAGATTTCATCTGAGGATATTTCCTTTTTCACCATAGCCCTCTATGGGCTTCCAAATATCACTTTGCCAATTCCACAAGAACTGTCTTAGCGAAGGGCTTCTGGTGGGAAAAGCTGTAACTCTGTGAGATGATTTCACAGAACACAAAGAAGTTTCTCAGAAAGATTCTTTCTCTTTGTTATTGGAGGATTTTTTCTTTGGCCCTATAGTCTTCAAAGGAATCCGAAATATCTGTTCTAAGATTCCACAGAAATAAGGCTAGCAAAGAGATCCACGAAATACACATGTAACTCTGTGAGATGAATTCACAGAACACTAAGCAGTTTCTCAGAAAGCTTCTTTCTCTTTGTTATCGGAGGATATTTCCATTGGCCCTATAGTCTTCAAAGGGATCCGAAATATCTGTTCTCAGATTCCACAGAAATAAAGCTAGCAAAGAGATCCACGAAATACAGATGTAACTCTGTGAGATGAATTAACAGAACACTAAGCAGTTTCTCAGAAAGCTTCTTTCCAGATTTCATCTGAGGATATTTCCTTTTTCACCATAGCCCTCTATGGGCTTCCAAATATCACCTTGCCAATTCCACAAGAACTGTCTTAGCGAAAGGCTTCTTGAGGGAAAAGCTGTAACTCTGTGAGATGATTTCACAGAACACAAAGAAGTTTCTCAGAAAGCTTCGTTCTCTTTGTTATCGGAGGATATTTCCTTTGGCCCTATAGTCTTCAAAGGGATCCGAAGTATCTGTTCTCAGATTCCACAGAAATAAGGCTAGCAAAGAGATCCACGAAATACAGAGGTAACTCTGTGAGATGAATTAACAGAACACTAAGCAGTTTCTCAGAAAGCTTCTTTCCAGATTTCATCTGAGGATATTTCCTTTTTCACCATAGCCCTCTATGGGCTTCCAAATATCACTTTGCCAATTCCACAAGAACTGTCTTAGCGAAAGGCTTCTTGAGGGGAAAGCTGTAACTCTGTGAGATGATTTCACAGAACACAAAGAAGTTTCTCAGAAAGCTTCTTTCTCTTCGTTATCGGAGGATTTTTCCTTTGGCCCTATAGTCTTAAAAGGGATCCGAAATATCTGTTCTCAGATTCCACAGAAATAAGGCCAGCAAAGAGATCCACGAAATACAGATGTAACTCTGTGAGATGAATTAACAGAACACTAAGCAGTTTATCAGAAAGCTTCCTTCCAGATTTCACCTGAGGATACTTCCTTTTTCACCATAGCCCTCTATGGGCTTCCAAATATCACTTTGCCAATTCCACAAGAACTGTCTTAGCGAAAACTTCTGGTGGGAAAAGCTGTAACTTTGTGAGATGATTTCACAGAACACAAAGAAGTTTCTCAGAAAGATTCTTTCTCTTTGTTATTGGAGGATTTTTTCTTTGGCCCTATAGTCTTCAAAGGAATCCGAAATATCTGTTCTAAGATTCCACAGAAATAAGGCTAGCAAAGAGATCCACGAAATACAGATGTAACTCTGTGAGATGAATTCACAGAACACTAAGCAGTTTCTCAGAAAGCTTCTTTCTCTTTGTTATCGGAGGATATTTCCATTGGCCCTATAGTCTTCAAAGGGATCCGAAATATCTGTTCTCAGATTCCACAGAAATAAAGCTAGCAAAGAGATCCACGAAATACAGATGTAACTCTGTGAGATGAATTAACAGAACACTAAGCAGTTTCTCAGAAAGCTTCTTTCCAGATTTCATCTGAGGATATTTCCTTTTTCACCATAGCCCTCTATGGGCTTCCAAATATCACATTGCCAATTCCACAAGAACTGTCTTAGCGAAAGGCTTCTTGAGGGAAAAGCTGTAACTCTGTGAGATGATTTCACAGAACACAAAGAAGTTTCTCAGAAAGCTTCGTTCTCTTTGTTATCGGAGGATATTTCCTTTGGCCCTATAGTCTTCAAAGGGATCCGAAGTATCTGTTCTCAGATTCCACAGAAATAAGGCTAGCAAAGAGATCCACGAAATACAGATGTAACTCTGTGAGATGAATTAACAGAACACTAAGCAGTTTCTCAGAAATCTTCTATCCAGATTTCATCTGAGGATATTTCCTTTTTCACCATAGCCCTCTATGGGCTTCCAAATATCACTTGGCCAATTCCACAAGAACTGTCTTAGCGAAAGGCTTCTTGAGGGGAAAGCTGTAACTCTGTGAGATGATTTCATAGAACACAAAGAGTTTCTCAGAAAGCTTCTTTCTCTTTGTTATCGGAGGATATTTCCTTTGGCCCTATAGTCTTCATAGGGATCCGAAATATCTGTTCTCAGATTCCACAGAAATAAAGCTAGTAACGAGATCCACGAAATACTAATGTAACTCTGTGAGATGAATTAACAGAACACTAAGCAGTTTCTCAGAAAGCTTCTTTCCAGATTTCATCTGAGGATATTTCCTTTTTCACCATGGCCCTCTATGGGCTTCCAAATATCACTTGTCCAATTCCAAAAGAACTGTCTTAGCGAAAGGCTTCTTGAGGGGAAAGCTGTAACTCTCTGAGATGATTTCACTGAACATAAAGACGTTTCTCAGAAAGCTTCTTTCTCTTCGTTATCGGAGGATTTTTCCTTTGGCCCTATAGTCTTCAATGGGATCCGAAATATCTGTTCTCAGATTCCTCAGAAATAAGGCTAGCAAAGAGATCCACGAAATACAGATGTAACTCTGTGAGATGAATTAACAGAACACTAAGCAGTTTCTCAGAAAGCTTCTTTCCAGATTTCATCTGAGGATATTTCCTTTTTCACCATAGCCCTCTATGGGCTTCCAAATATCACTTGGCCAATTCCACAAGAACTGTCTTATCGAAAGGCTTCTTGAGGGGAAAGCTGTAACTCTGTGAGATGATTTCACAGAACACAAAGAAGATTCTCAGAAAGCTTCTTTCTCTTTGTTATTGGAGGATTTTTTCTTTGGCCCTATTGTCTTCAAAGGGATCCGAAATATCTGTTTTAAGATTCCACAGAAATAAGGCTAGCAAAGAGATCCACGAAATACAGATGTAACTCTGTGAAATGAATTCACAGAACACTAAGCAGTTTCTCAGAAAGCTTCTTTCTCGTTGTTATCGGAGGATATTTCCATTGGCCCTATAGTCTTCAAAGGGATCCGAAATATCTGTTCTCAGATTCCACAGAAATAAAGCTAGCAAAGAGATCCACGAAATACAGATGTAACTCTGTGAGATGAATTAACAGAACACAAAGAAGTTTCTCAGAAAGCTTCTTTCCAGATTTCATCTGAGGATATTTCCTTTTTCACCATAGCCCTCTATGGGCTTCCAAATATCACTTTGCCAATTCCACAAGAACTGTCTTAGCGAAAGTCTTCTTGAGGGGAAAGCTGTAACTCTCTGAGATGATTTCACAGAACACAAAGAAGTTTCTCAGAAAGCTTCTTTCTCTTTGTTATCGGAGGATTTTTCCTTTGGCCCTATAGTCTTCAAAGGGATCCGAAATATCTGTTCTCAGATTCCACAGAAATAAGGCTAGCAAAGAGATCCACGAAATACAGATGTAACTCTGTGAGATGAATTAACAGAACACTAAGCAGTTTCTCAGAAAGCTTCTTTCCAGATTTCATCTGAGGATATTTCCTTTTTCACCATAGCCCTCTATGGGCTTCCAAATATCACTTTGCCAGTTCCACAAGAACAGTCTTAGCGAAAGGCTTCTTGAGGGAAAAGCTGTAACTCTGAGATAATTTCACAGAACACAAAGAAGTTTCTCAGAAAGCTTCTTTCTCTTTGTTATCGGAGGATGTTTCCTTTGGCCCTATAGTCTTCAAAGGGATCCGAAATATCTGTTCTCAGATTCCACAGAAATAAAGCTAGCAAAGAGATCCACGAAATACAGAGGTAACTCTGTGAGATGAATTAACAGAACACTAAGCAGTTTCTCAGAAAGCTTCTTTCCAGATTTCATCTGAGGATATTTCCTTTTTCACCATGGCCCTCTATGGGCTTCCAAATATCACTTTGCCAATTCCACAAGAACTGTCTTAGCGAAAGGCCTCTTGAGGGGAAAGCTGTAACTCTGTGAGATGATTTCACAGAACACAAAGAAGTTTCTCAGAAAGCTTCTTTCTCTTTGTTATCGGAGGATTTTTCCTTTGGCCCTATACTCTTCAAAGGGATCCGAAATACCTGTTCTCAGATTCCACAGAAATAAGGCTACCAAAGAGATCCACGAAATACAGATGTAACTCTGTGAGATGAATTAAGAGAACACTAAGCAGTTTCTCAGAAAGCTTCTTTCCAGATTTCATCTGAGGATATTTCCTTTTTCACCATAGCCCTCTATGGGCTTCCAAATATCACATTGCCAATTCCACAAGAACTGTCTTAGCGAAAGGCTTCTTGAGGGGAAAGCTCTAACTCTGTGAGATGATTTCACAGAACACAAAGAAGTTTCTCAGAAAGCTTCTTTCTCTTTGTTATCGGAGGATATTTCCTTTGGCCCTATAATCTTCAAAGGGATCCGAAATATCTGTTCTCAGATTCCACAGAAATAAGGCTAGCAAAGAGATCCACGAAATACAGATGTAATTCTGTGAGATGAATTAACAGAACACTAAGCAGTTTCTCAGAAAGCTTCTTTCCAGATTTCATCTGAGGATATTTCCTTTTTCACCATAGCCCTCTATGGGCTTCCAAATATCACTTGGCCAATTCCACAAGACCTGTCTTATCGAAAGGCTTCTTGAGGGGAAAGCTGTAACTCTGTGAGATGATTTCACAGGACACAAAGAAGTTTCTCAGAAAGCGTCTTTCTCTTCGTTATCGGAGGATATTTCCTTTGGCCCTATTGTCTTCAAAGGGATCCGAAATATCTGTTCTCAGATTCCACAGAAATAAAGCTAGCAAAGAGATCCACGAAATACAGATGTAACTCTGTGAGATGAATTAACAGAACACTAAGCAGTTTCTCAGAAAGCTTCTTTCCAGATTTCATCTGAGGATATTTCCTTTTTCACCATGGCCCTCTATAGGCTTCCAAATATCACTTTGCCAATTCCACAAGAATTGTCTTCGCAAAAGGCTTCTTGAGGGGAAAGCTGTAACTTTCTGAGATGAATTCACAGAACACAAAGGAGTTTCTCAGAAAGCTTCTTTCTCTTTGTTATCGGAGGATTTTTCCTTTGGCCCTATAGTCTTCAAAGGGATCCGAAATATCTGTTCTCAGATTCCACAGAAATAAGGCTAGCAAAGAGATCCACGAAATACCGATGTAACTCTGTGAGATGAATTAACAGAACACTAAGCAGTTTCTCAGAAAGCTTCTTTCCAGATTTCATCTGAGGATATTTCCTTTTTCACCATGGCCCTCTATGGGCTTCCAAATATCACTTGTCCAATTCCAAAAGAACTGTCTTAGCGAAAGGCTTCTTGAGGGGAAAGCTGTAACTCTCTGAGATGATTTCACAGAACACAAAGACGTTTCTCAGTAAGCTTCTTTCTCTTCGTTATCGGAGGATTTTTCCTTTGGCCCTATAGTCTTCAAAGAGATCCGAAATATCTGTTCTCAGATTCCACAGAAATAAGGCTAGCAAAGAGATCCACGAAATACAGATGTACCTCTGTGAGATGAATTAACAGAACACTAAGCAGTTTCTCAGAAAGCTTCTTTCCAGATTTCATCTGAGGATATTTCCTTTTTCACCATAGCCCTCTATGGGCTTCCAAATATCACTTTGCCAATTCCACAAGAACAGTCTTAGCGAAAGACTTCTTGAGGGAAAAGCTGTAACTCTGTGAGATGATTTCACAGACCACAAAGAACTTTCTCAGAAAGCTTCTTTCTCTTTGTTATCGGAGGATGTTTCCTTTGGCCCTATAGTCTTCAAAGGGATCCGAAATATCTGTTCTCAGATTCCACAGAAATAAAGCTAGCAAAGAGATCCACGAAATACAGATGTAACTCTGTGAGATGAATTAACAGAACACTAAGCAGTTTCTCAGAAAGCTTCTTTCCAGATTTCATCTGAGGATATTTCCATTTTCACCGTGGCCCTCTATGGGCTTCCAAATATCACTTTGCCAATTCCACAAGAACTGTGTTAGCGAAAGGCTTCTTGAGGGGAAAGCTGTAACTCTCTGAGATGATTTCACAGAACACAAAGAAGTTTCTCAGAAAGCTTCTTTCTCTTTGTTATTGGAGGATATTTTCTTTGGCCCTATTGTCTTCAAAGGGATCCGAAATATCTGTTTTAAGATTCCACAGAAATAAGGCTAGCAAAGAGATCCACGAAATACAGATGTTACTCTGTGAAATGAATTCACAGAACACTAAGCAGTTTCTCAGAAAGCTTCTTTCTCTTTGTTATCGGAGGATATTTCCATTGGCCCTATAGTCTTCAAAGGGATCCGAAATATCTGTTCTCAGATTCCACAGAAATAAAGCTAGCAAAGAGATCCACGAAATACAGATGTAACTCTGTGAGATGAATTAACAGAACACAAAGAAGTTTCTCAGAAAGCTTCTTTCCAGATTTCATCTGAGGATATTTCCTTTTTCACCATAGCCCTCTATGGGCTTCCAAATATCACTTTGCCAATTCCACAAGAACTGTCTTAGCGAAAGGCTTCTTGAGGGGAAAGCTGTAACTCTCTGAGATGATTTCACAGAACACAAAGAAGTTTCTCAGAAAGCTTCTTTCTCTTTGTTATAGGAGGATTTTTCCTTTGGCCCTATAGTCTTCAAAGGGATCCGAAATATCTGTTCTCAGATTCCACAGAAATAAGGCTAGCAAAGAGATCCACGAAATACAGATGAAACTCTGTGAGATGAATTAACAGAACACTAAGCAGTTTCTCAGAAAGCTTCTTTCCAGATTTCATCTGAGGATATTTCCTTTTTCACCATAGCCCTCTACGGGCTTCCAAATATCACTTTGCCAATTCCACAAGGACTGTCTTAGCGAAAGGCTTCTTGTGGGGAAAGCTGTATCTCTGTGAGATGATTTCACAGAACACAAAGAAGTTTCTCAGAAAGCTTCGTTCTCTTCGTTATCGGAGGATATTTCCTTTGGCCCTATAGTCTTCAAAGGGATCCGAAATATCTGTTCTCAGATTCCACAGAAATAAGGCCAGCAAAGAGATCCACGAAATACAGATGTAACTCTGTGAGACGAATTAACAGAACACTAAGCAGTTTCTCAGAAAGCTTCTTTCCAGAATTCATCTGAGGATATTTCCTTTTTCACCATAGCCCTCTATGGGCTTCCAAATATCACTTTGCCAATTCCACAAGAACTGTCTTAGCGAAAGTCTTCTTGAGGGGAAAGCTGTAACTCGCTGAGATGATTTCACAGAACACAAAGAAGTTTCTCAGAAAGCTTCTTTCTCTTTGTTATCGGAGGATTTTTCCTTTGGCCCTATAGTCTTCAAAGGGATCCGAAATATCTGTTCTCAGATTCCACAGAAATAAGGCTAGCAAAGAGATCCACGAAATACAGATGTAACTCTGTGAGATGAATTAACAGAACACTAAGCAGTTTCTCAGAAAGCTTCTTTCCAGATTTCATCTGAGGATATTTCCTTTTTCACCATGGCCCTCTATGGGCTTCCAAATATCACTTTGCCAATTCCACAAGAATTGTCTTCGCGAAAGGCTTCTTGAGGGGAAAGCTGTAACTTTCTGAGATGAATTCACAGAACACAAAGGAGTTTCTCAGAAAGCTTCTTTCTCTTTGTTATCGGAGGATTTTTCCTTTGGCCCTATAGTCTTCATAGGGATCCGAAATATCTGTTCTCAGATTCCACAGAAATAAGGCTAGCAAAGAGATCCACGAAATACCGATGTAACTCTGTGAGATGAATTAACAGAACACTAAGCAGTTTCTCAGAAAGCTTCTTTCCAGATTTCATCTGAGGATATTTCCTTTTTCACCATGGCCCTCTATGGGCTTCCAAATATCACTTGTCCAATTCCAAAAGAACTGTCTTAGCGAAAGGCTTCTTGAGGGGAAAGCTGTAACTCTCTGAGATGATTTCACAGAACACAAAGACGTTTCTCAGAAAGCTTCTTTCTCTTCGTTATCGGAGGATTTTTCCTTTGGCCCTATAGTCTTCAAAGAGATCCGAAATATCTGTTCTCAGATTCCACAGAAATAAGGCTAGCAAAGAGATCCACGAAATACAGATGTACCTCTGTGAGATGAATTAACAGAACACTAAGCAGTTTCTCAGAAAGCTTCTTTCCAGATTTCATCTGAGGATATTTCCTTTTTCACCATAGCCCTCTATGGGCTTCCAAATATCACTTTGCCAATTCCACAAGAACAGTCTTAGCGAAAGACTTCTTGAGGGAAAAGCTGTAACTCTGTGAGATGATTTCACAGACCACAAAGAACTTTCTCAGAAAGCTTCTTTCTCTTTGTTATCGGAGGATGTTTCCTTTGGCCCTATAGTCTTCAAAGGGATCCGAAATATCTGTTCTCAGATTCCACAGAAATAAAGCTAGCAAAGAGATCCACGAAATACAGATGTAACTCTGTGAGATGAATTAACAGAACACTAAGCAGTTTCTCAGAAAGCTTCTTTCCAGATTTCATCTGAGGATATTTCCATTTTCACCGTGGCCCTCTATGGGCTTCCAAATATCACTTTGCCAATTCCACAAGAACTGTGTTAGCGAAAGGCTTCTTGAGGGGAAAGATGTAACTCTCTGAGATGATTTCACAGAACACAAAGAAGTTTCTCAGAAAGCTTCTTTCTCTTTGTTATTGGAGGATTTTTTCTTTGGCCCTATTGTCTTCAAAGGGATCCGAAATATCTGTTTTAAGATTCCACAGAAATAAGGCTAGCAAAGAGATCCACGAAATACAGATGTTACTCTGTGAAATGAATTCACAGAACACTAAGCAGTTTCTCAGAAAGCTTCTTTCTCTTTGTTATCGGAGGATATTTCCATTGGCCCTATAGTCTTCAAAGGGATCCGAAATATCTGTTCTCAGATTCCACAGAAATAAAGCTAGCAAAGAGATCCACGAAATACAGATGTAACTCTGTGAGATGAATTAACAGAACACAAAGAAGTTTCTCAGAAAGCTTCTTTCCAGATTTCATCTGAGGATATTTCCTTTTTCACCATAGCCCTCTATGGGCTTCCAAATATCACTTTGCCAATTCCACAAGAACTGTCTTAGCGAAAGGCTTCTTGAGGGGAAAGCTGTAACTCTCTGAGATGATTTCACAGAACACAAAGAAGTTTCTCAGAAAGCTTCGTTCTCTTCGTTATCGGAGGATATTTCCTTTGGCCCTATAGTCTTCAAAGGGATCCGAAATATCTGTTCTCAGATTCCACAGAAATAAGGCCAGCAAAGAGATCCACGATATACAGATGTAACTCTGTGAGACGAATTAACAGAACACTAAGCAGTTTCTCAGAAAGCTTCTTTCCAGAATTCATCTGAGGATATTTCCTTTTTCACCATAGCCCTCTATGGGCTTCCAAATATCACTTTGCCAATTCCACAAGAACTGTCTTAGCGAAAGTCTTCTTGAGGGGAAAGCTGTAACTCGCTGAGATGATTTCACAGAACACAAAGAAGTTTCTCAGAAAGCTTCTTTCTCTTTGTTATCGGAGGATTTTTCCTTTGGCCCTATAGTCTTCAAAGGGATCCGAAATATCTGTTCTCAGATTCCACAGAAATAAGGCTAGCAAAGAGATCCACGAAATACAGATGTAACTCTGTGAGATGAATTAACAGAACACTAAGCAGTTTCTCAGAAAGCTTCTTTCCAGATTTCATCTGAGGATATTTCCTTTTTCACCATAGCCCTCTATGGGCTTCCAAATATCACTTGGCCAATTCCACAAGACCTGTCTTATCGAAAGGCTTCTTGAGGGGAAAGCTGTAACTCTGTGAGATGATTTCACAGGACACAAAGAAGTTTCTCAGAAAGCGTCTTTCTCTTCGTTATCGGAGGATGTTTCCTTTGGCCCTATACTCTTCAAAGGGATCCGAAATATCTGTTCTCAGATTCCACAGAAATAAAGCTAGCAAAGAGATCCACGAAATACAGAGGTAACTCTGTGAGATGAATTAACAGAACACTAAGCAGTTTCTCAGAAAGCTTCTTTCCAGATTTCATCTGAGGATATTTCCTTTTTCACCATGGCCCTCTATGGGCTTCCAAATATCACTTTGCCAATTCCACAAGAACTGTCTTAGCGAAAGGCCTCTTGAGGGGAAAGCTGTAACTCTGTGAGATGATTTCACAGAACACAAAGAAGTTTCTCAGAAAGCTTCTTTCTCTTTGTTATCGGAGGATTTTTCCTTTGGCCCTATACTCTTCAAAGGGATCCGAAATACCTGTTCTCAGATTCCACAGAAATAAGGCTACCAAAGAGATCCACGAAATACAGATGTAACTCTGTGAGATGAATTAACAGAACACTAAGCAGTTTCTCAGAAAGCTTCTTTCCAGATTTCATCTGAGGATATTTCCTTTTTCACCATAGCCCTCTATGGGCTTCCAAATATCACTTTGCCAATTCCACAAGAACTGTCTTAGCGAAAGGCTTCTTGAGGGGAAAGCTGTAACTCTGTGAGATGATTTCACAGAACACAAAGAGTTTCTCAGAAAGCTTCTTTCTCTTTGTTATCGGAGGATATTTCCTTTGGCCCTATAGTCTTCATAGGGATCCGAAATATCTGTTCTCAGATTCCACAGAAATAAAGCTAGTAACGAGATCCACGAAATACAGATGTAACTCTGTGAGATGAATTAACAGAACACTAAGCAGTTTCTCAGAAAGCTTCTTTCCAGATTTCATCTGAGGATATTTCCTTTTTCACCATGGCCCTCTATGGGCTTCCAAATATCACTTGTCCAATTCCAAAAGAACTGTCTTAGCGAAAGGCTTCTTGAGGGGAAAGCTGTAACTCTCTGAGATGATTTCACTGAACACAAAGAAGTTTCTCAGAAAGCTTCTTTCTCTTTGTTATCGGAGGATTTTTCCTTTGGCCCTATAGTCTTCAATGGGATCCGAAATATCTGTTCTCAGATTCCTCAGAAATAAGGCTAGCAAAGAGATCCACGAAATACAGATGTAACTCTGTGAGATGAATTAACAGAACACTAAGCAGTTTCTCAGAAAGCTTCTTTCCAGATTTCATCTGAGGATATTTCCTTTTTCACCATAGCCCTCTATGGGCTTCCAAATATCACTTTGCCAATTCCACAAGAACTGTCTTATCGAAAGGCTTCTTGAGGGGAAAGCTGTAACTCTGTGAGATGATTTCACAGAACACAAAGAAGATTCTCAGAAAGCTTCTTTCTCTTTGTTATTGGAGGATTTTTTCTTTGGCCCTATTGTCTTCAAAGGGATCCCAAATATCTGTTTTAAGATTCCACAGAAATAAGGCTAGCAAAGAGATCCACGAAATACAGATGTAACTCTGTGAAATGAATTCACAGAACACTAAGCAGTTTCTCAGAAAGCTTCTTTCTCTTTGTTATCGGAGGATATTTCCATTGGCCCTATAGTCTTCAAAGGGATCCGAAATATCTGTTCTCAGATTCCACAGAAATAAAGCTAGCAAAGAGATCCACGAAATACAGATGTAACTCTGTGAGATGAATTAACAGAACACAAAGAAGTTTCTCAGAAAGCTTCTTTCCAGATTTCATCTGAGGATATTTCCTTTTTCACCATAGCCCTCTATGGGCTTCCAAATATCACTTTGCCAATTCCACAAGAACTGTCTTAGCGAAAGGCTTCTTGAGGGGAAACCTGTAACTCACTGAGATGATTTCACAGAACACAAAGAAGTTTCTCAGAAAGCTTCTTTCTCTTTGTTATAGGAGGATTTTTCCTTTGGCCCTATAGTCTTCAAAGGGATCCGAAATATCTGTTCTCAGATTCCACAGAAATAAGGCTAGCAAAGAGATCCACGAAATACAGATGTAACTCTGTGAGATGAATTAACAGAACACTAAGCAGTTTCTCAGAAAGCTTCTTTCCAGATTTCATCTGAGGATATTTCCTTTTTCACCATAGCCCTCTACGGGCTTCCAAATATCACTTTGCCAATTCCACAAGGACTGTCTTAGCGAAAGGCTTCTTGTGGGGAAAGCTGTAACTCTGTGAGATGATTTCACAGAACACAAAGAAGTTTCTCAGAAAGCTTCGTTCTCTTCGTTATCGGAGGATATTTCCTTTGGCCCTATAGTCTTCAAAGGGATCCGAAATATCTGTTCTCAGATTCCACAGAAATAAGGCTAGCAAAGAGATCCACGAAATACAGATGTAACTCTGTGAGACGAATTTACAGAACACTGAGCAGTTTCTCAGAAAGCTTCTTTCCAGAATTCATCTGAGGATATTTCCTTTTTCACCATAGCCCTCTATGGGCTTCCAAATATCACTTTGCCAATTCCACAAGAACTGTCTTAGCGAAAGTCTTCTTGAGGGGAAAGCTGTAACTCTCTGAGATGATTTCACAGAACACAAAGAAGTTTCTCAGAAAGCTTCTTTCTCTTTGTTATCGTAGGATTTTTCCTTTGGCCCTATAGTCTTCAAAGGGATCCGAAATATCTGTTCTCAGATTCCACAGAAATAAGGCTAGCAAAGAGATCCACGAAATACAGATGTAACTCTGTGAGATGAATTAACAGAACACTAAGCAGTTTCTCAGAAAGCTTCTTTCCAGATTTCATCTGAGGATATTTCCTTTTTCACCATAGCCCTCTATGGGCTTCCAAATATCACTTTGCCAGTTCCACAAGAACAGTCTTAGCGAAAGGCTTCTTGAGGGAAAAGCTGTAACTCTGAGATAATTTCACAGAACACAAAGAAGTTTCTCAGAAAGCTTCTTTCTCTTTGTTATCGGAGGATGTTTCCTTTGGCCCTATAGTCTTCAAAGGGATCCGAAATATCTGTTCTCAGATTCCACAGAAATAAAGCTAGCAAAGAGATCCACGAAATACAGAGGTAACACTGTGAGATGAATTAACAGAACACTAAGCAGTTTCTCAGAAAGCTTCTTTCCAGATTTCATCTGAGGATATTTCCTTTTTCACCATGGCCCTCTATGGGCTTCCAAATATCACTTTTCCAATTCCACAAGAACTGTCTTAGCGAAAGGCCTCTTGAGGGGAAAGCTGTAACTCTGTGAGATGATTTCACGGAACACAAAGAAGTCTCTCAGAAAGCTTCTTTCTCTTTGTTATCGGAGGATTTTTCCTTTGGCCCTATACTCTTCAAAGGGATCCGAAATACCTGTTCTCAGATTATACAGAAATAAGGCTACCAAAGAGATCCACGAAATACAGATGTAACTCTGTGAGATGAATTAACAGAACACTAAGCAGTTTCTCAGAAAGCTTCTTTCCAGATTTCATCTGAGGATATTTCCTTTTTCACCATAGCCCTCTATGGGCTTCCAAATATCACATTGCCAATTCCACAAGAACTGTCTTAGCGAAAGGCTTCTTGAGGGGAAAGCTCTAACTCTGTGAGATGATTTCACAGAACACAAAGAAGTTTCTCAGAAAGCTTCTTTCTCTTTGTTATCGGAGGATATTTCCTTTGGCCCTATAGTCTTCAAAGGGATCCGAAATATCTGTTCTCAGATTCCACAGAAATAAGGCTAGCAAAGAGATCCACGAAATACAGATGTAACTCTGTGAGACGAATTTACAGAACACTGAGCAGTTTCTCAGAAAGCTTCTTTCCAGATTTCATCTGAGGATATTTCCTTTTTCACCATAGCCCTCTATGGGCTTCCAAATATCACTTTGCCAATTCCACAAGAACTGTCTTAGCGAAAGTCTTTTTGAGGGGAAAGCTGTAACTCTCTGAGATGATTTCACAGAACACAAAGAAGTTTCTCAGAAAGCTTCTTTCTCTTTGTTATCGTAGGATTTTTCCTTTGGCCCTATAGTCTTCAAAGGGATCCGAAATATCTGTTCTCAGATTCCACAGAAATAAGGCTAGCAAAGAGATCCACGAAATACAGATGTAACTCTGTGAGATGAATTAACAGAACACTAAGCAGTTTCTCAGAAAGCTTCTTTCCAGATTTCATCTGAGGATATTTCCTTTTTCACCATAGCCCTCTATGGGCTTCCAAATATCACTTTGCCAATTCCACAAGAACTGTCTTATCGAAAGGCTTCTTGAGGGGAAAGCTGTAACTCTGTGAGATGATTTCACAGAACACAAAGAAGATTCTCAGAAAGCTTCTTTCTCTTTGTTATTGGAGGATTTTTTCTTTGGCCCTATTGTCTTCAAAGGGATCCGAAATATCTGTTTTAAGATTCCACAGAAATAAGGCTAGCAAAGAGATCCACGAAATACAGATGTAACTCTGTGAAATGAATTCACAGAACACTAAGCAGTTTCTCAGAAAGCTTCTTTCTCTTTGTTATCGGAGGATATTTCCATTGGCCCTATAGTCTTCAAAGGGATCCGAAATATCTGTTCTCAGATTCCACAGAAATAAAGCTAGCAAAGAGATCCACGAAATACAGATGTAACTCTGTGAGATGAATTAACAGAACACAAAGAAGTTTCTCAGAAAGCTTCTTTCCAGATTTCATCTGAGGATATTTCCTTTTTCACCATAGCCCTCTATGGGCTTCCAAATATCACTTTGCCAATTCCACAAGAACTGTCTTAGCGAAAGGCTTCTTGAGGGGAAACCTGTAACTCTCTGAGATGATTTCACAGAACACAAAGAAGTTTCTCAGAAAGCTTCTTTCTCTTTGTTATAGGAGGATTTTTCCTTTGGCCCTATAGTCTTCAAAGGGATCCGAAATATCTGTTCTCAGATTCCACAGAAATAAGGCTAGCAAAGAGATCCACGAAATACAGATGTAACTCTGTGAGATGAATTAACAGAACACTAAGCAGTTTCTCAGAAAGCTTCTTTCCAGATTTCATCTGAGGATATTTCCTTTTTCACCATAGCCCTCTACGGGCTTCCAAATATCACTTTGCCAATTCCACAAGGACTGTCTTAGCGAAAGGCTTCTTGTGGGGAAAGCTGTAACTCTGTGAGATGATTTCACAGAACACAAAGAAGTTTCTCAGAAAGCTTCGTTCTCTTCGTTATCGGAGGATATTTCCTTTGGCCCTATAGTCTTCAAAGGGATCCGAAATATCTGTTCTCAGATTCCACAGAAATAAGGCTAGCAAAGAGATCCACGAAATACAGATGTAACTCTGTGAGACGAATTTACAGAACACTGAGCAGTTTCTCAGAAAGCTTCTTTCCAGAATTCATCTGAGGATATTTCCTTTTTCACCATAGCCCTCTATGGGCTTCCAAATATCACTTTGCCAATTCCACAAGAACTGTCTTAGCGAAAGTCTTCTTGAGGGGAAAGCTGTAACTCTCTGAGATGATTTCACAGAACACAAAGAAGTTTCTCAGAAAGCTTCTTTCTCTTTGTTATCGTAGGATTTTTCCTTTGGCCCTATAGTCTTCAAAGGGATCCGAAATATCTGTTCTCAGATTCCACAGAAATAAGGCTAGCAAAGAGATCCACGAAATACAGATGTAACTCTGTGAGATGAATTAACAGAACACTAAGCAGTTTCTCAGAAAGCTTCTTTCCAGATTTCATCTGAGGATATTTCCTTTTTCACCATAGCCATCTATGGGCTTCCAAATATCACTTTGCCAGTTCCACAAGAACAGTCTTAGCGAAAGGCTTCTTGAGGGAAAAGCTGTAACTCTGAGATAATTTCACAGAACACAAAGAAGTTTCTCAGAAAGCTTCTTTCTCTTTGTTATCGGAGGATGTTTCCTTTGGCCCTATAGTCTTCAAAGGGATCCGAAATATCTGTTCTCAGATTCCACAGAAATAAAGCTAGCAAAGAGATCCACGAAATACAGAGGTAACACTGTGAGATGAATTAACAGAACACTAAGCAGTTTCTCAGAAAGCTTCTTTCCAGATTTCATCTGAGGATATTTCCTTTTTCACCATGGCCCTCTATGGGCTTCCAAATATCACTTTTCCAATTCCACAAGAACTGTCTTAGCGAAAGGCCTCTTGAGGGGAAAGCTGTAACTCTGTGAGATGATTTCACGGAACACAAAGAAGTCTCTCAGAAAGCTTCTTTCTCTTTGTTATCGGAGGATTTTTCCTTTGGCCCTATACTCTTCAAAGGGATCCGAAATACCTGTTCTCAGATTATACAGAAATAAGGCTACCAAAGAGATCCACGAAATACAGATGTAACTCTGTGAGATGAATTAACAGAACACTAAGCAGTTTCTCAGAAAGCTTCTTTCCAGATTTCATCTGAGGATATTTCCTTTTTCACCATAGCCCTCTATGGGCTTCCAAATATCACATTGCCAATTCCACAAGAACTGTCTTAGCGAAAGGCTTCTTGAGGGGAAAGCTCTAACTCTGTGAGATGATTTCACAGAACACAAAGAAGTTTCTCAGAAAGCTTCTTTCTCTTTGTTATCGGAGGATATTTCCTTTGGCCCTATAGTCTTCAAAGGGATCCGAAATATCTGTTCTCAGATTCCACAGAAATAAGGCTAGCAAAGAGATCCACGAAATACAGATGTAACTCTGTGAGACGAATTTACAGAACACTGAGCAGTTTCTCAGAAAGCTTCTTTCCAGAATTCATCTGAGGATATTTCCTTTTTCACCATAGCCCTCTATGGGCTTCCAAATATCACTTTGCCAATTCCACAAGAACTGTCTTAGCGAAAGTCTTTTTGAGGGGAAAGCTGTAACTCTCTGAGATGATTTCACAGAACACAAAGAAGTTTCTCAGAAAGCTTCTTTCTCTTTGTTATCGTAGGATTTTTCCTTTGGCCCTATAGTCTTCAAAGGGATCCGAAATATCTGTTCTCAGATTCCACAGAAATAAGGCTAGCAAAGAGATCCACGAAATACAGATGTAACTCTGTGAGATGAATTAACAGAACACTAAGCAGTTTCTCACAAAGCTTCTTTCCAGATTTCATCTGAGGATATTTCCTTTTTCACCATAGCCCTCTATGGGCTTCCAAATATCACTTTGCCAGTTCCACAAGAACAGTCTTAGCGAAAGGCTTCTTGAGGGAAAAGCTGTAACTCTGAGATAATTTCACAGAACACAAAGAAGTTTCTCAGAAAGCTTCTTTCTCTTTGTTATCGGAGGATGTTTCCTTTGGCCCTATAGTCTTCAAAGGGATCCGAAATATCTGTTCTCAGATTCCACAGAAATAAAGCTAGCAAAGAGATCCACGAAATACAGAGGTAACACTGTGAGATGAATTAACAGAACACTAAGCAGTTTCTCAGAAAGCTTCTTTCCAGATTTCATCTGAGGATATTTCCTTTTTCACCATGGCCCTCTATGGGCTTCCAAATATCACTTTTCCAATTCCACAAGAACTGTCTTAGCGAAAGGCCTTTTGAGGGGAAAGCTGTAACTCTGTGAGATGATTTCACGGAACACAAAGAAGTCTCTCAGAAAGCTTCTTTCTCTTTGTTATCGGAGGATTTTTCCTTTGGCCCTATACTCTTCAAAGGGATCCGAAATACCTGTTCTCAGATTATACAGAAATAAGGCTACCAAAGAGATCCACGAAATACAGATGTAACTCTGTGAGATGAATTAACAGAACACTAAGCAGTTTCTCAGAAAGCTTCTTTCCAGATTTCATCTGAGGATATTTCCTTTTTCACCATAGCCCTCTATGGGCTTCCAAATATCACATTGCCAATTCCACAAGAACTGTCTTAGCGAAAGGCTTCTTGAGGGGAAAGCTCTAACTCTGTGAGATGATTTCACAGAACACAAAGAAGTTTCTCAGAAAGCTTCTTTCTCTTTGTTATCGGAGGATATTTCCTTTGGCCCTATAGTCTTCAAAGGGATCCGAAATATCTGTTCTCAGATTCCACAGAAATAAGGCTAGCAAAGAGATCCACGAAATACAGATGTAACTCTGTGAGATGAATTAACAGAACACTAAGCAGTTTCTCAGAAAGCTTCTTTCCAGATTTCATCTGAGGATATTTCCTTTTTCACCCTAGCCCTCTATGGGCTTCCAAATATCACTTGGCCAATTCCACAGGACCTGTCTTATCGAAAGGCTTCTTGAGGGGAAAGCTGTAACTCTGTGAGATGATTTCACAGGACACAAAGAAGTTTCTCAGAAAGCGTCTTTCTCTTCGTTATCGGAGGATGTTTCCTTTGGCCCTATATTCTTCAAAGGGATCCGAAATATCTGTTCTCAGATTCCACAGAAATAAAGCTAGCAAAGAGATCCACGAAATACAGAGGTAACTCTGTGAGATGAATTAACAGAACACTAAGCAGTTTCTCAGAAAGCTTCTTTCCAGATTTCATCTGAGGATATTTCCTTTTTCACCATGGCCCTCTATGGGCTTCCAAATATCACTTTGCCAATTCCACAAGAACTGTCTTAGCGAAAGGCCTCTTGAGGGGAAAGCTGTAACTCTGTGAGATGATTTCACAGAACACAAAGAAGTTTCTCAGAAAGCTTCTTTCTCTTTGTTATCGGAGGATTTTTCCTTTGGCCCTATACTCTTCAAAGGGATCCGAAATACCTGTTCTCAGATTCCACAGAAATAAGGCTACCAAAGAGATCCACGAAATACAGATGTAACTCTGTGAGATGAATTAACAGAACACTAAGCAGTTTCTCAGAAAGCTTCTTTCCAGATTTCATCTGAGGATATTTCCTTTTTCACCATAGCCCTCTATGGGCTTCCAAATATCACTTTGCCAATTCCACAAGAACTGTCTTAGCGAAAGGCTTCTTGAGGGGAAAGCTGTAACTCTGTGAGATGATTTCACAGAACACAAAGAGTTTCTCAGAAAGCTTCTTTCTCTTTGTTATCGGAGGATATTTCCTTTGGCCCTATAGTCTTCATAGGGATCCGAACTATCTGTTCTCAGATTCCACAGAAATAAAGCTAGTAACGAAATCCACGAAATACAGATGTAACTCTGTGAGATGAATTAACAGAACACTAAGCAGTTTCTCAGAAAGCTTCTTTCCAGATTTCATCTGAGGATATTTCCTTTTTCACCATGGCCCTCTATGGGCTTCCAAATATCACTTGTCCAATTCCAAAAGAACTGTCTTAGCGAAAGGCTTCTTGAGGGGAAAGCTGTAACTCTCTGAGATGATTTCACTGAACACAAAGAAGTTTCTCAGAAAGCTTCTTTCTCTTCGTTATCGGAGGATTTTTCCTTTGGCCCTATAGTCTTCAATGGGATCCGAAATATCTGTTCTCAGATTCCTCAGAAATAAGGCTAGCAAAGAGATCCACGAAATACAGATGTAACTCTGTGAGATGAATTAACAGAACACTAAGCAGTTTCTCAGAAAGCTTCTTTCCAGATTTCATCTGAGGATATTTCCTTTTTCACCATAGCCCTCTATGGGCTTCCAAATATCACTTGGCCAATTCCACAAGAACTGTCTTATCGAAAGGCTTCTTGAGGGGAAAGCTGTAACTCTGTGAGATGATTTCACAGAACACAAAGAAGATTCTCAGAAAGCTTCTTTCTCTTTGTTATTGGAGGATTTTTTCTTTGGCCCTATTGTCTTCAAAGGGATCCGAAATATCTGTTTTAAGATTCCACAGAAATAAGGCTAGCAAAGAGATCCACGAAATACAGATGTAACTCTGTGAAATGAATTCACAGAACACTAAGCAGTTTCTCAGAAAGCTTCTTTCTCTTTGTTATCGGAGGATATTTCCATTGGCCCTATAGTCTTCAAAGGGATCCGAAATATCTGTTCTCAGATTCCACAGAAATAAAGCTAGCAAAGAGATCCACGAAATACAGATGTAACTCTGTGAGATGAATTAACAGAACACAAAGAAGTTTCTCAGAAAGCTTCTTTCCAGATTTCATCTGAGGATATTTCCTTTTTCACCATAGCCCTCTATGGGCTTCCAAATATCACTTTGCCAATTCCACAAGAACTGTCTTAGCGAAAGGCTTCTTGAGGGGAAAGCTGTAACTCTCTGAGATGATTTCACAGAACACAAAGAAGTTTCTCAGAAAGCTTCTTTCTCTTTGTTATAGGAGGATTTTTCCTTTGGCCCTATAGTCTTCAAAGGGATCCGAAATATCTGTTCTCAGATTCCACAGAAATAAAGCTAGCAAAGAGATCCACGAAATACCGATGTAACTCTGTGAGATGAATTAACAGAACACTAAGCAGTTTCTCAGAAATCTTCTTTCCAGATTTCATCTGAGGATATTTCCTTTTTCACCATGGCCCTCTATGGGCTTCCAAATATCACTTTGCCAATTCCACAAGAACTGTCTTAGCGAAAGGCCTCTTGAGGGGAAAGCTGTAACTCTGTGAGATGATTTCACAGAACACAAAGAAGTTTCTCAGAAAGCTTCTTTCTCTTTGTTATCGGAGGATTTTTCCTTTGGCCCTATACTCTTCAAAGGGATCCGAAATACCTGTTCTCAGATTCCACAGAAATAAGGCTACCAAAGAGATCCACGAAATACAGATGTAACTCTGTGAGATGAATTAACAGAACACTAAGCAGTTTCTCAGAAAGCTTCTTTCCAGATTTCATCTGAGGATATTTCCTTTTTCACCATAGCCCTCTATGGGCTTCCAAATATCACTTTGCCAATTCCACAAGAACTGTCTTAGCGAAAGGCTTCTTGAGGGGAAAGCTGTAACTCTGTGAGATGATTTCACAGAACACAAAGAGTTTCTCAGAAAGCTTCTTTCTCTTTGTTATCGGAGGATATTTCCTTTGGCCCTATAGTCTTCATAGGGATCCGAAATATCTGTTCTCAGATTCCACAGAAATAAAGCTAGTAACGAGATCCACGAAATACAGATGTAACTCTGTGAGATGAATTAACAGAACACTAAGCAGTTTCTCAGAAAGCTTCTTTCCAGATTTCATCTGAGGATATTTCCTTTTTCACCATGGCCCTCTATGGGCTTCCAAATATCACTTGTCCAATTCCAAAAGAACTGTCTTAGCGAAAGGCTTCTTGAGGGGAAAGCTGTAACTCTCTGAGATGATTTCACTGAACACAAAGAAGTTTCTCAGAAAGCTTCTTTCTCTTTGTTATCGGAGGATTTTTCCTTTGGCCCTATAGTCTTCAATGGGATCCGAAATATCTGTTCTCAGATTCCTCAGAAATAAGGCTAGCAAAGAGATCCACGAAATACAGATGTAACTCTGTGAGATGAATTAACAGAACACTAAGCAGTTTCTCAGAAAGCTTCTTTCCAGATTTCATCTGAGGATATTTCCTTTTTCACCATAGCCCTCTATGGGCTTCCAAATATCACTTTGCCAATTCCACAAGAACTGTCTTATCGAAAGGCTTCTTGAGGGGAAAGCTGTAACTCTGTGAGATGATTTCACAGAACACAAAGAAGATTCTCAGAAAGCTTCTTTCTCTTTGTTATTGGAGGATTTTTTCTTTGGCCCTATTGTCTTCAAAGGGATCCGAAATATCTGTTTTAAAATTCCACAGAAATAAGGCTAGCAAAGAGATCCACGAAATACAGATGTAACTCTGTGAAATGAATTCACAGAACACTAAGCAGTTTCTCAGAAAGCTTCTTTCTCTTTGTTATCGGAGGATATTTCCATTGGCCCTATAGTCTTCAAAGGGATCCGAAATATCTGTTCTCAGATTCCACAGAAATAAAGCTAGCAAAGAGATCCACGAAATACAGATGTAACTCTGTGAGATGAATTAACAGAACACAAAGAAGTTTCTCAGAAAGCTTCTTTCCAGATTTCATCTGAGGATATTTCCTTTTTCACCATAGCCCTCTATGGGCTTCCAAATATCACTTTGCCAATTCCACAAGAACTGTCTTAGCGAAAGGCTTCTTGAGGGGAAACCTGTAACTCTCTGAGATGATTTCACAGAACACAAAGAAGTTTCTCAGAAAGCTTCTTTCTCTTTGTTATAGGAGGATTTTTCCTTTGGCCCTATAGTCTTCAAAGGGATCCGAAATATCTGTTCTCAGATTCCACAGAAATAAGGCTAGCAAAGAGATCCACGAAATACAGATGTAACTCTGTGAGATGTATTAACAGAACACTAAGCAGTTTCTCAGAAAGCTTCTTTCCAGATTTCATCTGAGGATATTTCCTTTTTCACCATAGCCCTCTACGGGCTTCCAAATATCACTTTGCCAATTCCACAAGGACTGTCTTAGCGAAAGGCTTCTTGTGGGGAAAGCTGTAACTCTGTGAGATGATTTCACAGAACACAAAGAAGTTTCTCAGAAAGCTTCGTTCTCTTCGTTATCGGAGGATATTTCCTTTGGCCCTATAGTCTTCAAAGGGATCCGAAATATCTGTTCTCAGATTCCACAGAAATAAGGCTAGCAAAGAGATCCACGAAATACAGATGTAACTCTGTGAGACGAATTTACAGAACACTGAGCAGTTTCTCAGAAAGCTTCTTTCCAGAATTCATCTGAGGATATTTCCTTTTTCACCATAGCCCTCTATGGGCTTCCAAATATCACTTTGCCAATTCCACAAGAACTGTCTTAGCGAAAGTCTTCTTGAGGGGAAAGCTGTAACTCTCTGAGATGATTTCACAGAACACAAAGAAGTTTCTCAGAAAGCTTCTTTCTCTTTGTTATCGTAGGATTTTTCCTTTGGCCCTATAGTCTTCAAAGGGATCCGAAATATCTGTTCTCAGATTCCACAGAAATAAGGCTAGCAAAGAGATCCACGAAATACAGATGTAACTCTGTGAGATGAATTAACAGAACACTAAGCAGTTTCTCAGAAAGCTTCTTTCCAGATTTCATCTGAGGATATTTCCTTTTTCACCATAGCCCTCTATGGGCTTCCAAATATCACTTTGCCAGTTCCACAAGAACAGTCTTAGCGAAAGGCTTCTTGAGGGAAAAGCTGTAACTCTGAGATAATTTCACAGAACACAAAGAAGTTTCTCAGAAAGCTTCTTTCTCTTTGTTATCGGAGGATGTTTCCTTTGGCCCTATAGTCTTCAAAGGGATCCGAAATATCTGTTCTCAGATTCCACAGAAATAAAGCTAGCAAAGAGATCCACGAAATACAGAGGTAACACTGTGAGATGAATTAACAGAACACTAAGCAGTTTCTCAGAAAGCTTCTTTCCAGATTTCATCTGAGGATATTTCCTTTTTCACCATGGCCCTCTATGGGCTTCCAAATATCACTTTTCCAATTCCACAAGAACTGTCTTAGCGAAAGGCCTCTTGAGGGGAAAGCTGTAACTCTGTGAGATGATTTCACGGAACACAAAGAAGTCTCTCAGAAAGCTTCTTTCTCTTTGTTATCGGAGGATTTTTCCTTTGGCCCTATACTCTTCAAAGGGATCCGAAATACCTGTTCTCAGATTATACAGAAATAAGGCTACCAAAGAGATCCACGAAATACAGATGTAACTCTGTGAGATGAATTAACAGAACACTAAGCAGTTTCTCAGAAAGCTTCTTTCCAGATTTCATCTGAGGATATTTCCTTTTTCACCATAGCCCTCTATGGGCTTCCAAATATCACATTGCCAATTCCACAAGAACTGTCTTAGCGAAAGGCTTCTTGAGGGGAAAGCTCTAACTCTGTGAGATGATTTCACAGAACACAAAGAAGTTTCTCAGAAAGCTTCTTTCTCTTTGTTATCGGAGGATATTTCCTTTGGCCCTATAGTCTTCAAAGGGATCCGAAATATCTGTTCTCAGATTCCACAGAAATAAGGCTAGCAAAGAGATCCACGAAATACAGATGTAACTCTGTGAGACGAATTTACAGAACACTGAGCAGTTTCTCAGAAAGCTTCTTTCCAGAATTCATCTGAGGATATTTCCTTTTTCACCATAGCCCTCTATGGGCTTCCAAATATCACTTTGCCAATTCCACAAGAACTGTCTTAGCGAAAGTCTTCTTGAGGGGAAAGCTGTAACTCTCTGAGATGATTTCACAGAACACAAAGAAGTTTCTCAGAAAGCTTCTTTCTCTTTGTTATCGTAGGATTTTTCCTTTGGCCCTATAGTCTTCAAAGGGATCCGAAATATCTGTTCTCAGATTCCACAGAAATAAGGCTAGCAAAGAGATCCACGAAATACAGATGTAACTCTGTGAGATGAATTAACAGAACACTAAGCAGTTTCTCAGAAAGCGTCTTTCCAGATTTCATCTGAGGATATTTCCTTTTTCACCATAGCCCTCTATGGGCTTCCAAATATCACTTTGCCAGTTCCACAAGAACAGTCTTAGCGAAAGGCTTCTTGAGCGAAAAGCTGTAACTCTGAGATAATTTCACAGAACACAAAGAAGTTTCTCAGAAAGCTTCTTTCTCTTTGTTATCGGAGGATGTTTCCTTTGGCCCTATAGTCTTCAAAGGGATCCGAAATATCTGTTCTCAGATTCCACAGAAATAAAGCTAGCAAAGAGATCCACGAAATACAGAGGTAACACTGTGAGATGAATTAACAGAACACTAAGCAGTTTCTCAGAAAGCTTCTTTCCAGATTTCATCTGAGGATATTTCCTTTTTCACCATGGCCCTCTATGGGCTTCCAAATATCACTTTGCCAATTCCACAAGAACTGTCTTAGCGAAAGGCTTCTTGAGGGACAAGATGTAACTCTGTGAGATGATTTCACAGAACACAAAGAAGTTTCTCAGAAAGCTTCTTTCTCTTTGTTATCAGAGGATATTTCCATTGGCCCTATAGTCTTCAAAGGGATCCGAAATATCTGTTCTCAGATTCCACAGAAATAAGGCTAGCAAAGAGATCCACGAAATACAGATGTAACTCTGTGAGATGAATTAACAGAACACTAAGCAGTTTCTCAGAAAGCTTCTTTCCAGATTTCATCTGAGGATATTTCCTTTTTCACCATGGCCCTCTATGGGCTTCCAAATATCACTTTGCCAATTCCACAAGAACTGTCTTAGCGAAAGGCTTCTTGAGGGGAAAGCTGTAACTCTCTGAGATGATTTCACAGAACACAAAGGAGTTTCTCAGAAAGCTTCTTTCTCTGTGATCGGACGATATCTCCTTTGGCCCTATAGTCTTCAAAGGGATCCGAAATATCTGTTCTCAGATTCCACAGAAAAAAGGCTAGCAAAGAGATCCACGAAATACAGATGTAACTCTGTGAGATGAATTAACAGAACACTAAGCAGTTTCTCAGAAAGCTTCTTTCCAGATTTCATCTGTGGATATTTGCTTTTTTACCATAGCCCTCTAAGGGCTTCCAAATATCACTTTGCCAATTCCACAAGAACTGTCTTAGCGAAAGGCTTATTCAGGGGAAAGCTGTAACTCTGTGAGATGATTTCACAGAACACAAAGAAGTTTCTCAGAAAGCTTCTTTCTCTTTGTTATCGGAGGATATTTCCTTTGGCCCTATAGTCTTCAAAGGGATCCGAAATATCTGTTCTCAGATTCCACAGAAAAAAGGCTAGCAAAGAGATCCACGAAATACAGATGTAACTCTGTGAGATGAATTAACAGAACACTAAGCAGTTTCTCAGAAAGCTTCTTTCCAGATTTCATCTGAGAATATTTCCTTTTTCACCATAGCCCTCTATGGGCTTTCAAATATCACTTTGCCAATTCCACAAGAACTGTCTTAGCGAAAGGCTTATTCAGGGGAAAGCTGTAACTCTGTGAGATGATTTCACAGAACACAAAGAAGTTTCTCAGAAAGCTTCTTTCTCTTTGTTATCGGAGGATATTTCCTTTGGCCCTATAGTCTTCAAAGGGATCCGTAATATCTCTTCTCAGATTCCACAGAAATAAGGCTAGCAAAGAGATCCACGAAATACAGATGTAACACTGTGAGATGAATTAACAGAACACTAAGCAGTTTCTCAGAAAGCTTCTTTACAGATTTCATCTGAGGATATTTGCTTTTTCATCATAGCCCTCTATGGGCTTCCAAATATCACTTTGCCAATTCCACAAGAACAGTCTTAGCGAAAGGCTTCTTGAGGGGAAAGCTGAAACTCTGTGAGATGATTTCACAGAACACAAAGAAGTTTCTCAGAAAGCTTCTTTCTCTTTGTTATCGGAGGATATTTCCTTTGGCCCTATAGTCTTCAAAGGGATCCGAAATATCTGTTCTCAGATTCCACAGAAATAAGGCTAGCAAAGAGATCCACGAAATACAGATGTAACTCTGTGAGATGAATTAACAGAACACTAAGCAGTTTCTCAGAAAGCTTCTTTGCAGATTTCATCTGAGGATATTTCTTTTTTCACCATGGCCCTCTATGGGCTTCCAAATATCACTTTGCCAATTCCACAAGAACTGTATTAGAGAAAGGCTTCTTGAGGGGAAAGCTGTAACTCTCTGAGATGATTTCACAGAACACAAAGGAGTTTCTCAGAAAGCTTCTTTCTCTTTGTTATCGGACGATATTTCCTTTGGCCCTATAGTCTTCAAAGGGATCCGAAATATCTGTTCTCAGATTCCACAGATATAAGGCTAGCAAAGAGATCCACGAAATACAGATGTAACTCTGTGAGATGAATTAACAGAACACTAAGCAATTTCTCAGAAAGCTTCTTTCCAGATTTCATCTGAGGATATTTCCTTTTTCACCCTAGCCCTCTATGGGCTTCCAAATATCACTTTGCCAATTCCACAAGAACTGTCTTAGCGAAAGGCTTCTTGAGGGGAAAGCTGTAACTCTGTGAGATGATTTCACAGAACACAAAGAAGTTTCTCAGAAAGCTTCGTTCTCTTTGTTATCGGAGGATATTTCCTTTGGCCCTATAGTCTTCAAAGGGATCCGAAATATCTGTTCTCAGATTCCACAGAAATAAGGCTAGCAAAGAGATCCACGAAATACAGATGTAACTCTGTGAGATGAATTAACAGAACACTAAGCAGTTTCTCAGAAAGCTTCTTTCCAGATTTCATCCGAGAATATTTCCTTTTTGACCATAGCCCTCTATGGGCTTTCAAATATCACTTTGCCAATTCCACAAGAACTGTCTTAGCGAAAGGCTTCTTGAGGGGAAAGCGGTAACTCTGTGAGATGATTTCACAGAACACAAAGAAGTTTCTCAGAAAGCTTCTTTCTCTTTGTTATCGGAGGATATTTCCTTTGGCCCTATAGTCTTCAAAGGGATCCGAAATATCTGTTCTCCGATTCCACAGAAATAAGGTTAGCAAAGAGATCCACGAAATACAGATGTAACACTGTGAGATGAATTAACAGAACACTAAGCAGTTTCTCAGAAAGCTTCTTTCCAGATTTCATCTGAGGATATTTCCTTTTTGACCATAGCCCTCTATGGGCTTTCAAATATCACTTTGCCAATTCCACAAGAACTGTCTTAGCGAAAGGCTTCTTGAGGGGAAAGCTGTAACTCTGTGAGATGATTTCACAGAACACAAAGAAGTTTCTCAGAAAGCTTCTTTCTCTTTGTTATCGGAGGATATTTCCTTTGGCCCTATAGTCTTCAAAGGGATCCGAAATATCTATTCTCAGATTCCACAGAAATAAGGCTAGCAAAGAGATCCACGAAATACAGATGTAACTCTGTGAGATGAATTAACAGAACACTAAGCAGTTTCTCAGAAAGCTTCTTTCCAGATTTCATCTGAGGATATTTCCTTTTTCACCATAGCCCTCTCTGGGCTTCCAAATATCACTTTGCCAATTCCACAAGAACTGTCTTAGCGAAAGGCTTCTTGAGGGACAAGCTGTAACTCTGTGAGATGATTTCACAGAACACAAAGAAGTTTCTCAGAAAGCTTCTTTCTCTTTGTTATCAGAGGATATTTCCATTGGCCCTATAGTCTTCAAAGGGATCCGAAATATCTGTTCTCAGATTCCACAGAAATAAGGCTAGCAAAGAGATCCACGAAATACAGATGTAACTCTGTGAGATGAATTAACAGAACACTAAGCAGTTTCTCAGAAAGCTTCTTTCCAGATTTCATCTGAGGATATTTCCTTTTTCACCATGGCCCTCTATGGGCTTCCAAATATCACTTTGCCAATTCCACAAGAACTGTCTTAGCGAAAGGCTTCTTGAGGGGAAAGCTGTAACTCTCTGAGATGATTTCACAGAACACAAAGGAGTTTCTCAGCAAGCTTCTTTCTCTGTGATCGGACGATATTTCCTTTGGCCCTATAGTGTTCAAAGGGATCCGAAATATCTGTTCTCAGATTCCACAGAAAAAAGGCTAGCAAAGAGATCCACGAAATACAGATGTAACTCTGTGAGATGAATTAACAGAACACTAAGCAGTTTCTCAGAAAGCTTCTTTCCAGATTTCATCTGTGGATATTTGCTTTTTTACCATAGCCCTCTATGGGCTTCCAACTATCACTTTGCCAATTCCACAAGAACTGTCTTAGCGAAAGGCTTCTTGAGGGGAAAGCTGTAACTCTGTGAGATGATTTCACAGAACACAAAGAAGTTTCTCAGAAAGCTTCTTTCTCTTTGTTATCGGAGGATATTTCCTTTGGCCCTATAGTCTTCAAAGGGATCCGAAATATCTGTTCTCAGATTCCACAGAAAAAAGGCTAGCAAAGAGATCCACGAAATACAGATGTAACTCTGTGAGATGAATTAACAGAACACTAAGCAGTTTCTCAGAAAGCTTCTTTCCAGATTTCATCTGAGAATATTTCCTTTTTCACCGTAGCCCTCTATGGGCTTTCAAATATCACTTTGCCAATTCCACAAGAACTGTCTTAGCGAAAGGCTTCTTGAGGGGAAAGCTGTAACTCTGTGAGATGATTTCACAGAACACAAAGAAGTTTCTCAGAAAGCTTCTTTCTCTTTGTTATCGGAGGATATTTCCTTTGGCCCTATAGTCTTCAAAGGGATCCGAAATATCTGTTCTCAGATTCCACAGAAATAAGGCTAGCAAAGAGATCCACGAAATACAGATGTAACTCTGTGAGATGAATTAACAGAACACTAAGCAGTTTCTCAGAAAGCTTCTTTCCAGATTTCATCTGAGGATATTTCCTTTTTCACCATGGCCCTCTATGGGCTTCCAAATATCACTTTGCCAATTCCACAAGAACTGTCTTAGCGAAAGGCTTCTTGAGGGGAAAGCTGTAACTCTCTGAGATGATTTCACAGAACACAAAGGAGTTTCTCAGAAAGCTTCTTTCTCTGTGATCGGACGATATCTCCTTTGGCCCTATAGTCTTCAAAGGGATCCGAAATATCTGTTCTCAGATTCCACAGAAAAAAGGCTAGCAAAGAGATCCACGAAATACAGATGTAACTCTGTGAGATGAATTAACAGAACACTAAGCAGTTTCTCAGAAAGCTTCTTTCCAGATTTCATCTGTGGATATTTGCTTTTTTACCATAGCCCTCTAAGGGCTTCCAAATATCACTTTGCCAATTCCACAAGAACTGTCTTAGCGAAAGGCTTCTTGAGGGGAAAGCTGTAACTCTGTGAGATGATTTCACAGAACACAAAGAAGTTTCTCAGAAAGCTTCTTTCTCTTTGTTATCGGAGGATATTTCCTTTGGCCCTATAGTCTTCAAAGGGATCCGAAATATCTGTTCTCAGATTCCACAGAAAAAAGGCTAGCAAAGAGATCCACGAAATACAGATGTAACTCTGTGAGATGAATTAACAGAACACTAAGCAGTTTCTCAGAAAGCTTCTTTCCAGATTTCATCTGAGAATATTTCCTTTTTCACCATAGCCCTCTATGGGCTTTCAAATATCACTTTGCCAATTCCACAAGAACTGTCTTAGCGAAAGGCTTATTCAGGGGAAAGCTGTAACTCTGTGAGATGATTTCACAGAACACAAAGAAGTTTCTCAGAAAGCTTCTTTCTCTTTGTTATCGGAGGATATTTCCTTTGGCCCTATAGTCTTCAAAGGGATCCGTAATATCTCTTCTCAGATTCCACAGAAATAAGGCTAGCAAAGAGATCCACGAAATACAGATGTAACACTGTGAGATGAATTAACAGAACACTAAGCAGTTTCTCAGAAAGCTTCTTTACAGATTTCATCTGAGGATATTTGCTTTTTCATCATAGCCCTCTATGGGCTTCCAAATATCACTTTGCCAATTCCACAAGAACAGTCTTAGCGAAAGGCTTCTTGAGGGGAAAGCTGAAACTCTGTGAGATGATTTCACAGAACACAAAGAAGTTTCTCAGAAAGCTTCTTTCTCTTTGTTATCGGAGGATATTTCCTTTGGCCCTATAGTCTTCAAAGGGATCCGAAATATCTGTTCTCAGATTCCACAGAAATAAGGCTAGCAAAGAGATCCACGAAATACAGATGTAACTCTGTGAGATGAATTAACAGAACACTAAGCAGTTTCTCAGAAAGCTTCTTTGCAGATTTCATCTGAGGATATTTCCTTTTTCACCATGGCCCTCTATGGGCTTCCAAATATCACTTTGCCAATTCCACAAGAACTGTATTAGAGAAAGGCTTCTTGAGGGGAAAGCTGTAACTCTCTGAGATGATTTCACAGAACACAAAGGAGTTTCTCAGAAAGCTTCTTTCTCTTTGTTATCGGACGATATTTCCTTTGGCCCTATAGTCTTCAAAGGGATCCTAAATATCTGTTCTCAGATTCCACAGATATAAGGCTAGCAAAGAGATCCACGAAATACAGATGTAACTCTGTGAGATGAATTAACAGAACACTAAGCAATTTCTCAGAAAGCTTCTTTCCAGATTTCATCTGAGGATATTTCCTTTTTCACCCTAGCCCTCTATGGGCTTCCAAATATCACTTTGCCAATTCCACAAGAACTGTCTTAGCGAAAGGCTTCTTGAGGGGAAAGCTGTAACTCTGTGAGATGATTTCACAGAACACAAAGAAGTTTCTCAGAAAGCTTCGTTCTCTTTGTTATCGGAGGATATTTCCTTTGGCCCTATAGTCTTCAAAGGGATCCGAAATATCTGTTCTCAGATTCCACAGAAATAAGGCTAGCAAAGAGATCCACGAAATACAGATGTAACTCTGTGAGATGAATTAACAGAACACTAAGCAGTTTCTCAGAAAGCTTCTTTCCAGATTTCATCTGAGGATATTTGCTTTTTCACCATAGCCCTCTATGGGCTTTCAAATATCACTTTGCCAATTCCACAAGAACTGTCTTAGCGAAAGGCTTCTTGAGGGGAAAGCTGTAACTCTGTGAGATGATTTCACAGAACACAAAGAAGTTTCTCAGAAAGCTTCTTTCTCTTTGTTATCGGAGGATATTTCCTTTGGCCCTATAGTCTTCAAAGGGATCCGAAATATCTGTTCTCAGATTCCACAGAAAAAAGGCTAGCAAAGAGATCCACGAAATACAGATGTAACTCTGTGAGATGAATTAACAGAACACTAAGCAGTTTCTCAGAAAGCTTCTTTCCAGATTTCATCTGAGAATATTTCCTTTTTGACCATAGCCCTCTATGGGCTTTCAAATATCACTTTGCCAATTCCACAAGAACTGTCTTAGCGAAAGGCTTCTTGAGGGGAAAGCGGTAACTCTGTGAGATGATTTCACAGAACACAAAGAAGTTTCTCAGAAAGCTTCTTTCTCTTTGTTATCGGAGGATATTTCCTTTGGCCCTATAGTCTTCAAAGGGATCCGAAATATCTGTTCTCCGATTCCACAGAAATAAGGCTAGGAAAGAGATCCACGAAATACAGATGTAACACTGTGAGATGAATTAACAGAACACTAAGCAGGTTCTCAGAAAGCTTCTTTCCAGATTTCATCTGAGGATATTTCCTTTTTCACCATAGCCCTCTATGGGCTTTCAAATATCACTTTGCCAATTCCACAAGAACTGTCTTAGCGAAAGGCTTCTTGAGGGGAAAGCTGTAACTCTGTGAGATGATTTCACAGAACACAAAGAAGTTTCTCAGAAAGCTTCTTTCTCTTTGTTATCGGAGGATATTTCCTTTGGCCCTATAGTCTTCAAAGGGATCCGAAATATCTATTCTCAGATTCCACAGAAATAAGGCTAGCAAAGAGATCCACGAAATACAGATGTAACTCTGTGAGATGAATTAACAGAACACTAAGCAGTTTCTCAGAAAGCTTCTTTCCAGATTTCATCTGAGGATATTTCCTTTTTCACCATAGCCCTCTCTGGGCTTCCAAATATCACTTTGCCAATTCCACAAGAACTGTCTTAGCGAAAGGCTTCTTGAGGGACAAGCTGTAACTCTGTGAGATGATTTCACAGAACACAAAGAAGTTTCTCAGAAAGCTTCTTTCTCTTTGTTATCAGAGGATATTTCCATTGGCCCTATAGTCTTCAAAGGGATCCGAAATATCTGTTCTCAGATTCCACAGAAATAAGGCTAGCAAAGAGATCCACGAAATACAGATGTAACTCTGTGAGATGAATTAACAGAACACTAAGCAGTTTCTCAGAAAGCTTCTTTCCAGATTTCATCTGAGGATATTTCCTTTTTCACCATGGCCCTCTATGGGCTTCCAAATATCACTTTGCCAATTCCACAAGAACTGTCTTAGCGAAAGGCTTCTTGAGGGGAAAGCTGTAACTCTCTGAGATGATTTCACAGAACACAAAGGAGTTTCTCAGCAAGCTTCTTTCTCTGTGATCGGACGATATTTCCTTTGGCCCTATAGTGTTCAAAGGGATCCGAAATATCTGTTCTCAGATTCCACAGAAAAAAGGCTAGCAAAGAGATCCACGAAATACAGATGTAACTCTGTGAGATGAATTAACAGAACACTAAGCAGTTTCTCAGAAAGCTTCTTTCCAGATTTCATCTGTGGATATTTGCTTTTTTACCATAGCCCTCTATGGGCTTCCAAATATCACTTTGCCAATTCCACAAGAACTGTCTTAGCGAAAGGCTTCTTGAGGGGAAAGCTGTAACTCTGTGAGATGATTTCACAGAACACAAAGAAGTTTCTCAGAAATCTTCTTTCTCTTTGTTATCGGAGGATATTTCCTTTGGCCCTATAGTCTTCAAAGGGATCCGAAATATCTGTTCTCAGATTCCACAGAAAAAAGGCTAGCAAAGAGATCTACGAAATACAGATGTAACTCTGTGAGATGAATTAACAGAACACTAAGCAGTTTCTCAGAAAGCTTCTTTCCAGATTTCATCTGAGAATATTTCCTTTTTCACCGTAGCCCTCTATGGGCTTTCAAATATCACTTTGCCAATTCCACAAGAACTGTCTTAGCGAAAGGCTTCTTGAGGGGAAAGCTGTAACTCTGTGAGATGATTTCACAGAACACAAAGAAGTTTCTCAGAAAGCTTCTTTCTCTTTGTTATCGGAGGATATTTCCTTTGGCCCTATAGTCTTCAAAGGGATCCGAAATATCTGTTCTCAGATTCCACAGAAATAAGGCTAGCAAAGAGATCCACGAAATACAGATGTAACTCTGTGAGATGAATTAACAGAACACTAAGCAGTTTCTCAGAAAGCTTCTTTCCAGATTTCATCTGAGGATATTTCCTTTTTCACCATGGCCCTCTATGGGCTTCCAAATATCACTTTGCCAATTCCACAAGAACTGTCTTAGCGAAAGGCTTCTTGAGGGGAAAGCTGTAACTCTCTGAGATGATTTCACAGAACACAAAGGAGTTTCTCAGAAAGCTTCTTTCTCTGTGATCGGACGATATTTCCTTTGGCCCTATAGTCTTCAAAGGGATCCGAAATATCTGTTCTCAGATTCCACAGAAAAAAGGCTAGCAAAGAGATCCACGAAATACAGATGTAACTCTGTGAGATGAATTAACAGAACACTAAGCAGTTTCTCAGAAAGCTTCTTTCCAGATTTCATCTGTGGATATTTGCTTTTTTACCATAGCCCTCTATGGGCTTCCAAATATCACTTTGCCAATTCCACAAGAACTGTCTTAGCGAAAGGCTTCTTGAGGGGAAAGCTGTAACTCTGTGAGATGATTTCACAGAACACAAAGAAGTTTCTCAGAAAGCTTCTTTCTCTTTGTTATCGGAGGATATTTCCTTTGGCCCTATAGTCTTCAAAGGGATCCGAAATATCTGTTCTCAGATTCCACAGAAAAAAGGCTAGCAAAGAGATCCACGAAATACAGATGTAACTCTGTGAGATGAATTAACAGAACACTAAGCAGTTTCTCAGAAAGCTTCTTTCCAGATTTCATCTGAGAATATTTCCTTTTTCACCATAGCCCTCTATGGGCTTTCAAATATCACTTTGCCAATTCCACAAGAACTATCTTAGCGAAAGGCTTATTTAGGGGAAAGCTGTAACTCTGTGAGATGATTTCACAGAACACAAAGAAGTTTCTCAGAAAGCTTCTTTCTCTTTGTTATCGGAGGATATTACCTTTGGCCCTATAGTCTTCAAAGGGATCCGTAATATCTGTTCTCAGATTCCACAGAAATAAGGCTAGCAAAGAGATCCCCGAAATACAGATGTAACAATGTGAGATGAATTAACAGAACACTAAGCAGTTTCTCAGAAAGCTTCTTTCCAGATTTCATCTGAGGATATTTGCTTTTTCACCATAGCCCTCTATGGGTTTCCAAATATCACTTTGCCAATTCCACAAGAACAGTCTTAGCGAAAGGCTTCTTGAGGGAAAAGCTGTAACTCTGTGAGATGATTTCACAGAACACAAAGAAGTTTCTCAGAAAGCTTCGTTTCTTTGTTATCGGAGGATATTTCCTTTGACCCTATAGTCTTCAAAGGGATCCGAAATATCTGTTCTCAGATTCCACAGAAATAAGGCTAGCAAAGAGATCCACGAAATACAGATGTAACTCTGTGAGATGAATTAACAGAACACTAAGCAGTTTCTCAGAAAGCTTCTTTCCAGATTTCATCTGAGGATATTTCCTTTTTCACCATGGCCCTCTATGGGCTTCCAAATATCACTTTGCCAATTCCACAAGAACTGTCTTAGCGAAAGGCTTCTTGAGGGGAAAGCTGTAACTCTCTGAGATGATTTCACAGAACACAAAGGAGTTTCTCAGAAAGCTTCTTTCTCTGTGATCGGACGATATTTGCTTTGGCCCTATAGTCTTCAAAGGGATCCGAAATATCTGTTCTCAGATTCCACAGAAAAAAGGCTAGCAAAGAGATCCACGAAATACAGATGTAACTCTGTGAGATGAATTAACAGAACACTAAGCAGTTTCTCAGAAAGCTTCTTTCCAGATTTCATCTGTGGATATTTGCTTTTTTACCATAGCCCTCTATGGGCTTCCAAATATCACTTTGCCAATTCCACAAGAACTGTCTTAGCGAAAGGCTTCTTGAGGGGAAAGCTGTAACTCTGTGAGATGATTTCACAGAACACAAAGAAGTTTCTCAGAAAGCTTCTTTCTCTTTGTTATCGGAGGATATTTCCTTTGGCCCTATAGTCTTCAAAGGGATCCGAAATATCTGTTCTCAGATTCCACAGAAAAAAGGCTAGCAAAGAGATCCACGAAATACAGATGTAACTCTGTGAGATGAATTAACAGAACACTAAGCAGTTTCTCAGAAAGCTTCTTTCCAGATTTCATCTGAGAATATTTCCTTTTTCACCGTAGCCCTCAATGGGCTTTCAAATATCACTTTGCCAATTCCACAAGAACTGTCTTAGCGAAAGGCTTATTTAGGGGAAAGCTGTAACTCTGTGAGATGATTTCACAGAACACAAAGAAGTTTCTCAGAAAGCTTCTTTCTCTTTGTTATCGGAGGATATTTCCTTTGGCCCTATAGTCTTCAAAGGGATCCGAAATATCTGTTCTCAGATTCCACAGAAATAAGGCTAGCAAAGAGATCCACGAAATACAGATGTAACTCTGTGAGATGAATTAACAGAACACTAAGCAGTTTCTCAGAAAGCTTCTTTCCAGATTTCATCTGAGGATATTTGCTTTTTCACCATGGCCCTCTATGGGTTTCCAAATATCACTTTGCCAATTCCACAAGAACAGTCTTAGCGAAAGGCTTCTTGAGGGAAAAGCTGTAACTCTGTGAGATGATTTCACAGAACACAAAGAAGTTTCTCAGAAAGCTTCGTTTCTTTGTTATCGGAGGATATTTCCTTTGGCCCTATAGTCTTCAAAGGGATCCGAAATATCTGTTCTCAGATTCCACAGAAATAAGGCTAGCAAAGAGATCCACGAAATACAGATGTAACTCTGTGAGATGAATTAACAGAACACTAAGCAGTTTCTCAGAAAGCTTCTTTCCAGATTTCATCTGAGGATATTTGCTTTTTCACCATAGCCCTCTATGGGCTTCCAAATATCACTTTGCCAATTCCACAAGAACTGTCTTAGCGAAAGGCTTCTTGAGGGGAAAGCTGTAACTCTGTGAGATGATTTCACAGAACACAAAGAAGTTTCTCAGAAAGCTTCTTTCTCTTTGTTATCGGACGATATTTCCTTTGGCCCTATAGTCTTCAAAGGGATCCGAAATATCTGTTCTCAGATTCCACAGAAAAAAAGCTAGCAAAGAGATCCACGGACTACAGATGTAACTCTGTGAGATGAATTAACAGAACACTAAGCAGTTTCTCAGAAAGCTTCTTTCCAGATTTCATCTGAGGATATTTCCTTTTTCACCATAGCCCTCTATGGGCTTCCAAATATCACTTTGCCAATTCCACAAGAACAGTCTCAGCGAAAGGCTTCTTGAGGGAAAAGCTGTAACTCTGTGAGATGATTTCACAGAACACAAAGAAGTTTCTCAGAAAGCTTCTTTCTCTTTGTTATCGGACGATATTTCCTTTGGCCCTATAATCTTCAAAGGGATCCGAAATATCTGTTCTCAGATTCCACAGAGAAAAAGCTAGCAAAGAGATCCACGGACTACAGATGTAACTCTGTGAGATGAATTAACAGAACACTAAGCAGTTTCTCAGAAAGCTTCTTTCCAGATTTCATCTGAGGATATTTCCTTTTTCACCATAGCCCTCTATGGGCTTCCAAATATCACTTTGCCAATTCCACAAGAACTGTCTTAGCGAAAGGCTTCTTTAGGGGAAAGCTGTAACTCTGTGAGATGATTTCAGAGAACACAAAGAAGTTTCTCAGAAAGCTTCTTTCTCTTTGTTATCGGAGGATATTTCCTTTGGCCCTATAGTCTTCAAAGGGATCCGAAATATCTGTTCTCAGATTCCACAGAAATAAGGCTAGCAAAGAGATCCACGAAATACAGATGTAACTCTGTGAGATGAATTAACAGAACACTAAGCAGTTTCTCAGAAAGCTTCTTTCCAGATTTCATCTGAGGATATTTCCTTTTTCACCATAGCCCTCTATGGGCTTCCAAATATCACTTTGCCAATTCCACAAGAACAGTCTCAGCGAAAGGCTTCTTGAGGGAAAAGCTGTAACTCTGTGAGATGATTTCACAGAACACAAAGAAGTTTCTCAGAAAGCTTCTTTCTCTTTGTTATCGGAGGATATTTCCATTGGCCCTATAGTCTTCAAAGGGATCCGAAATATCTGTTCTCAGATTCCACAGAAATAAGGCTAGCAAAGAGATCCACGAAATACAGATGTAACTCTGTGAGATGAATTAACAGAACACTAAGCAGTTTCTCAGAAAGCTTCTTTTCAGATTTCATCTGAGGATATTTCCTTTTTCACCATGGCCCTCTATGGGCTTCCAAATATCACTTTGCCAATTCCACAAGAACTGTCTTAGCGAAAGGCTTCTTGAGGGGAAAGCTGTAACTCTCTGAGATGATTTCACAGAACACAAAGGAGTTTCTCAGAAAGCTTCTTTCTCTTTGTGATCGGACGATATTTCCTTTGGCCCTATAGTCTTCAAAGGGATCCGAAATATCTGTTCTCAGATTCCACAGAAATAAGGCTAGCAAAGAGATCCACGAAATACAGATGTAACACTGTGAGATGAATTAACAGAAAACTAAGCAGTTTCTCAGAAAGCTTCTTTCCAGATTTCATCTGAGGATATTTCCTTTTTCACCATAGCCCTCTATGGGCTTCCAAATATCACTTTGCCAATTCCACAAGAACAGTCTTAGCGAAAGGCTTCTTGAGGGAAAAGCTGAAACTCTGTGAGATGATTTCACAGAACACAAAGAAGTTTCTCAGAAAGCTTCTTTCTCTTTGTTATCGGAGGATATTTCCTTTGGCCCTATAGTCTTCAAAGGGATCCGAAATATCTGTTCTCAGATTACACAGAAATAAGGCTAGCAAAGAGATCCACGAAATACAGATGTAACTCTGTGAGATGAATTAACAGAACACTAAGCAGTTTCTCAGAAAGCTTCTTTCCAGATTTCATCTGAGGATATTTCCTTTTTCACCATAGCCCTCTATGGGCTTTCAAATATCACTTTGCCAATTCCACAAGAACTGTCTTAGCGAAAGGCTTCTTGAGGGGAAAGCTGTAACTCTGTGAGATGATTTCACAGAACACAAAGAAGTTTCTCAGAAAGCTTCTTTCTCTTTGTTATTGGAGGATATTTCCTTTGGCCCTACAGTCTTCAAAGGGATCCGAAATATCTATTCTCAGATTCCACAGAAATAAGGCTACCAAAGAGATCCACGAAATACAGATGTAACTCTGTGAGATGAATTAACAGAACACTAAGCAGTTTCTCAGAAAGCTTCTTTCCAGATTTCATCTGAGGATATTTCCTTTTTCACCATAGCCCTCTATGGGCTTCCAAATATCACTTTGCCAATTCCACAAGAACTGTCTTAGCGAAAGGCTTCTTGAGGGGAAAGCTGTAACTCTGTGAGATGATTTCACAGAACACAAAGGAGTTTCTCTGAAAGCTTCTTTCTCTTTGTTATCGGACGATATTTCCTTTGGCCCTATAGTCTTCAAAGGGATCCGAAATATCTGTTCTCAGATTCCACAGAAAAAAGGCTAGCAAAGAGATCCACGAAATACAGATGTAACTCTGTGAGATGAATTAACAGAACACTAAGCAGTTTCTCAGAAAGCTTCTTTCCAGATTTCATCTGAGGATATTTGCTTTTTTACCATAGCCCTCTATGGGCTTCCAAATATCACTTTGCCAATTCCACAAGAACCGTCTTAGCGAAAGGCTTCTTGAGGGGAAAGCTGTAACTCTGTGAGATGACTTCACAGAACACAAAGAAGTTTCTCAGAAAGCTTCTTTCTCTTTGTTATCGGAGGATATTTCCTTTGGCCCTATAGTCTTCAAAGGGATCCGAAATATCTGTTCTCAGATTCCACAGAAAAAAGGCTAGCAAAGAGATCCACGAAATACAGATGTAACTCTGTGAGATGAATTAACAGAACACTAAGCAGTTTCTCAGAAAGCTTCTTTCCAGATTTCATCTGAGAATATTTCCTTTTTCACCATGGCCCTCTATGGGCTTCCAAATATCACTTTGCCAATTCCACAAGAACTGTATTAGCGAAAGGCTTCTTGAGGGGAAAGCTGTAACTCTCTGAGATGATTTCACAGAACACAAAGGAGTTTCTCAGAAAGCTTCTTTTTCGTTGTTATCGGACGATATTTCCTTTGGCCCTATAGTCTTCAAAGGGATCGGAAATATCTGTTCTCAGATTCCACAGAAGTAAGGCTAGCAAAGAGATCCACGAAATACAGATGTAACTCTGTGAGATGAATTAACAGAACACTAAGCAATATCTCAGAAAGCTTCTTTCCAGATTTCATCTGAGGATATTTCCTTTTTCACCCTAGCCCTCTATGGGCTTCCAAATATCACTTTGCCAATTCCACAAGAACTGTCTTAGCGAAAGGCTTCTTGAGGGGAAAGCTGTAACTCTGTGAGATGATTTCACAGAACACAAAGAAGTTTCTCAGAAAGCTTCGTTCTCTTTGTTATCGGAGGATATTTCCTTTGGCCCTATAGTCTTCAAAGGGATCCGAAATATCTGTTCTCAGATTCCACAGAAATAAGGCTAGCAAAGAGATCCACGAAATACAGATGTAACTCTGTGAGATGAATTAACAGAACACTAAGCAGTTTCTCAGAAAGCTTCTTTCCAGATTTCATCTGAGGATATTTGCTTTTTTACCATAGCCCTCTATGGGCTTCCAAATATCACTTTGCCAATTCCACAAGAACAGTCTTAGCGAAAGGCTTCTTGAGGGGAAAGCTGTAACTCTGTGAGATGATTTCACAGAACACAAAGAAGTTTCTCAGAAAGCTTCTTTCTCTTTGTTATCGGAGGATATTTCCTTTGGCCCTATAGTCTTCAAAGGGATCCGAAATATCTGTTCTCATATTCCACGGAAAAAAAGCTAGCAATGTGATCCACGGAATACAGATGTAACTCAGTGAGATGAATTAACAGAACACTAAGCAGTTTCTCAGAAAGCTTCTTTCCAGATTTCATCTGAGGATATTTCCTTTTTCACCATAGCCCTCTATGGGCTTCCAAATATCACTTTGCCAATTCCACAAGAACTGTCTTAGCGAAAGGCTTCTTGAGGGGAAAGCTGTAACTCTGTGAGATGATTTCAGAGAACACAAAGAAGTTTCTCAGAAAGCTTCTTTCTCTTTGTTATCGGAGGATATTTCCTTTGGCCCTATAGTCTTCAAAGGGATCCGAAATATCTGTTCTCAGATTCCACAGAAATAAGGCTAGCAAAGAGATCCACGAAATACAGATGTAACTCTGTGAGATGAATTAACAGAACACTAAGCAGTTTCTCAGAAAGCTTCTTTCCAGATTTCATCTGAGGATATTTCCTTTTTCACCATAGCCCTCTATGGGCTTTCAAATATCACTTTGCCAATTCCACAAGAACTGTCTTAGCGAAAGGCTTCTTGAGGGGAAAGCTGTAACTCTGTGAGATGATTTCACAGAACACAAAGAAGTTTCTCAGAAAGCTTCTTTCTCTTTGTTATCGGAGGATATTTCCTTTGGCCCTACAGTCTTCAAAGGGATCCGAAATATCTATTCTCAGATTCCACAGAAATAAGGCTAGCAAAGAGATCCACGAAATACAGATATAACTCTGTGAGATGAATTAACAGAACACTAAGCAGTTTCTCAGAAAGCTTCTTTCCAGATTTCATCTGAGGATATTTCCTTTTTCACCATAGCCCTCTATGGGCTTCCAAATATCACTTTGCCAATTCCACAAGAACTGTCTTAGCGAAAGGCTTCTTGAGGGGAAAGCTGTAACTCTGTGAGATGATTTCACAGAACACAAAGGAGTTTCTCTGAAAGCTTCTTTCTCTTTGTTATCGGACGATATTTCCTTTGGCCCTATAGTCTTCAAAGGGATCCGAAATATCTGTTCTCAGATTCCACAGAAAAAAGGCTAGCAAAGAGATCCACGAAATACAGATGTAACTCTGTGAGATGAATTAACAGAACACTAAGCAGTTTCTCAGAAAGCTTCTTTCCAGATTTCATCTGAGGATATTTGCTTTTTTACCATAGCCCTCTATGGGCTTCCAAATATCACTTTGCCAATTCCACAAGAACTGTCTTAGCGAAAGGCTTCTTGAGGGGAAAGCTGTAACTCTGTGAGATGACTTCACAGAACACAAAGAAGTTTCTCAGAAAGCTTCTTTCTCTTTGTTATCGGAGGATATTTCCTTTGGCCCTATAGTCTTCAAAGGGATCCGAAATATCTGTTCTCAGATTCCACAGAAAAAAGGCTAGCAAAGAGATCCACGAAATACAGATGTAACTCTGTGAGATGAATTAACAGAACACTAAGCAGTTTCTCAGAAAGCTTCTTTCCAGATTTCATCTGAGAATATTTCCTTTTTCACCATGGCCCTCTACGGGCTTCCAAATATCACTTTGCCAATTCCACAAGAACTGTATTAGCGAAAGGCTTCTTGAGGGGAAAGCTGTAACTCTCTGAGATGATTTCACAGAACACAAAGGAGTTTCTCAGAAAGCTTCTTTCTCGTTGTTATCGGACGATATTTCCTTTGGCCCTATAGTCTTCAAAGGGATCCGAAATATCTGTTCTCAGATTCCACAGAAGTAAGGCTAGCAAAGAGATCCACGAAATACAGATGTAACTCTGTGAGATGAATTAACAGAACACTAAGCAATATCTCAGAAAGCTTCTTTCCAGATTTCATCTGAGGATATTTCCTTTTTCACCCTAGCCCTCTATGGGCTTCCAAATATCACTTTGCCAATTCCACAAGAACTGTCTTAGCGAAAGGCTTCTTGAGGGGAAAGCTGTAACTCTGTGAGATGATTTCACAGAACACAAAGAAGTTTCTCAGAAAGCTTCGTTCTCTTTGTTATCGGAGGATATTTCCTTTGGCCCTATAGTCTTCAAAGGGATCCGAAATATCTGTTCTCAGATTCCACAGAAATAAGGCTAGCAAAGAGATCCACGAAATACAGATGTAACTCTGTGAGATGAATTAACAGAACACTAAGCAGTTTCTCAGAAAGCTTCTTTCCAGATTTCATCTGAGGATATTTGCTTTTTTACCATAGCCCTCTATGGGCTTCCAAATATCACTTTGCCAATTCCACAAGAACAGTCTTAGCGAAAGGCTTCTTGAGGGGAAAGCTGTAACTCTGTGAGATGATTTCACAGAACACAAAGAAGTTTCTCAGAAAGCTTCTTTCTCTTTGTTATCGGAGGATATTTCCTTTGGCCCTATAGTCTTCAAAGGGATCCGAAATATCTGTTCTCAGATTCCACAGAAAAAAAGCTAGCAATGTGATCCACGGAATACAGATGTAACTCTGTGAGATGAATTAACAGAACACTAAGCAGTTTCTCAGAAAGCTTCTTTCCAGATTTCATCTGAGGATATTTCCTTTTTCACCATAGCCCTCTATGGGCTTCCAAATATCACTTTGCCAATTCCACAAGAACTGTCTTAGCGAAAGGCTTCTTGAGGGGAAAGCTGTAACTCTGTGAGATGATTTCAGAGAACACAAAGACGTTTCTCAGAAAGCTTCTTTCTCGTTGTTATCGGACGATATTTCCTTTGGCCCTATAGTCTTCAAAGGGATCCGAAATATCTGTTCTCAGATTCCACAGAAGTAAGGCTAGCAAAGAGATCCACGAAATACAGATGTAACTCTGTGAGATGAATTAACAGAACACTAAGCAATATCTCAGAAAGCTTCTTTCCAGATTTCGTCTGAGAATATTTCCTTTTTCACCCTAGCCCTCTATGGGCTTCCAAATATCACTTTGCCAATTCCACAAGAACTGTCTTAGCGAAAGGCTTCTTGAGGGGAAAGCTGTAACTCTGTGAGATGATTTCACAGAACACAAAGAAGTTTCTCAGAAAGCTTCGTTCTCTTTGTTATCGGAGGATATTTCCTTTGGCCCTATAGTCTTCAAAGGGATCCGAAATATCTGTTCTCAGATTCCACAGAAATAAGGCTAGCAAAGAGATCCACGAAATACAGATGTAACTCTGTGAGATGAATTAACAGAACACTAAGCAGTTTCTCAGAAAGCTTCTTTCCAGATTTCATCCGAGGATATTTGCTTTTTTACCATAGCCCTCTATGGGCTTCCAAATATCACTTTGCCAATTCCACAAGAACAGTCTTAGCGAAAGGCTTCTTGAGGGGAAAGCTGTAACTCTGTGAGATGATTTCACAGAACACAAAGAAGTTTCTCAGAAAGCTTCTTTCTCTTTGTTATCGGAGGATATTTCCTTTGGCCCTATAGTCTTCAAAGGGATCCGAAATATCTGTTCTCAGATTCCACAGAAAAAAAGCTAGCAATGTGATCCACGGAATACAGATGTAACTCTGTGAGATGAATTAACAGAACACTAAGCAGTTTCTCAGAAAGCTTCTTTCCAGATTTCATCTGAGGATATTTCCTTTTTCACCATAGCCCTCTATGGGCTTCCAAATATCACTTTGCCAATTCCACAAGAACTGTCTTAGCGAAAGGCTTCTTGAGGGGAAAGCTGTAACTCTGTGAGATGATTTCACAGAACACAAAGAAGTTTCTCAGAAAGCTTCTTTCTCTTTGTTATCGGAGGATATTTCCTTTGGCCCTATAGTCTTCAAAGGGATCCGAAATATCTGTTCTCAGATTCCACAGAAATAAGGCTAGCAAAGAGATCCACGAAATACAGATGTAACTCTGTGAGATGAATTAACAGAACACTAAGCAGTTTCTCAGAAAGCTTCTTTCCAGATTTCATCTGAGGATATTTCCTTTTTCACCATAGCCCTCTATGGGCTTTCAAATATCACTTTGCCAATTCCACAAGAACTGTCTTAGCGAAAGGCTTCTTGAGGGGAAAGCTGTAACTCTGTGAGATGATTTCACAGAACACAAAGAAGTTTCTCAGAAAGCTTCTTTCTCTTTGTTATCGGAGGATATTTCCTTTGGCCCTACAGTCTTCAAAGGGATCCGAAATATCTATTCTCAGATTCCACAGAAATAAGGCTAGCAAAGAGATCCACGAAATACAGATGTAACTCTGTGAGATGAATTAACAGAACACTAAGCAGTTTCTCAGAAAGCTTCTTTCCAGATTTCATCTGAGGATATTTCCTTTTTCACCATAGCCCTCTATGGGCTTCCAAATATCACTTTGCCAATTCCACAAGAACTGTCTTAGCGAAAGGCTTCTTGAGGGGAAAGCTGTAACTCTGTGAGATGATTTCACAGAACACAAAGGAGTTTCTCTGAAAGCTTCTTTCTCTTTGTTATCGGACGATATTTCCTTTGGCCCTATAGTCTTCAAAGGGATCCGAAATATCTGTTCTCAGATTCCACAGAAAAAAGGCTAGCAAAGAGATCCACGAAATACAGATGTAACTCTGTGAGATGAATTAACAGAACACTAAGAGGTTTCTCAGAAAGCTTCTTTCCAGATTTCATCTGAGGATATTTGCTTTTTTACCATAGCCCTCTATGGGCTTCCAAATATCACTTTGCCAATTCCACAAGAACTGTCTTAGCGAAAGGCTTCTTGAGGGGAAAGCTGTAACTCTGTGAGATGACTTCACAGAACACAAAGAAGTTTCTCAGAAAGCTTCTTTCTCTTTGTTATCGGAGGATATTTCCTTTGGCCCTATAGTCTTCAAAGGGATCCGAAATATCTGTTCTCAGATTCCACAGAAAAAAGGCTAGCAAAGAGATCCACGAAATACAGATGTAACTCTGTGAGATGAATTAACAGAACACTAAGCAGTTTCTCAGAAAGCTTCTTTCCAGATTTCATCTGAGAATATTTCCTTTTTCACCATGGCCCTCTATGGGCTTCCAAATATCACTTTGCCAATTCCACAAGAACTGTATTAGCGAAAGGCTTCTTGAGGGGAAAGCTGTAACTCTGTGAGATGATTTCACAGAACACAAAGGAGTTTCTCAGAAAGCTTCTTTCTCGTTGTTATCGGACGATATTTCCTTTGGCCCTATAGTCTTCAAAGGGATCCGAAATATCTGTTCTCAGATTCCACAGAAGTAAGGCTAGCAAAGAGATCCACGAAATACAGATGTAACTCTGTGAGATGAATTAACAGAACACTAAGCAATATCTCAGAAAGCTTCTTTCCAGATTTCATCTGAGGATATTTCCTTTTTCACCCTAGCCCTCTATGGGCTTCCAAATATCACTTTGCCAATTCCACAAGAACTGTCTTAGCGAAAGGCTTCTTGAGGGGAAAGCTGTAACTCTGTGAGATGATTTCACAGAACACAAAGAAGTTTCTCAGAAAGCTTCGTTCTCTTTGTTATCGGAGGATATTTCCTTTGGCCCTATAGTCTTCAAAGGGATCCGAAATATCTGTTCTCAGATTCCACAGAAATAAGGCTAGCAAAGAGATCCACGAAATACAGATGTAACTCTGTGAGATGAATTAACAGAACACTAAGCAGTTTCTCAGAAAGCTTCTTTCCAGATTTCATCTGAGGATATTTGCTTTTTTACCATAGCCCTCTATGGGCTTCCAAATATCACTTTGCCAATTCCACAAGAACAGTCTTAGCGAAAGGCTTCTTGAGGGGAAAGCTGTAACTCTGTGAGATGATTTCACAGAACACAAAGAAGTTTCTCAGAAAGCTTCTTTCTCTTTGTTATCGGAGGATATTTCCTTTGGCCCTATAGTCTTCAAAGGGATCCGAAATATCTGTTCTCAGATTCCACAGAAAAAAAGCTAGCAATGTGATCCACGGAATACAGATGTAACTCTGTGAGATGAATTAACAGAACACTAAGCAGTTTCTCAGAAAGCTTCTTTCCAGATTTCATCTGAGGATATTTCCTTTTTCACCATAGCCCTCTATGGGCTTCCAAATATCACTTTGCCAATTCCACAAGAACTGTCTTAGCGAAAGGCTTCTTGAGGGGAAAGCTGTAACTCTGTGAGATGATTTCAGAGAACACAAAGACGTTTCTCAGAAAGCTTCTTTCTCTTTGTTATCGGAGGATATTTCCTTTGGCCCTATAGTCTTCAAAGGGATCCGAAATATCTGTTCTCAGATTCCACAGAAATAAGGCTAGCAAAGAGATCCACGAAATACAGATGTAACTCTGTGAGATGAATTAACAGAACACTAAGCAGTTTCTCAGAAAGCTTCTTTCCAGATTTCATCTGAGGATATTTCCTTTTTCACCATAGCCCTCTATGGGCTTCCAAATATCACTTTGCCAATTCCACAAGAACAGTCTTAGCGAAAGGCTTCTTGAGGGAAAAGCTGTAACTCTGTGAGATGATTTCACAGAACACAAAGAAGTTTCTCAGAAAGCTTCTTTCTCTTTGTTATCGGAGGATATTTCTATTGGCCCTATAGTCTTCAAAGGGATCCGAAATATCTGTTCTCAGATTCCACAGAAATAAGGCTAGCAAAGAGATCCACGAAATACAGATGTAACTCTGTGAGATGAATTAACAGAACACTAAGCAGTTTCTCAGAAAGCTTCTTTCCAGATTTCATCTGAGGATATTTCCTTTTTCACCATGGCCCTCTATGGGCTTCCAAATATCACTTTGCCAATTCCACAAGAACTGTCTTAGCGAAAGGCTTCTTGAGGGGAAAGCTGTAACTCTCTGAGATGATTTCACAGAACACAAAGGAGTTTCTCAGAAAGCTTCTTTCTCTTTGTGATCGGACGATATTTCCTTTGGCCCTATAGTCTTCAAAGGGATCCGAAATATCTGTTCTCAGATTCCACAGAAAAAAGGCTAGCAAAGAGATCCACGAAATACAGATGTAACTCTGTGAGATGAATTAACAGAACACTAAGCAGTTTCTCAGAAAACTTCTTTCCAGATTTCATCTGAGGATATTTGCTTTTTTACCATAGCCCTCTATGGGCTTCCAAATATCACTTTGCCAATTCCACAAGAACTGTCTTAGCGAAAGGCTTCTTGAGGGGAAAGCTGTAACTCTGTGAGATGATTTCGCAGAACACAAAGAAGTTTCTCAGAAAGCTTCTTTCTCTTTGTTATCGGAGGATATTTCCTTTGGCCCTATAGTCTTCAAAGGGATCCGAAATATCTGTTCTCAGATTCCACAGAAAAAAGGCTAGCAAAGAGATCCACGAAATACAGATGTAACTCTGTGAGATGAATTAACAGAACACTAAGCAGTTTCTCAGAAAGCTTCTTTCCAGATTTCATCTGAGGATATTTCCTTTTTCACCATAGCCCTCTATGGGCTTTCAAATATCACTTTGCCAATTCCACAAGAACTGTCTTAGCGAAAGGCTTCTTGAGGGGAAAGCTGTAACTCTGTGAAATGATTTCACAGAACACAAAGAAGTTTCTCAGAAAGTTTCTTTCTCTTTGTTATCGGAGGATATTTCCTTTGGCCCTATAGTCTTCAAAGGGATCCGAAATATCTGTTCTCCGATTCCACAGAAATAAGGCTAGCAAAGAGTTCCACGAAATACAGATGTAACACTGTGAGATGAATTAACAGAACACTAAGCAGTTTCTCAGAAAGCTTCTTTCCAGATTTCATCTGAGGATATTTACTTTTTCACCCTAGCCCTCTATGGGCTTCCAAATATCACTTTGCCAATTCCACAAGAACTGTCTTAGCGAAAGGCTTCTTGAGGGGAAAGCTGTAACTCTGTGAGATGATTTCACAGAACACAAAGAAGTTTCTCAGAAAGCTTCGTTCTCTTTGTTATCGGAGGATATTTCCTTTGGCCCTATAGTCTTCAAAGGGATCCGTAATATCTGTTCTCAGATTCCACAGAAATAAGGCTAGCAAAGAGATCCACGAAATACAGATGTAACTCTGTGAGATGAATTAACAGAACACTAAGCAGTTTCTCAGAAAGCTTCTTTCCAGATTTCATCTGAGGATACTTGCTTTTTTACCATAGCCCTCTATGGGCTTCCAAATATCACTTTGCCAATTCCACAAGAACTGTCTTAGCGAAAGGCTTCTTGAGGGGAAAGCTGTAACTCTGTGAGATGATTTCACAGAACACAAAGAAGTTCCTCAGAAAGCTTCTTTCTCTTTGTTATCGGAGGATATTTCCTTTGGCCCTATAGTCTTCAAAGGGATCCGAAATATCTGTTCTCAGATTCCACAGAAAAAAGGCTAGCAAAGAGATCCACGAAATACAGATGTAACTCTGTGAGATGAATTAACAGAACACTAAGCAGTTTCTCAGAAAGCTTCTTTCCAGATTTCATCTGAGAATATTTCCTTTTTCACCATAGCCCTCTATGGGCTTTCAAATATCACTTTGCCAATTCCACAAGAACTGTCTTAGCGAAAGGCTTCTTGAGGGGAAAGCTGTAACTCTGTGAGATGATTTCACAGAACACAAAGAAGTTTCTCAGAAAGCTTCTTTCTCTTTGTTATCGGAGGATATTTCCTTTGGCCCTATAGTCTTCAAAGGGATCGGAAATATCTGTTCTCAGATTCCACAGAAATAAGGCTAGCAAAGACTTCCACAAAATACAGATGTAACACTGTGAGGTGAATTAACAGAACACTAAGCAGTTTCTCAGAAAGCTTCTTTCCAGATTTCATCTGAGGATATTTCCTTTTTCACCATAGCCCTCTATGGGCTTCCAAATATCACTTTGCCAATTCCACAAGAACTGTCTTAGCGAAAGGCTTCTTGAGGGGAAAGCTGTAACTCTGTGAGATGATTTCGCAGAACACAAAGAAGTTTCTCAGAAAGCTTCTTTCTCTTTGTTATCGGAGGATATTTCCTTTGGCCCTATAGTCTTCAAAGGGATCCGAAATATCTGTTCTCAGATTCCACAGAAAAAAGGCTAGCAAAGAGATCCACGAAGTACAGATGTAACTCTGTGAGATGAATTAACAGAACACTAAGCAGTTTCTCAGAAAGCTTCTTTCCAGATTTCATCTGAGGATACTTGCTTTTTTACCATAGCCCTCTATGGGCTTCCAAATATCACTTTGCCAATTCCACAAGAACTGTCTTAGCGAAAGGCTTCTTGAGGGGAAAGCTGTAACTCTGTGAGATGATTTCACAGAACACAAAGAAGTTCCTCAGAAAGCTTCTTTCTCTTTGTTATCGGAGGATATTTCCTTTGGCCCTATAGTCTTCAAAGGGATCCGAAATATCTGTTCTCAGATTCCACAGAAAAAAGGCTAGCAAAGAGATCCACGAAATACAGATGTAACTCTGTGAGATGAATTAACAGAACACTAAGCAGTTTCTCAGAAAGCTTCTTTCCAGATTTCATCTGAGAATATTTCCTTTTTCACCCTAGCCCTCTATGGGCTTCCAAATATCACTTTGCCAATTCCACAAGAACTGTCTTAGCGAAAGGCTTCTTGAGGGGAAAGCTGTAACTCTGTGAGATGATTTCACAGAACACAAAGAAGTTTCTCAGAAAGCTTCTTTCTCTTTGTTATCGGAGGATATTTCCTTTGGCCCTATAGTCTTCAAAGGGATCGGAAATATCTGTTCTCAGATTCCACAGAAATAAGGCTAGCAAAGACTTCCACAAAATACAGATGTAACACTGTGAGGTGAATTAACAGAACACTAAGCAGTTTCTCAGAAAGCTTCTTTCCAGATTTCATCTGAGGATATTTCCTTTTTCACCATAGCCCTCTATGGGCTTCCAAATATCACTTTGCCAATTCCACAAGAACAGTCTTAGCGAAAGGCTTCTTGAGGGAAAAGCTGAAACTCTGTGAGATGATTTCACAGAACACAAAGAAGTTTCTCAGAAAGCTTCTTTCTCTTTGTTATCGGAGGATATTTCCTTTGGCCCTATAGTCTTCAACGGGATCCGAAATATCTGTTCTCAGATTCCACAGAAATAAGGCTAGCAAAGAGATCCACGAAATACAGATGTAACTCTGTGAGATGAATTAACAGAACACTAAGCAGTTTCTCAGAAAGCTTCTTTCCAGATTTCATCTGAGGATATTTCCTTTTTCACCATAGCCCTCTATGGGCTTTCAAATATCACTTTGCCAATTCCACAAGTACTGTCTTAGCGAAAGGCTTCTTGAGGGGAAAGCTGTAACTCTGTGAGATGATTTCACAGAACACAAAGAAGTTTCTCAGAAAGCTTCGTTCTGTTTGTTATCGGAGGATATTTCCTTCGCCCTATTGTCTTCAAAGGGATCCGAAACATCTGTTCTCAGATTCCACAGAAATAAGGCTAGCATAGAGATCCACGAAATACAGATGTAACTCTGTGAGATGAATTAACAGAACACTAAGCAGTTTCTCAGAAAGCTTCTTTCCAGATTTCATCTGAGGATATTTCCTTTTTCACCATGGCCCTCTATGTGCTTCCAAATATCACTTTGCCAATTCCACAAGAACTGTCTTAGCGAAAGGCTTCTTGAGGGGAAAGCTGTAACTCACTGAGATGATTTCACAGAACACAAAGGAGTTTCTCAGAAAGCTTCTTTCTCTTTGTTATCGGACGATATTTCCTTTGGCCCTATAGTCTTCAAAGGGATCCGAAATATCTGTTCTCAGATTCCACAGAAATAAGGCTAGCAAAGAGATCCACGAAATACAGATGTAACTCTGTGAGATGAATTAACAGAACACTAAGCAATTTCTCAGAAAGCTTCTTTCCAGATTTCATCTGAGGATATTTCCTTTTTCACCATAGCCCACTATGGGCTTCCAAATATCACTTTGCCAATTCCACAAGAACAGTCTGAGCGAAAGGCTTCTTGAGGGGAAAGCTGTAACTCTGTGAGATGATTTCACAGAACACAAAGAAGTTTCTCAGAAAGCTTCTTTCTCTTTGTTATCGGAGGATATTTCCTTTGGCCCTATAGTCTTCAAAGGGATCCGAAATATCTGTTCTCAGATTCCACAGAAATAAGGCTAGCAAAGAGATCCACGAAATACAGATGTAACTCTGTGAGATGAATTAACAGAACACTAAGCAGTTTCTCAGAAAGCTTCTTTCCAGATTTCATCTGAGGATATTTGCTTTTTTACCATAGCCCTCTATGGGCTTCCAAATATCACTTTGCCAATTCCACAAGAACTGTCTTAGCGAAAGGCTTCTTGAGGGGAAAGCTGTAACTCTGTGAGATGATTTCACAGAACACAAAGAAGTTTCTCAGAAAGCTTCTTTCTCTTTGTTATCGGAGGATATTTCCTTTGGCCCTATAGTCTTCAAAGGGATCCGAAATATCTGTTCTCAGATTCCACAGAAAAAAAGCTAGCAAAGAGATCCACGGAATACAGATGTAACTCTGTGAGATGAATTAACAGAACACTAAGCAGTTTCTCAGAAAGCTTCTTTCCAGATTTCATCTGAGGATATTTCCTTTTTCACCATAGCCCTCTATGGGTTTCCAAATATCACTTTGCCAATTCCACAAGAACTGTCTTAGCGAAAGGCTTCTTGAGGGGAAAGCTGTAACTCTGTGAGATGATTTCACAGAACACAAAGAAGTTTCTCAGAAAGCTTCTTTCTCTTTGTTATCGGAGGATATTTCCTTTGGCCCTATAGTCTTCAAAGGGATCCGAAATATCTGTTCTCAGATTCCACAGAAATAAGGCTAGCAAAGAGATCCACGAAATACAGATGTAACTCTGTGAGATGAATTAACAGAACACTAAGCAGTTTCTCAGAAAGCTTCTTTCCAGATTTCATCTGAGGATATTTCCTTTTTCACCATAGCCCTCTATGGGCTTCCAAATATCACTTTGCCAATTCCACAAGAACAGTCTTAGCGAAAGGCTTCTTGAGGGAAAAGCTGTAACTCTGTGAGATGATTTCACAGAACACAAAGAAGTTTCTCAGAAAGCTTCTTTCTCTTTGTTATCGGAGGATATTTCCTTTGGCCCTATAGTCTTCAAAGGGATCCGAAATATCTGTTCTCAGATTCCACAGAAAAAAAGCTAGCAATGTGATCCACGGAATACAGATGTAACTCTGTGAGATGAATTAACAGAACACTAAGCAGTTTCTCAGAAAGCTTCTTTCCAGATTTCATCTGAGGATATTTCCTTTTTCACCATAGCCCTCTATGGGCTTCCAAATATCACTTTGCCAATTCCACAAGAACTGTCTTAGCGAAAGGCTTCTTGAGGGGAAAGCTGTAACTCTGTGAGATGATTTCAGAGAACACAAAGACGTTTCTCAGAAAGCTTCTTTCTCTTTGTTATCGGAGGATATTTCCTTTGGCCCTATAGTCTTCAAAGGGATCCGAAATATCTGTTCTCAGATTCCACAGAAATAAGGCTAGCAAAGAGATCCACGAAATACAGATGTAACTCTGTGAGATGAATTAACAGAACACTAAGCAGTTTCTCAGAAAGCTTCTTTCCAGATTTCATCTGAGGATATTTCCTTTTTCACCATAGCCCTCTATGGGCTTCCAAATATCACTTTGCCAATTCCACAAGAACAGTCTTAGCGAAAGGCTTCTTGAGGGAAAAGCTGTAACTCTGTGAGATGATTTCACAGAACACAAAGAAGTTTCTCAGAAAGCTTCTTTCTCTTTGTTATCGGAGGATATTTCCATTGGCCCTATAGTCTTCAAAGGGATCCGAAATATCTGTTCTCAGATTCCACAGAAATAAGGCTAGCAAAGAGATCCACGAAATACAGATGTAACTCTGTGAGATGAATTAACAGAACACTAAGCAGTTTCTCAGAAAGCTTCTTTCCAGATTTCATCTGAGGATATTTCCTTTTTCACCATGGCCCTCTATGGGCTTCCAAATATCACTTTGCCAATTCCACAAGAACTGTCTTAGCGAAAGGCTTCTTGAGGGGAAAGCTGTAACTCTCTGAGATGATTTCACAGAACACAAAGGAGTTTCTCAGAAAGCTTCTTTCTCTTTGTGATCGGACGATATTTCCTTTGGCCCTATAGTCTTCAAAGGGATCCGAAATATCTGTTCTCAGATTCCACAGAAAAAAGGCTAGCAAAGAGATCCACGAAATACAGATGTAACTCTGTGAGATGAATTAACAGAACACTAAGCAGTTTCTCAGAAAACTTCTTTCCAGATTTCATCTGAGGATATTTGCTTTTTTACCATAGCCCTCTATGGGCTTCCAAATATCACTTTGCAAATTCCACAAGAACTGTCTTAGCGAAAGGCTTCTTGAGGGGAAAGCTGTAACTCTGTGAGATGATTTCGCAGAACACAAAGAAGTTTCTCAGAAAGCTTCTTTCTCTTTGTTATCGGAGGATATTTCCTTTGGCCCTATAGTCTTCAAAGGGATCCGAAATATCTGTTCTCAGATTCCACAGAAAAAAGGCTAGCAAAGAGATCCACGAAATACAGATGTAACTCTGTGAGATGAATTAACAGAACACTAAGCAGTTTCTCAGAAAGCTTCTTTCCAGATTTCATCTGAGGATATTTCCTTTTTCACCATAGCCCTCTATGGGCTTTCAAATATCACTTTGCCAATTCCACAAGAACTGTCTTAGCGAAAGGCTTCTTGAGGGGAAAGCTGTAACTCTGTGAAATGATTTCACAGAACACAAAGAAGTTTCTCAGAAAGTTTCTTTCTCTTTGTTATCGGAGGATATTTCCTTTGGCCCTATAGTCTTCAAAGGGATCCGAAATATCTGTTCTCCGATTCCACAGAAATAAGGCTAGCAAAGAGTTCCACGAAATACAGATGTAACACTGTGAGATGAATTAACAGAACACTAAGCAGTTTCTCAGAAAGCTTCTTTCCAGATTTCATCTGAGGATATTTCCTTTTTCACCCTAGCCCTCTATGGGCTTCCAAATATCACTTTGCCAATTCCACAAGAACTGTCTTAGCGAAAGGCTTCTTGAGGGGAAAGCTGTAACTCTGTGAGATGATTTCACAGAACACAAAGAAGTTTCTCAGAAAGCTTCGATCTCTTTGTTATCGGAGGATATTTCCTTTGGCCCTATAGTCTTCAAAGGGATCCGAAATATCTGTTCTCAGATTCCACAGAAATAAGGCTAGCAAAGAGATCCACGAAATACAGATGTAACTCTGTGAGATGAATTAACAGAACACTAAGCAGTTTCTCAGAAAGCTTCTTTCCAGATTTCATCTGAGGATACTTGCTTTTTTACCATAGCCCTCTATGGGCTTCCAAATATCACTTTGCCAATTCCACAAGAACTGTCTTAGCGAAAGGCTTCTTGAGGGGAAAGCTGTAACTCTGTGAGATGATTTCACAGAACACAAAGAAGTTTCTCAGAAAGCTTCTTTCTCTTTGTTATCGGAGGATATTTCCTTTGGCCCTATAGTCTTCAAAGGGATCCGAAATATCTGTTCTCAGATTCCACAGAAAAAAGGCTAGCAAAGAGATCCACGAAATACAGATGTAACTCTGTGAGATGAATTAACAGAACACTAAGCAGTTTCTCAGAAAGCTTCTTTCCAGATTTCATCTGAGAATATTTCCTTTTTCACCATAGCCCTCTATGGGCTTTCAAATATCACTTTGCCAATTCCACAAGAACTGTCTTAGCGAAAGGCTTCTTGAGGGGAAAGCTGTAACTCTGTGAGATGATTTCACAGAACACAAAGAAGTTTCTCAGAAAGCTTCTTTCTCTTTGTTATCGGAGGATATTTCCTTTGGCCCTATAGTCTTCAAAGGGATCCGAAATATCTGTTCTCAGATTCCACAGAAATAAGGCTAGCAAAGACTTCCACAAAATACAGATGTAACACTGTGAGGTGAATTAACAGAACACTAAGCAGTTTCTCAGAAAGCTTCTTTCCAGATTTCATCTGAGGATATTTCCTTTTTCACCATAGCCCTCTATGGGCTTCCAAATATCACTTTGCCAATTCCACAAGAACAGTCTTAGCGAAAGGCTTCTTGAGGGAAAAGCTGAAACTCTGTGAGATGATTTCACAGAACACAAAGAAGTTTCTCAGAAAGCTTCTTTCTCTTTGTTATCGGAGGATGTTTCCTTTGGCCCTATAGTCTTCAACGGGATCCGAAATATCTGTTCTCAGATTCCACAGAAATAAGGCTAGCAAAGAGATCCACGAAATACAGATGTAACTCTGTGAGATGAATTAACAGAACACTAAGCAGTTTCTCAGAAAGCTTCTTTCCAGATTTCATCTGAGGATATTTCCTTTTTCACCATAGCCCTCTATGGGCTTCCAAATATCACTTTGCCAATTCCACAAGAACTGTCTTAGCGAAAGGCTTCTTGAGGGGAAAGCTGTAACTCTGTGAGATGATTTCACAGAACACAAAGAAGTTTCTCAGAAAGCTTCGTTCTGTTTGTTATCGGAGGATATTTCCTTCGCCCTATTGTCTTCAAAGGGATCCGAAATATCTGTTCTCAGATTCCACAGAAATAAGGCTAGCATAGAGATCCACGAAATACAGATGTAACTCTGTGAGATGAATTAACAGAACACTAAGCAGTTTCTCAGAAAGCTTCTTTCCAGATTTCATCTGAGGATATTTCCTTTTTCACCATGGCCCTCTATGGGCTTCCAAATATCACTTTGCCAATTCCACAAGAACTGTCTTAGCGAAAGGCTTCTTGAGGGGAAAGCTGTAACTCACTGAGATGATTTCACAGAACACAAAGGAGTTTCTCAGAAAGCTTCTTTCTCTTTGTTATCGGACGATATTTCCTTTGGCCCTATAGTCTTCAAAGGGATCCGAAATATCTGTTCTCAGATTCCACAGAAATAAGGCTAGCAAAGAGATCCACGAAATACAGATGTAACTCTGTGAGATGAATTAACAGAACACTAAGCAATTTCTCAGAAAGCTTCTTTCCAGATTTCATCTGAGGATATTTCCTTTTTCACCATAGCCCACTATGGGCTTCCAAATATCACTTTGCCAATTCCACAAGAACAGTCTTAGCGAAAGCCTTCTTGAGGGGAAAGCTGTAACTCTGTGAGATGATTTCACAGAACACAAAGAAGTTTCTCAGAAAGCTTCTTTCTCTTTGTTTTCGGAGGATATTTCCTTTGGCCCTATAGTCTTCAAAGGGATCCGAAATATCTGTTCTCAGATTCCACAGAAATAAGGCTAGCAAAGAGATCCACGAAATACAGATGTAACTCTGTGAGATGAATTAACAGAACACTAAGCAGTTTCTCAGAAAGCTTCTTTCCAGATTTCATCTGAGGATATTTGCTTTTTTACCATAGCCCTCTATGGGCTTCCAAATATCACTTTGCCAATTCCACAAGAACAGTCTTAGCGAAAGGCTTCTTGAGGGGAAAGCTGTAACTCTGTGAGATGATTTCACAGAACACAAAGAAGTTTCTCAGAAAGCTTCTTTCTCTTTGTTATCGGAGGATATTTCCTTTGGCCCTATAGTCTTCAAAGGGATCCGAAATATCTGTTCTCAGATTCCACAGAAAAAAAGCTAGCAAAGAGATCCACGGAATACAGATGTAACTCTGTGAGATGAATTAACAGAACACTAAGCAGTTTCTCAGAAAGCTTCTTTCCAGATTTCATCTGAGGATATTTCGTTTTTCACCATAGCCCTCTATGGGTTTCCAAATATCACTTTGCCAATTCCACAAGAACTGTCTTAGCGAAAGGCTTCTTGAGGGGAAAGCTGTAACTCTGTGAGATGATTTCACAGAACACAAAGAAGTTTCTCAGAAAGCTTCTTTCTCTTTGTTATCGGAGGATATTTCCTTTGGCCCTATAGTCTTCAAAGGGATCCGAAATATCTGTTCTCAGATTCCACAGAAATAAGGCTAGCAAAGAGATCCACGAAATACAGATGTAACTCTGTGAGATGAATTAACAGAACACTAAGCAGTTTCTCAGAAAGCTTCTTTCCAGATTTCATCTGAGGATATTTCCTTTTTCACCATAGCCCTCTATGGGCTTCCAAATATCACTTTGCCAATTCCACAAGAACAGTCTTAGCGAAAGGCTTCTTGAGGGAAAAGCTGTAACTCTGTGAGATGATTTCACAGAACACAAAGAAGTTTCTCAGAAAGCTTCTTTCTCTTTGTTATCGGAGGATATTTCCTTTGGCCCTATAGTCTTCAAAGGGATCCGAAATATCTGTTCTCAGATTCCACAGAAATAAGGCTAGCAAAGAGATCCACGAAATACAGATGTAACTCTGTGAGATGAATTAACACAACACTAAGCAGTTTCTCAGAAAGCTTCTTTCCAGATTTCATCTGAGGATATTTCCTTTTTCACCATGGCCCTCTATGGGCTTCCAAATATCACTTTGCCAATTCCACAAGAACTGTCTTAGCGAAAGGCTTCTTGAGGGGAAAGCTGTAACTCTCTGAGATGATTTCACAGAACACAAAGGAGTTTCTCAGAAAGCTTCTTTCTCTTTATGATCGGACGATATTTCCTTTGGCCCTATAGTCTTCAAAGGGATCTGAAATATCTGTTCTCAGATTCCACAGAAAAAAGGCTAGCAAAGAGATCCACGAAATACAGATGTAACTCTGTGAGATGAATTAACAGAACACTAAGCAGTTTCTCAGAAAGCTTCTTTCCAGATTTCATCTGAGGATATTTGCTTTTTTACCATAGCCCTCTATGGGCTTCCAAATATCACTTTGCCAATTCCACAAGAACTGTCTTAGCGAAAGGCTTCTTGAGGGGAAAGCTGTAACTCTGTGAATGATTTCACAGAACACAAAGAAGTTTCTCAGAAAGCTTCTTTCTCTTTGTTATCGGAGGATATTTCCTTTGGCCCTATAGTCTTCAAAGGGATCCGAAATATCTGTTCTCAGATTCCACAGAAATAAGGCTAGCAAAGACTTCCACAAAATACAGATGTAACACTGTGAGATGAATTAACAGAACACTAAGCAGTTTCTCAGAAAGCTTCTTTCCAGATTTCATCTGAGGATATTTCCTTTTTCACCATAGCCCTCTATGGGCTTCCAAATATCACTTTGCCAATTCCACAAGAACAGTCTTAGCGAAAGGCTTCTTGAGGGAAAAGCTGAAACTCTGTGAGATGATTTCACAGAACACAAAGAAGTTTCTCAGAAAGCTTCTTTCTCTTTGTTATCGGAGGATATTTCCTTTGGCCCTATAGTCTTCAAAGGGATCCGAAATATCTGTTCTCAGATTCCACAGAAATAAGGCTAGCAAAGAGATCCACGAAATACAGATGTAACTCTGTGAGATGAATTAACAGAACACTAAGCAGTTTCTCAGAAAGCTTCTTTCCAGATTTCATCTGAGGATATTTCCTTTTTCACCATAGCCCTCTATGGGCTTTCAAATATCACTTTGCCAATTCCACAAGAACTGTCTTAGCGAAAGGCTTCTTGAGGGGAAAGCTGTAACTCTGTGAGATGATTTCACAGAACACAAAGAAGTTTCTCAGAAAGCTTCTTTCTCTTTGTTATCGGAGGATATTTCCTTTGGCCCTATAGTCTTCAAAGGGATCCGAAATATCTGCTCTCAGATTCCACAGAAATAAGGCTAGCAAAGAGATCCAAGAAATACAGATGTAACTCTGTGAGATGAATTAACAGAACACTAAGCAGTTTCTCAGAAAGCTTCTTTCCAGATTTCATCTGAGGATATTTCCTTTTTCACCATAGCCCTCTATGGGCTTCCAAATATCACTTTGCCAATTCCACAAGAACAGTCTTAGCGAAAGGCTTCTTGAGGGAAAAGCTGTAACTCTGTGAGATGATTTCACAGAACACAAAGAAGTTTCTCAGAAAGCTTCTTTCTCTTTGTTATCGGAGGATATTTCCATTGGCCCTATAGTCTTCAAAGGGATCCGAAATATCTGTTCTCAGATTCCACAGAAATAAGGCTAGCAAAGAGATCCACGAAATACAGATGTAACTCTCTGAGATGAATTAACAGAACACTAAGCAGTTTCTCAGAAAGCTTCTTTCCAGATTTCATCTGAGGATATTTCCTTTTTCACCATGGCCCTCTATGGGCTTCCAAATATCACTTTGCCAATTCCACAAGAACTGTCTTAGCGAAAGGCTTCTTGAGGGGAAAGCTGTAACTCTCTGAGATGATTTCACAGAACACAAAGGAGTTTCTCAGAAAGCTTCTTTCTCTTTGTGATCGGACGATATTTCCTTTGGCCCTATAGTCTTCAAAGGGATCCGAAATATCTGTTCTCAGATTCCACAGAAAAAAGGCTAGCAAAGAGATCCACGAAATACAGATGTAACTCTGTGAGATGAATTAACAGAACACTAAGCAGTTTCTCAGAAAGCTTCTTTCCAGATTTCATCTGAGGATATTTGCTTTTTTACCATAGCCCTCTATGGGCTTCCAAATATCACTTTGCCAATTCCACAAGAACTGTCTTAGCGAAAGGCTTCTTGAGGGGAAAGCTGTAACTCTGTGAGATGATTTCACAGAACACAAAGAAGTTTCTCAGAAAGCTTCTTTCTCTTTGTTATCGGAGGATATTTCCTTTGGCCCTATAGTCTTCAAAGGGATCCAAAATATCTGTTCTCAGATTCCACAGAAAAAAGGCTAGCAAAGAGATCCACGAAATACAGATGTAACTCTGTGAGATGAATTAACAGAACACTAAGCAGTTTCTCACAAAGCTTCTTTCCAGATTTCATCTGAGAATATTTCCTTTTTCACCATAGCCCTCTATGGGCTTTCAAATATCACTTTGCCAATTCCACAAGAACTGTCTTAGCGAAAGGCTTCTTGAGGGAAAAGCTGTAACTCTGTGAGATGATTTCACAGAACACAAAGAAGTTTCTCAGAAAGCTTCTTTCTCTTTGTTATCGGAGGATATTTCCTTTGGCCCTATAGTCTTCAAAGGGATCCGAAATATCTGTTCTCAGATTCCACAGAAATAAAGCTAGCAAAGAGATCCACGAAATACAGATGTAACTCTGTGAGATGAATTAACAGAACACTAAGCAGTTTCTCAGAAAGCTTCTTTCCAGATTTCATCTGAGGATATTTCCTTTTTCACCATGGCCCTCTATGGGCTTCCAAATATCACTTTGCCAATTCCACAAGAACTGTCTTAGCGAAAGGCTTCTTGAGGGAAAAGCTGAAACTCTGTGAGATGATTTCACAGAACACAAAGAAGTTTCTCAGAAAGCTTCTTTCTCTTTGTTATCGGAGGATATTTCCTTTGGCCCTATAGTCTTCAAAGGGATCCGAAATATCTGTTCTCAGATTCCACAGAAATAAGGCTAGCAAAGAGATCCACGAAATACAGATGTAACTCTGTGAGATGAATTAACAGAACACTAAGCAGTTTCTCAGAAAGCTTCTTTCCAGATTTCATCTGAGGATATTTCCTTTTTCACCATAGCCCACTATGGGCTTTCAAATATCACTTTGCCAATTCCACAAGAACTGTCTTAGCGAAAGGCTTCTTGAGGGGAAAGCTGTAACTCTGTGAGATGATTTCACAGAACACAAAGAAGTTTCTCAGAAAGCTTCTTTCTCTTTGTTATCGGAGGATATTTCCTTTGGCCCTATAGTCTTCAAAGGGATCCGAAATATCTGTTCTCAGATTCCACAGAAAAAAGGCTAGCAAAGAGATCCACGAAATACAGATGTAACTCTGTGAGATGAATTAACAGAACACTAGGCAGTTTCTCAGAAAGCTTCTTTCCAGATTTCATCTGAGAATATTTCCTTTTTCACCATAGCCCTCTATGGGCTTTCAAATATCACTTTGCCAATTCCACAAGAACTGTCTTAGCGAAAGGCTTCTTGAGGGGAAAGCTGTAACTCTGTGAGATGATTTCACAGAACACAAAGAAGTTTCTCAGAAAGCTTCTTTCTCTTTGTTATCGGAGGATATTTCCTTTGGCCCTATAGTCTTCAAAGGGATCCGAAATATCTGTTCTCAGATTCCACAGAAATAAGGCTAGCAAAGACTTCCACAAAATACAGATGTAACACTGTGAGATGAATTAACAGAACACTAAGCAGTTTCTCAGAAAGCTTCTTTCCAGATTTCATCTGAGGATATTTCCTTTTTCACCATAGCCCTCTATGGGCTTCCAAATATCACTTTGCCAATTCCACAAGAACAGTCTTAGCGAAAGGCTTCTTGAGGGAAAAGCTGAAACTCTGTGAGATGATTTCACAGAACACAAAGAAGTTTCTCAGAAAGCTTCTTTCTCTTTGTTATCGGAGGATATTTCCTTTGGCCCTATAGTCTTCAACGGGATCCGAAATATCTGTTCTCAGATTCCACAGAAATAAGGCTAGCAAAGAGATCCACGAAATACAGATGTAACTCTGTGAGATGAATTAACAGAACACTAAGCAGTTTCTCAGAAAGCTTCTTTCCAGATTTCATCTGAGGATATTTCCTTTTTCACCATAGCCCTCTATGGGCTTCCAAATATCACTTTGCCAATTCCACAAGAACTGTCTTAGCGAAAGGCTTCTTGAGGGGAAAGCTGTAACTCTGTGAGATGATTTCACAGAACACAAAGAAGTTTCTCAGAAAGCTTCGTTCTCTTTGTTATCGGAGGATATTTCCTTCGCCCTACAGTCTTCAAAGGGATCCGAAATATCTGTTCTCAGATTCCACAGAAATAAGGCTAGCAAAGAGATCCACGAAATACAGATGTAACTCTGTGAGATGAATTAACAGAACACTAAGCAGTTTCTCAGAAAGCTTCTTTCCAGATTTCATCTGAGGATATTTCCTTTTTCACCATGGCCCTCTATGGGCTTCCAAATATCACTTTGCCAATTCCACAAGAACTGTCTTAGCGAAAGGCTTCTTGAGGGGAAAGCTGTAACTCACTGAGATGATTTCACAGAACACAAAGGAGTTTCTCAGAAAGCTTCTTTCTCTTTGTTATCGGACGATATTTCCTTTGGCCCTATAGTCTTCAAAGGGATCCGAAATATCTGTTCTCAGATTCCACAGAAATAAGGCTAGCAAAGAGATCCACGAAATACAGATGTAACTCTGTGAGATGAATTAACAGAACACTAAGCAGTTTCTCAGAAAGCTTCTTTCCAGATTTCATCTGAGGATATTTCCTTTTTCACCATAGCCCTCCATGGGCTTCCAAATATCACTTTGCCAATTCCACAAGAACAGTCTTAGCGAAAGGCTTCTTGAGGGAAAAGCTGAAACTCTGTGAGATGATTTCACAGAACACAAAGAAGTTTCTCAGAAAGCTTCTTTCTCTTTGTTATCGGAGGATATTTCCTTTGGCCCTATAGTCTTCAAAGGGATCCGAAATATCTGTTCTCAGATTCCACAGAAATAAGGCTAGCAAAGAGATCCACGAAATACAGATGTAACTCTGTGAGATGAATTAACAGAACACTAAGCAGTTTCTCAGAAAGCTTCTTTCCAGATTTCATCTGAGGATATTTCCTTTTTCACCATAGCCCTCTATGGGCTTTCAAATATCACTTTGCCAATTCCACAAGAACTGTCTTAGCGAAAGGCTTCTTGAGGGGAAAGCTGTAACTCTGTGAGATGATTTCACAGAACACAAAGGAGTTTCTCAGAAAGCTTCTTTCTCTTTGTGATCGGACGATATTTCCTTTGGCCCTATAGTCTTCAAAGGGATCCGAAATATCTGTTCTCAGATTCCACAGAAAAAAGGCTAGCAAAGAGATCCACGAAATACAGATGTAACTCTGTGAGATGAATTAACAGAACACTAAGCAGTTTCTCAGAAAGCTTCTTTCCAGATTTCATCTGAGGATATTTGCTTTTTTACCATAGCCCTCTATGGGCGTCCAAATATCACTTTGCCAATTCCACAAGAACTGTCTTAGCGAAAGGCTTCTTGAGGGGAAAGCTGTAACTCTGTGAGATGATTTCACAGAACACAAAGAAGTTTCTCAGAAAGCTTCTTTCTCTTTGTTATCGGAGGATATTTCCTTTGGCCCTATAGTCTTCAAAGGGATCCAAAATATCTGTTCTCAGATTCCACAGAAAAAAGGCTAGCAAAGAGATCCACGAAATACAGATGTAATTCTGTGAGATGAATTAACAGAACACTAAGCAGTTTCTCACAAAGCTTCTTTCCAGATTTCATCTGAGAATATTTCCTTTTTCACCATAGCCCTCTATGGGCTTTAAAATATCACTTTGCCAATTCCACAAGAACTGTCTTAGCGAAAGGCTTCTTGAGGGGAAAGCTGTAACTCTGTGAGATGATTTCACAGAACACAAAGAAGTTTCTCAGAAAGCTTCTTTCTCTTCGTTATCGGAGGATATTTCCTTTGGCCCTATAGTCTTCAAAGGGATCCGAAATATCTGTTCTCAGATTCCACAGAAATAAAGCTAGCAAAGAGATCCACGAAATACAGATGTAACTCTGTGAGATGAATTAACAGAACACTAAGCAGTTTCTCAGAAAGCTTCTTTCCAGATTTCATCTGAGGATATTTCCTTTTTCACCATGGCCCTCTATGGGCTTCCAAATATCACTTTGCCAATTCCACAAGAACTGTCTTAGCGAAAGGCTTCTTGAGGGAAAAGCTGAAACTCTGTGAGATGATTTCACAGAACACAAAGAAGTTTCTCAGAAAGCTTCTTTCTCTTTGTTATCGGAGGATATTTCCTTTGGCCCTATAGTCTTCAAAGGGATCCGAAATATCTGTTCTCAGATTCCACAGAAATAAGGCTAGCAAAGAGATCCACGAAATACAGATGTAACTCTGTGAGATGAATTAACAGAACACTAAGCAGTTTCTCAGAAAGCTTCTTTCCAGATTTCATCTGAGGATATTTCCTTTTTCACCATAGCCCACTATGGGCTTTCAAATATCACTTTGCCAATTCCACAAGAACTGTCTTAGCGAAAGGCTTCTTGAGGGGAAAGCTGTAACTCTGTGAGATGATTTCACAGAACACAAAGAAGTTTCTCAGAAAGCTTCGTTCTCTTTGTTATCGGAGGATATTTCCTTTGGCCCTATAGTCTTCAAAGGGATCCGAAATATCTGTTCTCAGATTCCACAGAAAAAAGGCTAGCAAAGAGATCCACGAAATACAGATGTAACTCTGTGAGATGAATTAACAGAACACTAGGCAGTTTCTCAGAAAGCTTCTTTCCAGATTTCATCTGAGAATATTTCCTTTTTCACCATAGCCCTCTATGGGCTTTCAAATATCACTTTGCCAATTCCACAAGAACTGTCTTAGCGAAAGGCTTCTTGAGGGGAAAGCTGTAACTCTGTGAGATGATTTCACAGAACACAAAGAAGTTTCTCAGAAAGCTTCTTTCTCTTTGTTATCGGAGGATATTTCCTTTGGCCCTATAGTCTTCAAAGGGATCCGAAATATCTGTTCTCAGATTCCACAGAAATAAGGCTAGCAAAGACTTCCACAAAATACAGATGTAACACTGTGAGATGAATTAACAGAACACTAAGCAGTTTCTCAGAAAGCTTCTTTCCAGATTTCATCTGAGGATATTTCCTTTTTCACCATAGCCCTCTATGGGCTTCCAAATATCACTTTGCCAATTCCACAAGAACAGTCTTAGCGAAAGGCTTCTTGAGGGAAAAGCTGAAACTCTGTGAGATGATTTCACAGAACACAAAGAAGTTTCTCAGAAAGCTTCTTTCTCTTTGTTATCGGAGGATATTTCCTTTGGCCCTATAGTCTTCAACGGGATCCGAAATATCTGTTCTCAGATTCCACAGAAATAAGGCTAGCAAAGAGATCCACGAAATACAGATGTAACTCTGTGAGATGAATTAACAGAACACTAAGCAGTTTCTCAGAAAGCTTCTTTCCAGATTTCATCTGAGGATATTTCCTTTTTCACCATAGCCCTCTATGGGCTTCCAAATATCACTTTGCCAATTCCACAAGAACTGTCTTAGCGAAAGGCTTCTTGAGGGGAAAGCTGTAACTCTGTGAGATGATTTCACAGAACACAAAGAAGTTTCTCAGAAAGCTTCGTTCTCTTTGTTATCGGAGGATATTTCCTTCGCCCTACAGTCTTCAAAGGGATCCGAAATATCTGTTCTCAGATTCCACAGAAATAAGGCTAGCAAAGAGATCCACGAAATACAGATGTAACTCTGTGAGATGAATTAACAGAACACTAAGCAGTTTCTCAGAAAGCTTCTTTCCAGATTTCATCTGAGGATATTTCCTTTTTCACCATGGCCCTCTATGGGCTTCCAAATATCACTTTGCCAATTCCACAAGAACTGTCTTAGCGAAAGGCTTCTTGAGGGGAAAGCTGTAACTCACTGAGATGATTTCACAGAACACAAAGGAGTTTCTCAGAAAGCTTCTTTCTCTTTGTTATCGGACGATATTTCCTTTGGACCTATAGTCTTCAAAGGGATCCGAAATATCTGTTCTCAGATTCCACAGAAATAAGGCTAGCAAAGAGATCCACGAAATACAGATGTAACTCTGTGAGATGAATTAACAGAACACTAAGCAGTTTCTCAGAAAGCTTCTTTCCAGATTTCATCTGAGGATATTTCCTTTTTCACCATAGCCCTCCATGGGCTTCCAAATATCACTTTGCCAATTCCACAAGAACAGTCTTAGCGAAAGGCTTCTTGAGGGAAAAGCTGAAACTCTGTGAGATGATTTCACAGAACACAAAGAAGTTTCTCAGAAAGCTTCTTTCTCTTTGTTATCGGAGGATATTTCCTTTGGCCCTATAGTCTTCAAAGGGATCCGAAATATCTGTTCTCAGATTCCACAGAAATAAGGCTAGCAAAGAGATCCACGAAATACAGATGTAACTCTGTGAGATGAATTAACAGAACACTAAGCAGTTTCTCAGAAAGCTTCTTTCCAGATTTCATCTGAGGATATTTCCTTTTTCACCATAGCCCTCTATGGGCTTTCAAATATCACTTTGCCAATTCCACAAGAACTGTCTTAGCGAAAGGCTTCTTGAGGGGAAAGCTGTAACTCTGTGAGATGATTTCACAGAACACAAAGGAGTTTCTCAGAAAGCTTCTTTCTCTTTGTGATCGGACGATATTTCCTTTGGCCCTATAGTCTTCAAAGGGATCCGAAATATCTGTTCTCAGATTCCACAGAAAAAAGGCTAGCAAAGAGATCCACGAAATACAGATGTAACTCTGTGAGATGAATTAACAGAACACTAAGCAGTTTCTCAGAAAGCTTCTTTCCAGATTTCATCTGAGGATATTTGCTTTTTTACCATAGCCCTCTATGGGCGTCCAAATATCACTTTGCCAATTCCACAAGAACTGTCTTAGCGAAAGGCTTCTTGAGGGGAAAGCTGTAACTCTGTGAGATGATTTCACAGAACACAAAGAAGTTTCTCAGAAAGCTTCTTTCTCTTTGTTATCGGAGGATATTTCCTTTGGCCCTATAGTCTTCAAAGGGATCCAAAATATCTGTTCTCAGATTCCACAGAAAAAAGGCTAGCAAAGAGATCCACGAAATACAGATGTAACTCTGTGAGATGAATTAACAGAACACTAAGCAGTTTCTCACAAAGCTTCTTTCCAGATTTCATCTGAGAATATTTCCTTTTTCACCATAGCCCTCTATGGGCTTTAAAATATCACTTTGCCAATTCCACAAGAACTGTCTTAGCGAAAGGCTTCTTGAGGGGAAAGCTGTAACTCTGTGAGATGATTTCACAGAACACAAAGAAGTTTCTCAGAAAGCTTCTTTCTCTTCGTTATCGGAGGATATTTCCTTTGGCCCTATAGTCTTCAAAGGGATCCGAAATATCTGTTCTCAGATTCCACAGAAATAAAGCTAGCAAAGAGATCCACGAAATACAGATGTAACTCTGTGAGATGAATTAACAGAACACTAAGCAGTTTCTCAGAAAGCTTCTTTCCAGATTTCATCTGAGGATATTTCCTTTTTCACCATGGCCCTCTATGGGCTTCCAAATATCACTTTGCCAATTCCACAAGAACTGTCTTAGCGAAAGGCTTCTTGAGGGAAAAGCTGAAACTCTGTGAGATGATTTCACAGAACACAAAGAAGTTTCTCAGAAAGCTTCTTTCTCTTTGTTATCGGAGGATATTTCCTTTGGCCCTATAGTCTTCAAAGGGATCCGAAATATCTGTTCTCAGATTCCACAGAAATAAGGCTAGCAAAGAGATCCACGAAATACAGATGTAACTCTGTGAGATGAATTAACAGAACACTAAGCAGTTTCTCAGAAAGCTTCTTTCCAGATTTCATCTGAGGATATTTCCTTTTTCACCATAGCCCTCTATGGGCTTTCAAATATCACTTTGCCAATTCCACAAGAACTGTCTTAGCGAAAGGCTTCTTGAGGGGAAAGCTGTAACTCTGTGAGATGATTTCACAGAACACAAAGAAGTTTCTCAGAAAGCTTCTTTCTCTTTGTTATCGGAGGATATTTCCTTTGGCCCTATAGTCTTCAAAGGGATCCGAAATATCTGTTCTCAGATTCCACAGAAAAAAGGCTAGCAAAGAGATCCAAGAAATACAGATGTAACTCTGTGAGATGAATTAACAGAACACTAAGCAGTTTCTCAGAAAGCTTCTTTCCAGATTTCATCTGAGGATATTTCCTTTTTCACCATAGCCCTCTATGGGCTTCCAAATATCACTTTGCCAATTCCACAAGAACAGTCTTAGCGAAAGGCTTCTTGAGGGAAAAGCTGTAACTCTGTGAGATGATTTCACAGAACACAAAGAAGTTTCTCAGAAAGCTTCTTTCTCTTTGTTATCGGAGGATATTTCCATTGGCCCTATAGTCTTCAAAGGGATCCGAAATATCTGTTCTCAGATTCCACAGAAATAAGGCTAGCAAAGAGATCCACGAAATACAGATGTAACTCTGTGAGATGAATTAACAGAACACTAAGCAGTTTCTCAGAAAGCTTCTTTCCAGATTTCATCTGAGGATATTTCCTTTTTCACCATAGCCCTCTATGGGCTTCCAAATATCACTTTGCCAATTCCACAAGAACAGTCTTAGCGAAAGGCTTCTTGAGGGAAAAGCTGTAACTCTGTGAGATGATTTCACAGAACACAAAGAAGTTTCTCAGAAAGCTTCTTTCTCTTTGTTATCGGAGGATATTTCCATTGGCCCTATAGTCTTCAAAGGGATCCGAAATATCTGTTCTCAGATTCCACAGAAATAAGGCTAGCAAAGAGATCCACGAAATACAGATGTAACTCTGTGAGATGAATTAACAGAACACTAAGCAGTTTCTCAGAAAGCTTCTTTCCAGATTTCATCTGAGGATATTTCCTTTTTCACCATGGCCCTCTATGGGCTTCCAAATATCACTTTGCCAATTCCACAAGAACTGTCTTAGCGAAAGGCTTCTTGAGGGGAAAGCTGTAACTCTCTGAGATGATTTCACAGAACACAAAGGAGTTTCTCAGAAAACTTCTTTCTCTTTGTGATCGGACGATATTTCCTTTGGCCCTGTAGTCTTCAAAGGGATCCGAAATATCTGCTCTCAGATTCCACAGAAAAAAGGCTAGCAAAGAGATCCACGAAATACAGATGTAACTCTGTGAGATGAATTAACAGAACACTAAGCAGTTTCTCAGAAAGCTTCTTTCCAGATTTCATCTGAGGATATTTGCTTTTTTACCATAGCCCTCTATGGGCTTCCAAATATCACTTTGCCAATTCCACAAGAACTGTCTTAGCGAAAGGCTTCTTGAGGGGAAAGCTGTAACTCTGTGAGATGATTTCACAGAACACAAAGAAGTTTCTCAGAAAGCTTCTTTCTCTTTGTTATCGGAGGATATTTCCTTTGGCCCTATAGTCTTCAAAGGGATCCGAAATATCTGTTCTCAGATTCCACAGAAATAAGGCTAGCAAAGACTTCCACGAAATACAGATGTAACACTGTGAGATGAATTAACAGAACACTAAGCAGTTTCTCAGAAAGCTTCTTTCCAGATTTCATCTGAGTATATTTCCTTTTTCACCATAGCCCTCTATGGGCTTCCAAATATCACTTTGCCAATTCCACAAGAACAGTCTTAGCGAAAGGCTTCTTGAGGGAAAAGCTGAAACTCTGTGAGATGATTTCACAGAACACAAAGAAGTTTCTCAGAAAGCTTCTTTCTCTTTGTGATCGGACGATATTTCCTTTGGCCCTATAGTCTTCAAAGGGATCCGAAATATCTGTTCTCAGATTCCACAGAAAAAAGGCTAGCAAAGAGATCCACGAAATACAGATGTAACTCTGTGAGATGAATTAACAGAACACTAAGCAGTTTCTCAGAAAGCTTCTTTCCAGATTTCATCTGAGGATATTTGCTTTTTTACCATAGCCCTCTATGGGCTTCCAAATATCACTTTGCCAATTCCACAAGAACTGTCTTAGCGAAAGGCTTCTTGAGGGGAAAGCTGTAACTCTGTGAGATGATTTCACAGAACACAAAGAAGTTTCTCAGAAAGCTTCTTTCTCTTTGTTATCGGAGGATATTTCCTTTGGCCCTATAGTCTTCAAAGGGATCCGAAATATCTGTTCTCAGATTCCACAGAAATAAGGCTAGCAAAGACTTCCACAAAATACAGATGTAACACTGTGAGATGAATTAACAGAACACTAAGCAGTTTCTCAGAAAGCTTCTTTCCAGATTTCATCTGAGGATATTTCCTTTTTCACCATAGCCCTCTATGGGCTTCCAAATATCACTTTGCCAATTCCACAAGAACAGTCTTAGCGAAAGGCTTCTTGAGGGAAAAGCTGAAACTCTGTGAGATGATTTCACAGAACACAAAGAAGTTTCTCAGAAAGCTTCTTTCTCTTTGTTATCGGAGGATATTTCCTTTGGCCCTATAGTCTTCAAAGGGATCCGAAATATCTGTTCTCAGATTCCACAGAAATAAGGCTAGCAAAGAGATCCACGAAATACAGATGTAACTCTGTGAGATGAATTAACAGAACACTAAGCAGTTTCTCAGAAAGCTTCTTTCCAGATTTCATCTGAGGATATTTCCTTTTTCACCATAGCCCTCTATGGGCTTCCAAATATCACTTTGCCAATTCCACAAGAACAGTCTTAGCGAAAGGCTTCTTGAGGGAAAAGCTGTAACTCTGTGAGATGATTTCACAGAACACAAAGAAGTTTCTCAGAAAGCTTCTTTCTCTTTGTTATCGGAGGATATTTCCATTGGCCCTATAGTCTTCAAAGGGATCCGAAATATCTGTTCTCAGATTCCACAGAAAAAAAGCTAGCAAAGAGATCCACGGAATACAGATGTAACTCTGTGAGATGAATTAACAGAACACTAAGCAGTTTCTCAGAAAGCTTCTTTCCAGATTTCATCTGAGGATATTTCCTTTTTCACCATAGCCCTCTATGGGCTTCCAAATATCACTTTGCCAATTCCACAAGAACAGTCTTAGCGAAAGGCTTCTTGAGGGAAAAGCTGTAACTCTGTGAGATGATTTCACAGAACACAAAGAAGTTTCTCAGAAAGCTTCTTTCTCTTTGTTATCGGAGGATATTTCCATTGGCCCTATAGTCTTCAAAGGGATCCGAAATATCTGTTCTCAGATTCCACAGAAATAAGGCTAGCAAAGAGATCCACGAAATACAGATGTAACTCTGTGAGATGAATTAACAGAACACTAAGCAGTTTCTCAGAAAGCTTCTTTCCAGATTTCATCTGAGGATATTTCCTTTTTCACCATAGCCCTCTATGGGCTTCCAAATATCACTTTGCCAATTCCACAAGAACAGTCTTAGCGAAAGGCTTCTTGAGGGAAAAGCTGTAACTCTGTGAGATGATTTCACAGAACACAAAGAAGTTTCTCAGAAAGCTTCTTTCTCTTTGTTATCGGAGGATATTTCCATTGGCCCTATAGTCTTCAAAGGGATCCGAAATGTCTGTTCTCAGATTCCACAGAAATAAGGCTAGCAAAGAGATCCACGAAATACAGATGTAACTCTGTGAGATGAATTAACAGAACACTAAGCAGTTTCTCAGAAAGCTTCTTTCCAGATTTCATCTGAGGATATTTCCTTTTTCACCATGGCCCTCTATGGGCTTCCAAATATCACTTTGCCAATTCCACAAGAACTGTCTTAGCGAAAGGCTTCTTGAGGGGAAAGCTGTAACTCTCTGAGATGATTTCACAGAACACAAAGGAGTTTCTCAGAAAACTTCTTTCTCTTTGTGATCGGACGATATTTCCTTTGGCCCTGTAGTCTTCAAAGGGATCCGAAATATCTGCTCTCAGATTCCACAGAAAAAAGGCTAGCAAAGAGATCCACGAAATACAGATGTAACTCTGTGAGATGAATTAACAGAACACTAAGCAGTTTCTCAGAAAGCTTCTTTCCAGATTTCATCTGAGGATATTTGCTTTTTTACCATAGCCCTCTATGGGCTTCCAAATATCACTTTGCCAATTCCACAAGAACTGTCTTAGCGAAAGGCTTCTTGAGGGGAAAGCTGTAACTCTGTGAGATGATTTCACAGAACACAAAGAAGTTTCTCAGAAAGCTTCTTTCTCTTTGTTATCGGAGGATATTTCCTTTGGCCCTATAGTCTTCAAAGGGATCCGAAATATCTGTTCTCAGATTCCACAGAAATAAGGCTAGCAAAGACTTCCACGAAATACAGATGTAACACTGTGAGATGAATTAACAGAACACTAAGCAGTTTCTCAGAAAGCTTCTTTCCAGATTTCATCTGAGGATATTTCCTTTTTCACCATAGCCCTCTATGGGCTTCCAAATATCACTTTGCCAATTCCACAAGAACAGTCTTAGCGAAAGGCTTCTTGAGGGAAAAGCTGAAACTCTGTGAGATGATTTCACAGAACACAAAGAAGTTTCTCAGAAAGCTTCTTTCTCTTTGTGATCGGACGATATTTCCTTTGGCCCTATAGTCTTCAAAGGGATCCGAAATATCTGTTCTCAGATTCCACAGAAAAAAGGCTAGCAAAGAGATCCACGAAATACAGATGTAACTCTGTGAGATGAATTAACAGAACACTAAGCAGTTTCTCAGAAAGCTTCTTTCCAGATTTCATCTGAGGATATTTGCTTTTTTACCATAGCCCTCTATGGGCTTCCAAATATCACTTTGCCAATTCCACAAGAACTGTCTTAGCGAAAGGCTTCTTGAGGGGAAAGCTGTAACTCTGTGAGATGATTTCACAGAACACAAAGAAGTTTCTCAGAAAGCTTCTTTCTCTTTGTTATCGGAGGATATTTCCTTTGGCCCTATAGTCTTCAAAGGGATCCGAAATATCTGTTCTCAGATTCCACAGAAATAAGGCTAGCAAAGACTTCCACAAAATACAGATGTAACACTGTGAGATGAATTAACAGAACACTAAGCAGTTTCTCAGAAAGCTTCTTTCCAGATTTCATCTGAGGATATTTCCTTTTTCACCATAGCCCTCTATGGGCTTCCAAATATCACTTTGCCAATTCCACAAGAACAGTCTTAGCGAAAGGCTTCTTGAGGGAAAAGCTGAAACTCTGTGAGATGATTTCACAGAACACAAAGAAGTTTCTCAGAAAGCTTCTTTCTCTTTGTTATCGGAGGATATTTCCTTTGGCCCTATAGTCTTCAAAGGGATCCGAAATATCTGTTCTCAGATTCCACAGAAATAAGGCTAGCAAAGAGATCCACGAAATACAGATGTAACTCTGTGAGATGAATTAACAGAACACTAAGCAGTTTCTCAGAAAGCTTCTTTCCAGATTTCATCTGAGGATATTTCCTTTTTCACCATAGCCCTCTATGGGCTTCCAAATATTACTTTGCCAATTCCACAAGAACAGTCTTAGCGAAAGGCTTCTTGAGGGAAAAGCTGTAACTCTGTGAGATGATTTCACAGAACACAAAGAAGTTTCTCAGAAAGCTTCTTTCTCTTTGTTATCGGAGGATATTTCCATTGGCCCTATAGTCTTCAAAGGGATCCGAAATATCTGTTCTCAGATTCCACAGAAAAAAAGCTAGCAAAGAGATCCACGGAATACAGATGTAACTCTGTGAGATGAATTAACAGAACACTAAGCAGTTTCTCAGAAAGCTTCTTTCCAGATTTCATCTGAGGATATTTCCTTTTTCACCATAGCCCTCTATGGGTTTCCAAATATCACTTTGCCAATTCCACAAGAACTGTCTTAGCGAAAGGCTTCTTGAGGGGAAAGCTGTAACTCTGTGAGATGATTTCACAGAACACAAAGAAGTTTCTCAGAAAGCTTCTTTCTCTTTGTTATCGGAGGATATTTCCTTTGGCCCTATAGTCTTCAAAGGGATCCGAAATATCTGTTCTCAGATTCCACAGAAATAAGGCTAGCAAAGAGATCCACGAAATACAGATGTAACTCTGTGAGATGAATTAACAGAACACTAAGTAGTTTCTCAGAAAGCTTCTTTCCAGATTTCATCTGAGGATATTTCCTTTTTCACCATAGCCCTCTATGGGCTTCCAAATATCACTTTGCCAATTCCACAAGAACAGTCTTAGCGAAAGGCTTCTTGAGGGAAAAGCTGTAACTCTGTGAGATGATTTCACAGAACACAAAGAAGTTTCTCAGAAAGCTTCGTTCTCTTTGTTATCGGAGGATATTTCCTTTGGCCCTATAGTCTTCAAAGGGATCCGAAATATCTGTTCTCAGATTCCACAGAAATAAGGCTAGCAAAGAGATCCACGAAATACAGATGTAACTCTGTGAGATGAATTAACACAACACTAAGCAGTTTCTCAGAAAGCTTCTTTCCAGATTTCATCTGAGGATATTTCCTTTTTCACCATGGCCCTCTATGGGCTTCCAAATATCACTTTGCCAATTCCACAAGAACTGTCTTAGCGAAAGGCTTCTTGAGGGGAAAGCTGTAACTCTCTGAGATGATTTCACAGAACACAAAGGAGTTTCTCAGAAAGCTTCTTTCTCTTTGTGATCGGACGATATTTCCTTTGGCCCTATAGTCTTCAAAGGGATCCGAAATATCTGTTCTCAGATTCCACAGAAAAAAGGCTAGCAAAGAGATCCACGAAATACAGATGTAACTCTGTGAGATGAATTATCAGAACACTAAGCAGTTTCTCAGAAAGCTTCTTTCCAGATTTCATCTGAGGATATTTGCTTTTTTACCATAGCCCTCTATGGGCTTCCAAATATCACTTTGCCAATTCCACAAGAACTGTCTTAGCGAAAGGCTTCTTGAGGGGAAAGCTGTAACTCTGTGAGATGATTTCAGAGAACACAAAGAAGTTTCTCAGAAAGCTTCTTTCTCTTTGTTATCGGAGGATATTTCCTTTGGCCCTATAGTCTTCAAAGGGATCCGAAATATCTGTTCTCAGATTCCACAGAAATAAGGCTAGCAAAGACTTCCACAAAATACAGATGTAACACTGTGAGATGAATTAACAGAACACTAAGCAGTTTCTCAGAAAGCTTCTTTCCAGATTTCATCTGAGGATATTTCCTTTTTCACCATAGCCCTCTATGGGCTTCCAAATATCACTTTGCCAATTCCACAAGAACAGTCTTAGCGAAAGGCTTCTTGAGGGAAAAGCTGAAACTCTGTGAGATGATTTCACAGAACACAAAGAAGTTTCTCAGAAAGCTTCTTTCTCTTTGTTATCGGAGGATATTTCCTTTGGCCCTATAGTCTTCAAAGGGATCCGAAATATCTGTTCTCAGATTCCACAGAAATAAGGCTAGCAAAGAGATCCACGAAATACAGATGTAACTCTGTGAGATGAATTAACAGAACACTAAGCAGTTTCTCAGAAAGCTTCTTTCCAGATTTCATCTGAGGATATTTCCTTTTTCACCATAGCCCTCTATGGGCTTCCAAATATCACTTTGCCAATTCCACAAGAACTGTCTTAGCGAAAGGCTTCTTGAGGGGAAAGCTGTAACTCTGTGAGATGATTTCACAGAACACAAAGAAGTTTCTCAGAAAGCTTCTTTCTCTTTGTTATCGGAGGATATTTCCTTTGGCCCTATAGTCTTCAAAGGGATCCGAAATATCTGCTCTCAGATTCCACAGAAATAAGGCTAGCAAAGAGATCCAAGAAATACAGATGTAACTCTGTGAGATGAATTAACAGAACACTAAGCAGTTTCTCAGAAAGCTTCTTTCCAGATTTCATCTGAGGATATTTCCTTTTTCACCATAGCCCTCTATGGGCTTCCAAATATCACTTTGCCAATTCCACAAGAACAGTCTTAGCGAAAGGCTTCTTGAGGGAAAAGCTGTAACTCTGTGAGATGATTTCACAGAACACAAAGAAGTTTCTCAGAAAGCTTCTTTCTCTTTGTTATCGGAGGATATTTCCATTGGCCCTATAGTCTTCAAAGGGATCCGAAATATCTGTTCTCAGATTCCACAGAAATAAGGCTAGCAAAGAGATCCACGAAATACAGATGTAACTCTGTGAGATGAATTAACAGAACACTAAGCAGTTTCTCAGAAAGCTTCTTTCCAGATTTCATCTGAGGATATTTCCTTTTTCACCATAGCCCTCTATGGGCTTCCAAATATCACTTTGCCAATTCCACAAGAACAGTCTTAGCGAAAGGCTTCTTGAGGGAAAAGCTGTAACTCTGTGAGATGATTTCACAGAACACAAAGAAGTTTCTCAGAAAGCTTCTTTCTCTTTGTTATCGGAGGATATTTCCATTGGCCCTATAGTCTTCAAAGGGATCCGAAATATCTGTTCTCAGATTCCACAGAAATAAGGCTAGCAAAGAGATCCACGAAATACAGATGTAACTCTCTGAGATGAATTAACAGAACACTAAGCAGTTTCTCAGAAAGCTTCTTTCCAGATTTCATCTGAGGATATTTCCTTTTTCACCATGGCCCTCTATGGGCTTCCAAATATCACTTTGCCAATTCCACAAGAACTGTCTTAGCGAAAGGCTTCTTGAGGGGAAAGCTGTAACTCTCTGAGATGATTTCACAGAACACAAAGGAGTTTCTCAGAAAGCTTCTTTCTCTTTGTGATCGGACGATATTTCCTTTGGCCCTATAGTCTTCAAAGGGATCCGAAATATCTGTTCTCAGATTCCACAGAAAAAAGGCTAGCAAAGAGATCCACGAAATACAGATGTAACTCTGTGAGATGAATTAACAGAACACTAAGCAGTTTCTCAGAAAGCTTCTTTCCAGATTTCATCTGAGGATATTTGCTTTTTTACCATAGCCCTCTATGGGCTTCCAAATATCACTTTGCCAATTCCACAAGAACTGTCTTAGCGAAAGGCTTCTTGAGGGGAAAGCTGTAACTCTGTGAGATGATTTCACAGAACACAAAGAAGTTTCTCAGAAAGCTTCTTTCTCTTTGTTATCGGAGGATATTTCCTTTGGCCCTATAGTCTTCAAAGGGATCCAAAATATCTGTTCTCAGATTCCACAGAAAAAAGGCTAGCAAAGAGATCCACGAAATACAGATGTAACTCTGTGAGATGAATTAACAGAACACTAAGCAGTTTCTCACAAAGCTTCTTTCCAGATTTCATCTGAGAATATTTCCTTTTTCACCATAGTCCTCTATGGGCTTTCAAATATCACTTTGCCAATTCCAGAAGAACTGTCTTAGCGAAAGGCTTCTTGAGGGGAAAGCTGTAACTCTGTGAGATGATTTCACAGAACACAAAGAAGTTTCTCAGAAAGCTTCTTTCTCTTCGTTATCGGAGGATATTTCCTTTGGCCCTATAGTCTTCAAAGGGATCCGAAATATCTGTTCTCAGATTCCACAGAAATAAAGCTAGCAAAGAGATCCACGAAATACAGATGTAACTCTGTGAGATGAATTAACAGAACACTAAGCAGTTTCTCAGAAAGCTTCTTTCCAGATTTCATCTGAGGATATTTCCTTTTTCACCATGGCCCTCTATGGGCTTCCAAATATCACTTTGCCAATTCCACAAGAACTGTCTTAGCGAAAGGCTTCTTGAGGGAAAAGCTGAAACTCTGTGAGATGATTTCACAGAACACAAAGAAGTTTCTCAGAAAGCTTCTTTCTCTTTGTTATCGGAGGATATTTCCTTTGGCCCTATAGTCTTCAAAGGGATCCGAAATATCTGTTCTCAGATTCCACAGAAATAAGGCTAGCAAAGAGATCCACGAAATACAGATGTAACTCTGTGAGATGAATTAACAGAACACTAAGCAGTTTCTCAGAAAGCTTCTTTCCAGATTTCATCTGAGGATATTTCCTTTTTCACCATAGCCCTCTATGGGCTTCCAAATATCACTTTGCCAATTCCACAAGAACAGTCTTAGCGAAAGGCTTCTTGAGGGAAAAGCTGTAACTCTGTGAGATGATTTCACAGAACACAAAGAAGTTTCTCAGAAAGCTTCTTTCTCTTTGTTATCGGAGGATATTTCCATTGGCCCTATAGTCTTCAAAGGGATCCGAAATATCTGTTCTCAGATTCCACAGAAATAAGGCTAGCAAAGAGATCCACGAAATACAGATGTAACTCTGTGAGATGAATTAACAGAACACTAAGCAGTTTCTCAGAAAGCTTCTTTCCAGATTTCATCTGAGGATATTTCCTTTTTCACCATGGCCCTCTATGGGATTCCAAATATCACTTTGCCAATTCCACAAGAACTGTCTTAGCGAAAGGCTTCTTGTGGGGAAAGCTGTAACTCTCTGAGATGATTTCACAGAACACAAAGGAGTTTCTCAGAAAGCTTCTTTCTCTTTGTGATCGGACGATATTTCCTTTGGCCCTATAGTCTTCAAAGGGATCCGAAATATCTGTTCTCAGATTCCACAGAAAAAAGGCTAGCAAAGAGATCCACGAAATACAGATGTAACTCTGTGAGATGAATTAACAGAACACTAAGCAGTTTCTCAGAAAGCTTCTTTCCAGATTTCATCTGAGAATATTTCCTTTTTCACCATAGCCCTCTATGGGCTTTCAAATATCACTTTGCCAATTCCACAAGAACTGTCTTAGCGAAAGGCTTCTTGAGGGGAAAGCTGTAACTCTGTGAGATGATTTCACAGAACACAAAGAAGTTTCTCTGAAAGCTTCTTTCTCTTTGTTATCGGACGATATTTCCTTTGGCCCTATAGTCTTCAAAGGGATCCGTAATATCTGTTCTCAGATTCCACGGAAATAAGGCTAGCAAAGAGATCCACGAAATACAGATGTAACACTGTGAGATGAATTAACAGAACACTAAGCAGTTTCTCAGAAAGCTTCTATCCAGATTTCATCTGAGGATATTTGCTTTTTAACCATAGCCCTCTATGGGCTTCCAAATATCACTTTGCCAATTCCACAAGAACAGTCTTAGCGAAAGGCTTCTTGAGGGAAAAGCTGAAACTCTGTGAGATGATTTCACAGAACACAAAGAAGTTTCTCAGAAAGCTTCTTTCTCTTTGTTATCGGAGGATATTTCCTTTGGCCCTATAGTCTTCAAAGGGATCCGAAATATCTGTTCTCAGATTCCACAGAAATAAGGCTAGCAAAGAGATCCACGAAATACAGATGTAACTCTGTGAGATGAATTAACAGAACACTAAGCAGTTTCTCAGAAAGCTTCTTTCCAGATTTCATCTGAGGATATTTCCTTTTTCACCATGGCCCTCTATGGGCTTCCAAATATCACTTTGCCAATTCCACAAGAACTGTATTAGCGAAAGGCTTCTTGAGGGGAAAGCTGTAACTCTCTGAGATGATTTCACAGAACACAAAGGAGTTTCTCAGAAAGCTTCTTTCTCTTTGTGATCGGACGATATTTCCTTTGGCCCTGTAGTCTTCAAAGGGATCCGAAATATCTGTTCTCAGATTCCACAGAAAAAAGGCTAGCAAAGAGATCCACGAAATACAGATGTAACTCTGTGAGATGAATTAACAGAACACTAAGCAGTTTCTCAGAAAGCTTCTTTCCAGATTTCATCTGAGGATATTTGCTTTTTTACCATAGCCCTCTATGGGCTTCCAAATATCACTTTGCCAATTCCACAAGAAGTGTCTTAGCGAAAGGCTTCTTGAGGGGAAAGCTGTAACTCTGTGAGATGATTTCACAGAACACAAAGAAGTTTCTCAGAAAGCTTCTTTCTCTTTGTTATCGGAGGATATTTCCTTTGGCCCTATAGTCTTCAAAGGGATCCGTAATATCTATTCTGAGATTCCACAGAAATAAGGCTAGCAAAGAGATCCACGAAATACAGATGTAACTCTGTGAGATGAATTAACAGAACACTAAGCAGTTTCTCAGAAAGCTTCTTTCCAGATTTCATCTGAGGATATTTCCTTTTTCACCATAGCCCTCTATGGGCTTCCAAATATCACTTTGCCAATTCCACAAGAACAGTCTTAGCGAAAGGCTTCTTGAGGGAAAAGCTGTAACTCTGTGAGATGATTTCACAGAACACAAAGAAGTTTCTCAGAAAGCTTCTTTCTCTTTGTTATCGGAGGATATTTCTATTGGCCCTATAGTCTTCAAAGGGATCCGAAATATCTGTTCTCAGATTCCACAGAAATAAGTCTAGCAAAGAGATCCACGAAATACAGATGTAACTCTGTGAGATGAATTAACAGAACACTAAGCAGTTTCTCAGAAAGCTTCTTTCCAGATTTCATCTGAGGATATTTCCTTTTTCACCATGGCCCTCTATGGGATTCCAAATATCACTTTGCCAATTCCACAAGAACTGTCTTAGCGAAAGGCTTCTTGAGGGGAAAGCTGTAACTCTCTGAGATGATTTCACAGAACACAAAGGAGTTTCTCAGAAAGCTTCTTTCTCTTTGTGATCGGACGATATTTCCTTTGGCCCTATAGTCTTCAAAGGGATCCGAAATATCTGTTCTCAGATTCCACAGAAAAAAGGCTAGCAAAGAGATCCACGAAATACAGATGTAACTCTGTGAGATGAATTAACAGAACACTAAGCAGTTTCTCAGAAAGCTTCTTTCCAGATTTCATCTGAGAATATTTCCTTTTTCACCATGGCCCTCTATGGGCTTTCAAATATCACTTTGCCAATTCCACAAGAACTGTCTTCGCGAAAGGCTTATTTAGGGGAAAGCTGTAACTCTGTGAGATGATTTCACAGAACACAAAGAAGTTTCTCAGAAAGCTTCTTTCTCTTTGTTATCGGAGGATATTTCCTTTGGCCCTATAGTCTTCAAAGGGATCCGTAATATCTGTTCTCAGATTCCACGGAAATAAGGCTAGCAAAGAGATCCACGAAATACAGATGTAACACTGTGAGATGAATTAACAGAACACTAAGCAGTTTCTCAGAAAGCTTCTTTCCAGATTTCATCTGAGGATATTTCCTTTTTCACCATAGCCCTCTATGGGCTTCCAAATATCACTTTGCCAATTCCACAAGAACTGTCTTAGCGAAAGGCTTCTTGAGGGAAAAGCTGAAACTCTGTGAGATGATTTCACAGAACACAAAGAAGTTTCTTAGAAAGCTTCTTTCTCTTTGTTATCAGAGGATATTTCCATTGGCCCTATAGTCTTCAAAGGGATCCGAAATATCTGTTCTCAGATTCCACAGAAATAAGGCTAGCAAAGAGATCCACGAAATACAGATGTAACTCTGTGAGATGAATTAACAGAACACTAAGCAGTTTCTCAGAAAGCTTCTTTCCAGATTTCATCTGAGGATATTTCCTTTTTCACCATGGCCCTCTATGGGCTTCCAAATATCACTTCGCCAATTCCACAAGAACTGTCTTAGCGAAAGGCTTCTTGAGGGGAAAGCTGTAACTCTCTGAGATGATTTCACAGAATACAAAGGAGTTTCTCTGAAAGCTTCTTTCTCTTTGTGATCGGACGATATTTCCTTTGGCCCTATAGTCTTCAAACGGATGCGAAATATCTGTTCTCAGATTCCACAGAAAAAAGGCTAGCAAAGAGATCCACGAAATACAGATGTAACTCTGTGAGATGAATTAACAGAACACTAAGCAGTTTCTCAGAAAGCTTCTTTCCAGATTTCATCTGAGGATATTTGCTTTTTTACCATAGCCCTCTATGGGCTTCCAAATATCACTTTGCCAATTCCACAAGAACTGTCTTAGCGAAAGGCTTCTTGAGGGGAAAGCTGTAACTCTGTGAGATGATTTCACAGAACACAAAGAAGTTTCTCAGAAAGCTTCTTTCTCTTTGTTATCGGAGGATATTTCCTTTGGCCCTATAGTCTTCTAAGGGATCCGTAATATCTATTCTGAGATTCCACAGAAATAAGGCTAGCAAAGAGATCCACGAAATACAGATGTAACTCTGTGAGATGAATTAACAGAACACTAAGCAGTTTCTCAGAAAGCTTCTTTCCAGATTTCATCTGAGGATATTTCCTTTTTCACCATAGCCCTCTATGGGCTTCCAAATATCACTTTGCCAATTCCACAAGAACAGTCTTAGCGAAAGGCTTCTTGAGGGAAAAGCTGTAACTCTGTGAGATGATTTCACAGAACACAAAGAAGTTTCTCAGAAAGCTTCTTTCTCTTTGTTATCGGAGGATATTTCTATTGGCCCTATAGTCTTCAAAGGGATCCGAAATATCTGTTCTCAGATTCCACAGAAATAAGGCTAGCAAAGAGATCCACGAAATACAGATGTAACTCTGTAGATGAATTAACAGAACACTAAGCAGTTTCTCAGAAAGCTTCTTTCCAGATTTCATCTGAGGATATTTCCTTTTTCACCATGGCCCTCTATGGGATTCCAAATATCACTTTGCCAATTCCACAAGAACTGTCTTAGCGAAAGGCTTCTTGAGGGGAAAGCTGTAACTCTCTGAGATGATTTCACAGAACACAAAGGAGTTTCTCAGAAAGCTTCTTTCTCTTTGTGATCGGACGATATTTCCTTTGGCCCTATAGTCTTCAAAGGGATCCGAAATATCTGTTCTCAGATTCCACAGAAAAAAGGCTAGCAAAGAGATCCACGAAATACAGATGTAACTCTGTGAGATGAATTAACAGAACACTAAGCAGTTTCTCAGAAAGCTTCTTTCCAGATTTCATCTGAGAATATTTCCTTTTTCACCATAGCCCTCTATGGGCTTTCAAATATCACTTTGCCAATTCCACAAGAACTGTCTTCGCGAAAGGCTTATTTAGGGGAAAGCTGTAACTCTGTGAGATGATTTCACAGAACACAAAGAAGTTTCTCAGAAAGCTTCTTTCTCTTTGTTATCGGAGGATATTTCCTTTGGCCCTATAGTCTTCAAAGGGATCCGTAATATCTGTTCTCAGATTCCACGGAAATAAGGCTAGCAAAGAGATCCACGAAATACAGATGTAACACTGTGAGATGAATTAACAGAACACTAAGCAGTTTCTCAGAAAGCTTCTTTCCAGATTTCATCTGAGGATATTTCCTTTTTCACCATAGCCCTCTATGGGCTTCCAAATATCACTTTGCCAATTCCACAAGAACTGTCTTAGCGAAAGGCTTCTTGAGGGAAAAGCTGTAACTCTGTGAGATGATTTCACAGAACACAAAGAAGTTTCTTAGAAAGCTTCTTTCTCTTTGTTATCAGAGGATATTTCCATTGGCCCTATAGTCTTCAAAGGGATCCGAAATATCTGTTCTCAGATTCCACAGAAATAAGGCTAGCAAAGAGATCCACGAAATACAGATGTAACTCTGTGAGATGAATTAACAGAACACTAAGCAGTTTCTCAGAAAGCTTCTTTCCAGATTTCATCTGAGGATATTTCCTTTTTCACCATGGCCCTCTATGGGCATCCAAATATCACTTTGCCAATTCCACAAGAACTGTCTTAGCGAAAGGCTTCTTGAGGGGAAAGCTGTAACTCTCTGAGATGATTTCACAGAATACAAAGGAGTTTCTCTGAAAGCTTCTTTCTCTTTGTGATCGGACGATATTTCCTTTGGCCCTATAGTCTTCAAAGGGATGCGAAATATCTGTTCTCAGATTCCACAGAAAAAAGGCTAGCAAAGAGATCCACGAAATACAGATGTAACTCTGTGAGATGAATTAACAGAACACTAAGCAGTTTCTCAGAAAGCTTCTTTCCAGATTTCATCTGAGGATATTTGCTTTTTTACCATAGCCCTCTAAGGGCTTCCAAATATCACTTTGCCAATTCCACAAGAACTGTCTTAGCGAAAGGCTTCTTGAGGGGAAAGCTGTAACTCTGTGAGATGACTTCACAGAACACAAAGAAGTTTCTCAGAAAGCTTCTTTCTCTTTGTTATCGGAGGATATTTCCTTTGGCCCTATAGTCTTCAAAGGGATCCGAAATATCTGTTCTCAGATTCCACAGAAAAAAGGCTAGCAAAGAGATCCACGAAATACAGATGTAACTCTGTGAGATGAATTAACAGAACACTAAGCAGTTTCTCAGAAAGCTTCTTTCCAGATTTCATCTGAGAATATTTCCTTTTTCACCATGGCCCTCTATGGGCTTCCAAATATCACTTTGCCAATTCCACAAGAACTGTATTAGCGAAAGGCTTCTTGAGGGGAAAGCTGTAACTCTCTGAGATGATTTCACAGAACACAAAGGAGTTTCTCAGAAAGCTTCTTTCTCTTTGTTATCAGACGATATTTCCTTTGGCCCTATAGTCTTCAAAGGGATCCGAAATATCTGTTCTCAGATTCCACAGAAGTAAGGCTAGCAAAGAGATCCACGAAATACAGATGTAACTCTGTGAGATGAATTAACAGAACACTAAGCAATATCTCAGAAAGCTTCTTTCCAGATTTCATCTGAGGATATTTCCTTTTTCACCCTAGCCCTCTATGGGCTTCCAAATATCACTTTGCCAATTCCACAAGAACTGTCTTAGCGAAAGGCTTCTTGAGGGGAAAGCTGTAACTCTGTGAGATGATTTCACAGAACACAAAGAAGTTTCTCAGAAAGCTTCGTTCTCTTTGTTATCGGAGGATATTTCCTTTGGCCCTATAGTCTTCAAAGGGATCCGAAATATCTGTTCTCAGATTCCACAGAAATAAGGCTAGCAAAGAGATCCACGAAATACAGATGTAACTCTGTGAGATGAATTAACAGAACACTAAGCAGTTTCTCAGAAAGCTTCTTTCCAGATTTCATCTGAGGATATTTGCTTTTTTACCATAGCCCTCTATGGGCTTCCAAATATCACTTTGCCAATTCCACAAGAACATTCTTAGCAAAAGGCTTCTTGAGGGGAAAGCTGTAACTCTGTGAGATGATTTCACAGAACACAAAGAAGTTTCTCAGAAAGCTTCTTTCTCTTTGCTATCGGAGGATATTTCCTTTGGCCCTATAGTCTTCAAAGGGATCCGAAATATCTGTTCTCAGATTCCACAGAAATAAGGCTAGCAAAGAGATCCACGAAATACAGATGTAACTCTGTGAGATGAATTAACAGAACACTAAGCAGTTTCTCAGAAAGCTTCTTTCCAGATTTCATCTGAGGATATTTCCTTTTTCACCATAGCCCTCTATGGGCTTCCAAATATCACTTTGCCAATTCCACAAGAACAGTCTTAGCGAAAGGCTTCTTGAGGGAAAAGCTGTAACTCTGTGAGATGATTTCACAGAACACAAAGAAGTTTCTCAGAAAGCTTCTTTCTCTTTGTTATCGGAGGATATTTCCATTGGCCCTATAGTCTTCAAAGGGATCCGAAATATCTGTTCTCAGATTCCACAGAAATAAGGCTAGCAAAGAGATCCACGAAATACAGATGTAACTCTGTGAGATGAATTAACAGAACACTAAGCAGTTTCTCAGAAAGCTTCTTTCCAGATGTCATCTGAGGATATTTCCTTTTTCACCATGGCCCTCTATGGGCTTCCAAATATCACTTTGCCAATTCCACAAGAACTGTCTTAGCGAAAGGCTTCTTGAGGGGAAAGCTGTAACTCTCTGCGATGATTTCACAGAACACAAAGGAGTTTCTCAGAAAGCTTCTTTCTCTTTGTGATCGGACGATATTTCCTTTGGCCCTATAGTCTTCAAAGGGATCCGAAATATCTGTTCTCAGATTCCACAGAAAAAAGGCAAGCAAAGAGATCCACGAAATACAGATGTAACTCTGTGAGATGAATTAACAGAACACTAAGCAGTTTCTCAGAAAACTTCTTTCCAGATTTCATCTGAGGATATTTGCTTTTTTACCATAGCCCTCTATGGGCTTCCAAATATCACTTTGCCAATTCCACAAGAACTGTCTTAGCGAAAGGCTTCTTGAGGGGAAAGCTGTAACTCTGTGAGATGATTTCGCAGAACACAAAGAAGTTTCTCAGAAAGCTTCTTTCTCTTTGTTATCGGAGGATATTTCCATTGGCCCTATAGTCTTCAAAGGGATCCGAAATATCTGTTCTCAGATTCCACAGAAATAAGGCTAGCAAAGAGATCCATGAAATACAGATGTAACTCTGTGAGATGAATTAACAGAACACTAAGCAGTTTCTCAGAAAGCTTCTTTCCAGATTTCATCTGAGGATATTTCCTTTTTCACCATAGCCCTCTAAGGGCTTTCAAATATCACTTTGCCAATTCCACAAGAAGTGTCTTAGCGAAAGGCTTCTTGAGGGGAAAGCTGTAACTCTGTGAAATGATTTCACAGAACACAAAGAAGTTTCTCAGAAAGTTTCTTTCTCTTTGTTATCGGAGGATATTTCCTTTGGCCCTATAGTCTTCAAAGGGATCCGAAATATCTGTTCTCAGATTCCACAGAAATAAGGCTAGCAAAGAGTTCCACGAAATACAGATGTAACACTGTGAGATGAATTAACAGAACACTAAGCAGTTTCTCAGAAAGCTTCTTTCCAGATTTCATCTGAGGATATTTCCTTTTTCACCCAGCCCTCTATGGGCTTCCAAATATCACTTTGCCAATTCCACAAGAACTGTCTTAGCGAAAGGCTTCTTGAGGGGAAAGCTGTAACTCTGTGAGATGATTTCACAGAACACAAAGAAGTTTCTCAGAAAGCTTCGTTCTCTTTGTTATCGGAAGATATTTCCTTTGGCCCTATAGTCTTCAAAGGGATCCGAAATATCTATTCTCAGATTCCACAGAAATAAGGCTAGCAAAGAGATCCACGAAATACAGATGTAACTCTGTGAGATGAATTAACAGAACACTAAGCAGTTTCTCAGAAAGCTTCTTTCCAGATTTCATCTGAGGATACTTGCTTTTTTACCGTAGCCTTCTATGGGCTTCCAAATATCACTTTGCCAATTCCACAAGAACTGTCTTAGCGAAAGGCTTCTTGAGGGGAAAGCTGTAACTCTGTGAGATGATTTCACAGAACACAAAGAAGTTTCTCAGAAAGCTTCTTTCTCTTTGTTATCGGAGGATATTTCCTTTGGCCCTATAGTCTTCAAAGGGATCCGAAATATCTGTTCTCAGATTCCACAGAAAAAAGGCTAGCAAAGAGATCCACGAAATACAGATGTAACTCTGTGAGATGAATTAACAGAACACTAAGCAGTTTCTCAGAAAGCTTCTTTCCAGATTTCATCTGAGAATATTTCCTTTTTCACCATAGCCCTCTATGGGCTTCCAGATATCACTTTGCCAATTCCACAAGAACTGTCTTAGCGAAAGGCTTCTTGAGGGGAAAGCTGTAACTCTGTGAGATGATTTCACAGAACACAAAGAAGTTTCTCAGAAAGCTTCTTTCTCTTTGTTATCGGAGGATATTTCCTTTGGCCCTATAGTCTTCAAAGGGATCCGAAATATCTGTTCTCAGATTCCACAGAAATAAGGCAAGCAAAGAGATCCACAAAATACAGATGTAACACTGTGAGATGAATTAACAGAACACTAAGCAGTTTCTCAGAAAGCTTCTTTCCAGATTTCATCTGAGGATATTTCCTTTTTCACCTTAGCCCTCTATGGGCTTCCAAATATCACTTTGCCAATTCCACAAGAACAGTCTTAGCGAAAGGCTTCTTGAGGGAAAAGCTGAAACTCTGTGAGATGATTTCACAGAACACAAAGAAGTTTCTCAGAAAGCTTCTTTCTCTTTGTTATCGGAGGATATTTCCTTTGGCCCTATAGTCTTCAACGGGATCCGAAATATCTGTTCTCAGATTCCACAGAAATAAGGCTAGCAAAGAGATCCACGAAATACAGATGTAACTCTGTGAGATGAATTAACAGAACACTAAGCAGTTTCTCAGAAAGCTTCTTTCCAGATTTCATCTGAGGATATTTCCTTTTTCACCATAGCCCTCTATGGGCTTCCAAATATCACTTTGCCAATTCCACAAGAACTGTCTTAGCGAAAGGCTTCTTGAGGGGAAAGCTGTAACTCTGTGAGATGATTTCACAGAACACAAAGAAGTTTCTCAGAAAGCTTCGTTCTCTTTGTTATCGGAGGATATTTCCTTTGGCCCTATAGTCTTCAAAGGGATCCGAAATATCTGTTCTCAGATTCCACAGAAATAAGGCTAGCAAAGAGATCCACGAAATACAGATGTAACTCTGTGAGATGAATTAACAGAACACTAAGCAGTTTCTCAGAAAGCTTCTTTCCAGATTTCATCTGAGGATATTTCCTTTTTCACCATGGCCCTCTATGGGCTTCCAAATATCACTTTGCCAATTCCACAAGAACTGTCTTAGCGAAAGGCTTCTTGAGGGGAAAGGTGTAACTCTCTGAGATGATTTCACAGAACACAAAGGAGTTTCTCAGAAAGCTTCTTTCTCTTTGTTATCGGACGATATTTCCTTTGGCCCTATAGTCTTCAAAGGGATCCGAAATATCTCTTCTCAGATTCCACAGAAATAAGGCTAGCAAAGAGATCCACGAAATACAGATGTAACTCTGTGAGATGAATTAACAGAACACTAAGCAATTTCTCAGAAAGCTTCTTTCCAGATTTCATCTGAGGATATTTCCTTTTTCACCCTAGCCCTCTATGGGCTTCCAAATATCACTTTGCCAATTCCACAAGAACTGTCTTAGCGAAAGGCTTCTTGAGGGGAAAGCTGTAACTCTGTGAGATGATTTCACAGAACACAAAGAAGTTTCTCAGAAAGCTTCTTTCTCTTTGTTATCGGAGGATATTTCCTTTGGCCCTATAGTCTTCAAAGGGATCCGAAATATCTGTTCTCAGATTCCACAGAAATAAGGCTAGCAAAGAGATCCACGAAATACAGATGTAACTCTGTGAGATGAATTAACAGAACACTAAGCAGTTTCTCAGAAAGCTTCTTTCCAGATTTCATCTGAGGATATTTGCTTTTTTACCATAGCCCTCTATGGGCTTCCAAATATCACTTTGCCAATTCCACAAGAACTGTCTTAGCGAAAGGCTTCTTGAGGGGAAAGCTGTAACTCTGTGAGATGATTTCACAGAACACAAAGAAGTTTCTCAGAAAGCTTCTTTCTCTTTGTTATCGGAGGATATTTCCTTTGGCCCTATAGTCTTCAAAGGGATCCGAAATATCTGTTCTCAGATTCCACAGAAATAAAGCTAGCAAAGAGATCCACGGAATACAGATGTAACTCTGTGAGATGAATTAACAGAACACTAAGCAGTTTCTCAGAAAGCTTCTTTCCAGATTTCATCTGAGGATATTTCCTTTTTCACCATAGCCCTCTATGGGTTTCCAAATATCACTTTGCCAATTCCACAAGAACTGTCTTAGCGAAAGGCTTCTTGAGGGGAAAGCTGTAACTCTGTGAGATGATTTCACAGAACACAAAGAAGTTTCTCAGAAAGCTTCTTTCTCTTTGTTATCGGAGGATATTTCCTTTGGCCCTATAGTCTTCAAAGGGATCCGAAATATCTGTTCTCAGATTCCACAGAAATAAGGCTAGCAAAGAGATCCACGAAATACAGATGTAACTCTGTGAGATGAATTAACAGAACACTAAGCAGTTTCTCAGAAAGCTTCATTCCAGATTTCATCTGAGGATATTTCCTTTTTCACCATAGCCCTCTATGGGCTTCCAAATATCACTTGGCCAATTCCACAAGAACAGTCTTAGCGAAAGGCTTCTTGAGGGAAAAGCTGTAACTCTGTGAGATGATTTCACAGAACACAAAGACGTTTCTCAGAAAGCTTCTTTCTCTTTGTTATCGGAGGATATTTCCTTTGGCCCTATAGTCTTCAAAGGGATCCGAAATATCTGTTCTCAGATTCCACAGAAATAAGGCTAGCAAAGAGATCCACGAAATACAGATGTAACTCTGTGAGATGAATTAACACAACACTAAGCAGTTTCTCAGAAAGCTTCTTTCCAGATTTCATCTGAGGATATTTCCTTTTTCACCATAGACCTCTATGGGCTTCCAAATATCACTTTGCCAATTCCACAAGAACTGTCTTAGCGAAAGGCTTCTTGAGGGGAAAGCTGTAACTCTCTGAGATGATTTCACAGAACACAAAGGAGTTTCTCAGAAAGCTTCTTTCTCTTTGTGATCGGACGATATTTCCTTTGGCCCTATAGTCTTCAAAGGGATCCGAAATATCTGTTCTCAGATTCCACAGAAAAGAGGCTAGCAAAGAGATCCACGAAATACAGATGTAACTCTGTGAGATGAATTAACAGAACACTAAGCAGTTTCTCAGAAAGCTTCTTTCCAGATTTCATCTGAGAATATTTCCTTTTTCACCATAGCCCTCTATGGGCTTTCAAATATCACTTTGCCAATTCCACAAGAACTGTCTTAGCGAAAGGCTTATTTAGGGGAAAGCTGTAACTCTGTGAGATGATTTCACAGAACACAAAGAAGTTTCTCAGAAAGCTTCTTTCTCTTTGTTATCGGAGGATATTTCCTTTGGCCCTATAGTCTTCAAAGGGATCCGTAATATCTGTTCTCAGATTCCACGGAAATAAGGCTAGCAAAGAGATCCACGAAATACAGATGTAACACTGTGAGATGAATTAACAGAACACTAAGCAGTTTCTCAGAAAGCTTCTTTCCAGATTTCATCTGAGGATATTTGCTTTTTCACCATAGCCCTCTATGGGCTTCCAAATATCACTTTGCCAATTCCACAAGAACAGTCTTAGCGAAAGGCTTCTTGAGGGAAAAGCTGAAACTCTGTGAGATGATTTCACAGAACACAAAGAAGTTTCTCAGAAAGCTTCTTTCTCTTTGTTATCGGAGGATATTTCCTTTGGCCCTATAGTCTTCAAAGGGATCCGAAATATCTGTTCTCAGATTCCACAGAAATAAGGCTAGCAAAGAGATCCACGAAATACAGATGTAACTCTGTGAGATGAATTAACAGAACACTAAGCAGTTTCTCAGAAAGCTTCTTTCCAGATTTCATCTGAGGATATTTCCTTTTTCACCATGGCCCTCTATGGGCTTCCAAATATCACTTTGCCAATTCCACAAGAACTGTCTTAGCGAAAGGCTTCTTGAGGGGAAAGCTGTAACTCTCTGAGATGATTTCACAGAACACAAAGAAGTTTCTCAGAAAGCTTCTTTCTCTTTGTGATCGGACGATATTTCCTTTCGCCCTATAGTCTTCAAAGGGATCCGAAATATCTGTTCTCAGATTCCACAGAAATAAGGCTAGCAAAGAGATCCACGAAATACAGATGTAACTCTGTGAGATGAATTAACAGAACACTAAGCAATTTCTCAGAAAGCTTCTTTCCAGATTTCATCTGAGGATATTTCCTTTTTCACCCTAGCCCTCTATGGGCTTCCAAATATCACTTTGCCAATTCCACAAGAACTGTCTTAGCGAAAGGCTTCTTGAGGGGAAAGCTGTAACTCTGTGAGATGATTTCACAGAACACAAAGAAGTTTCTCAGAAAGCTTCGTTCTCTTTGTTATCGGAGGATATTTCCTTTGGCCCTATAGTCTTCAAAGGGATCCGAAATATCTGTTCTCAGATTCCACAGAAATAAGGCTAGCAAAGAGATCCACGAAATACAGATGTAACTCTGTGAGAGGAATTAACAGAACACTAAGCAGTTTCTCAGAAAGCTTCTTTCCAGATTTCATCTGAGGATATTTGCTTTTTTACCATAGCCCTCTAGGGGCTTCCAAATATCACTTTGCCAATTCCACAAGAACAGTCTTAGCGAAAGGCTTCTTGAGGGAAAAGCTGTAACTCTGTGAGATGATTTCACAGAACACAAAGAAGTTTCTCAGAAAGCTTCTTTCTCTTTGTTATCGGAGGATATTTCCTTTGGCCCTATAGTCTTCCAAGTGATCCGAAATATCTGTTCTCAGATTCCACAGAAAAAAAGCTAGCAAAGTGATCCACGGAATACAGATGTAACTCTGTGAGATGAATTAACAGAACACTAAGCAGTTTCTCAGAAAGCTTCTTTCCAGATTTCATCTGAGGATATTTCCTTTTTCACCATAGCCCTCTACGGGCTTCCAAATATCACTTTGCCAATTCCACAAGAACTGTCTTAGCGAAAGGCTTCTTGAGGGGAAAGCTGTAACTCTGTGAGATGATTTCAGAGAACACAAAGAAGTTTCTCAGAAAGCTTCTTTCTCTTTGTTATCGGAGGATATTTCCTTTGGCCCTATAGTCTTCAAAGGGATCCGAAATATCTGTTCTCAGATTCCACAGAAATAAGGCTAGCAAAGAGATCCACGAAATACAGATGTAACTCTGTGAGATGAATTAACAGAACACTAAGCAGTTTCTCAGAAAGCTTCTTTCCAGATTTCATCTGAGGATATTTCCTTTTTCACCATAGCCCTCTATGGGCTTCCAAATATCACTTTGCCAATTCCACAAGAACAGTCTTAGCGAAAGGCTTCTTGAGGGAAAAGCTGTAACTCTGTGAGATGATTTCACAGAACACAAAGAAGTTTCTCAGAAAGCTTCTTTCTCTTTGTTATCGGAGGATATTTCCATTGGCCCTATAGTCTTCAAAGGGATCCGAAATATCTGTTCTCAGATTCCACAGAAATAAGGCTAGCAAAGAGATCCACGAAATACAGATGTAACTCTGTGTGATGAATTAACAGAACACTAAGCAGTTTCTCAGAAAGCTTCTTTCCAGATTTCATCTGAGGATATTTCCTTTTTCACCATGGCCCTCTATGGGCTTCCAAATATCACTTTGCCAATTCCACAAGAACTGTCTTAGCGAAAGGCTTCTTGAGGGGAAAGCTGTAACTCTCTGAGATGATTTCACAGAACACAAAGGAGTTTCTCAGAAAGCTTCTTTCTCTTTGTTATCAGACGATATTTCCTTTGGCCCTATAGTCTTCAAAGGGATCCGAAATATCTGTTCTCAGATTCCACAGAAGTAAGGCTAGCAAAGAGATCCACGAAATACAGATGTAACTCTGTGAGATGAATTAACAGAACACTAAGCAATATCTCAGAAAGCTTCTTTCCAGATTTCATCTGAGGATATTTCCTTTTTCACCCTAGCCCTCTATGGGCTTCCAAATATCACTTTGCCAATTCCACAAGAACTGTCTTAGCGAAAGGCTTCTTGAGGGGAAAGCTGTAACTCTGTGAGATGATTTCACAGAACACAAAGAAGTTTCTCAGAAAGCTTCGTTCTCTTTGTTATCGGAGGATATTTCCTTTGGCCCTATAGTCTTCAAAGGGATCCGAAATATCTGTTCTCAGATTCCACAGAAATAAGGCTAGCAAAGAGATCCACGAAATACAGATGTAACTCTGTGAGATGAATTAACAGAACACTAAGCAGTTTCTCAGAAAGCTTCTTTCCAGATTTCATCTGAGGATATTTGCTTTTTTACCATAGCCCTCTATGGGCTTCCAAATATCACTTTGCCAATTCCACAAGAACATTCTTAGCAAAAGGCTTCTTGAGGGGAAAGCTGTAACTCTGTGAGATGATTTCACAGAACACAAAGAAGTTTCTCAGAAAGCTTCTTTCTCTTTGTTATCGGAGGATATTTCCTTTGGCCCTATAGTCTTCAAAGGGATCCGAAATATCAGTTCTCAGATTCCACAGAAATAAGGCTAGCAAAGAGATCCACGAAATACAGATGTAACTCTGTGAGATGAATTAACAGAACACTAAGCAGTTTCTCAGAAAGCTTCTTTCCAGATTTCATCTGAGGATATTTCCTTTTTCACCATAGCCCTCTATGGGCTTCCAAATATCACTTTGCCAATTCCACAAGAACAGTCTTAGCGAAAGGCTTCTTGAGGGAAAAGCTGTAACTCTGTGAGATGATTTCACAGAACACAAAGAAGTTTCTCAGAAAGCTTCTTTCTCTTTGTTATCGGAGGATATTTCCATTGGCCCTATAGTCTTCAAAGGGATCCGAAATATCTGTTCTCAGATTCCACAGAAATAAGGCTAGCAAAGAGATCCACGAAATACAGATGTAACTCTGTGAGATGAATTAACAGAACACTAAGCAGTTTCTCAGAAAGCTTCTTTCCAGATGTCATCTGAGGATATTTCCTTTTTCACCATGGCCCTCTATGGGCTTCCAAATATCACTTTGCCAATTCCACAAGAACTGTCTTAGCGAAAGGCTTCTTGAGGGGAAAGCTGTAACTCTCTGAGATGATTTCACAGAACACAAAGGAGTTTCTCAGAAAGCTTCTTTCTCTTTGTGATCGGACGATATTTCCTTTGGCCCTATAGTCTTCAAAGGGATCCGAAATATCTGTTCTCAGATTCCACAGAAAAAAGGCTAGCAAAGAGATCCACGAAATACAGATGTAACTCTGTGAGATGAATTAACAGAACACTAAGCAGTTTCTCAGAAAACTTCTTTCCAGATTTCATCTGAGGATATTTGCTTTTTTACCATAGCCCTCTATGGGCTTCCAAATATCACTTTGCCAATTCCACAAGAACTGTCTTAGCGAAAGGCTTCTTGAGGGGAAAGCTGTAACTCTGTGAGATGATTTCACAGAACACAAAGAAGTTTCTCAGAAAGCTTCTTTCTCTTTGTTATCGGAGGATATTTCCATTGGCCCTATAGTCTTCAAAGGGATCCGAAATATCTGTTCTCAGATTCCACAGAAATAAGGCTAGCAAAGAGATCCACGAAATACAGATGTAACTCTGTGAGATGAATTAACAGAACACTAAGCAGTTTCTCAGAAAGCTTCTTTCCAGATTTCATCTGAGGATATTTCCTTTTTCACCATAGCCCTCTATGGGCTTTCAAATATCACTTTGCCAATTCCACAAGAAGTGTCTTAGCGAAAGGCTTCTTGAGGGGAAAGCTGTAACTCTGTGAAATGATTTCACAGAACACAAAGAAGTTTCTCAGAAAGTTTCTTTCTCTTTGTTATCGGAGGATATTTCCTTTGGCCCTATAGTCTTCAAAGGGATCCGAAATATCTGTTCTCAGATTCCACAGAAATAAGGCTAGCAAAGAGTTCCACGAAATACAGATGTAACACTGTGAGATGAATTAACAGAACACTAAGCAGTTTCTCAGAAAGCTTCTTTCCAGATTTCATCTGAGGATATTTCCTTTTTCACCCAGCCCTCTATGGGCTTCCAAATATCACTTTGCCAATTCCACAAGAACTGTCTTAGCGAAAGGCTTCTTGAGGGGAAAGCTGTAACTCTGTGAGATGATTTCACAGAACACAAAGAAGTTTCTCAGAAAGCTTCGTTCTCTTTGTTATCGGAGGATATTTCCTTTGGCCCTATAGTCTTCAAAGGGATCCGAAATATCTATTCTCAGATTCCACAGAAATAAGGCTAGCAAAGAGATCCACGAAATACAGATGTAACTCTGTGAGATGAATTAACAGAACACTAAGCAGTTTCTCAGAAAGCTTCTTTCCAGATTTCATCTGAGGATACTTGCTTTTTTACCATAGCCCTCTATGGGCTTCCAAATATCACTTTGCCAATTCCACAAGAACTGTCTTAGCGAAAGGCTTCTGGAGGGGAAAGCTGTAACTCTGTGAGATGATTTCACAGAACACAAAGAAGTTTCTCAGAAAGCTTCTTTCTCTTTGTTATCGGAGGATATTTCCTTTGGCCCTATAGTCTTCAAAGGGATCCGAAATATCTGTTCTCAGATTCCACAGAAAAAAGGCTAGCAAAGAGATCCACGAAATACAGATGTAACTCTGTGAGATGAATTAACAGAACACTAAGCAGTTTCTCAGAAAGCTTCTTTCCAGATTTCATCTGAGAATATTTCCTTTTTCACCATAGCCCTCTATGGGCTTCCAGATATCACTTTGCCAATTCCACAAGAACTGTCTTAGCGAAAGGCTTCTTGAGGGGAAAGCTGTAACTCTGTGAGATGATTTCACAGAACACAAAGAAGTTTCTCAGAAAGCTTCTTTCTCTTTGTTATCGGAGGATATTTCCTTTGGCCCTATAGTCTTCAAAGGGATCCGAAATATCTGTTCTCAGATTCCACAGTAATAAGGCAAGCAAAGAGATCCACAAAATACAGATGTAACACTGTGAGATGAATTAACAGAACACTAAGCAGTTTCTCAGAAAGCTTCTTTCCAGATTTCATCTGAGGATATTTCCTTTTTCACCTTAGCCCTCTATGGGCTTCCAAATATCACTTTGCCAATTCCACAAGAACAGTCTTAGCGAAAGGCTTCTTGAGGGAAAAGCTGAAACTCTGTGAGATGATTTCACAGAACACAAAGAAGTTTCTCAGAAAGCTTCTTTCTCTTTGTTATCGGAGGATATTTCCTTTGGCCCTATAGTCTTCAACGGGATCCGAAATATCTGTTCTCAGATTCCACAGAAATAAGGCTAGCAAAGAGATCCACGAAATACAGATGTAACTCTGTGAGATGAATTAACAGAACACTAAGCAGTTTCTCAGAAAGCTTCTTTCCAGATTTCATCTGAGGATATTTCCTTTTTCACCATAGCCCTCTATGGGCTTCCAAATATCACTTTGCCAATTCCACAAGAACTGTCTTAGCGAAAGGCTTCTTGAGGGGAAAGCTGTAACTCTGTGAGATGATTTCACAGAACACAAAGAAGTTTCTCAGAAAGCTTCGTTCTCTTTGTTATCGGAGGATATTTCCTTTGGCCCTATAGTCTTCAAAGGGATCCGAAATATCTGTTCTCAGATTCCACAGAAATAAGGCTAGCAAAGAGATCCACGAAATACAGATGTAACTCTGTGAGATGAATTAACAGAACACTAAGCAGTTTCTCAGAAAGCTTCTTTCCAGATTTCATCTGAGGATATTTCCTTTTTCACCATGGCCCTCTATGGGCTTCCAAATATCACTTTGCCAATTCCACAAGAACTGTCTTAGCGAAAGGCTTCTTGAGGGGAAAGCTGTAACTCTCTGAGATGATTTCACAGAACACAAAGGAGTTTCTCAGAAAGCTTCTTTCTCTTTGTGATCGGACGATATTTCCTTTGGCCCTATAGTCTTCAAAGGGATCCGAAATATCTCTTCTCAGATTCCACAGAAATAAGGCTAGCAAAGAGATCCACGAAATACAGATGTAACTCTGTGAGATGAATTAACAGAACACTAAGCAATTTCTCAGAAAGCTTCTTTCCAGATTTCATCTGAGGATATTTCCTTTTTCACCCTAGCCCTCTATGGGCTTCCAAATATCACTTTGCCAATTCCACAAGAACTGTCTTAGCGAAAGGCTTCTTGAGGGGAAAGCTGTAACTCTGTGAGATGATTTCACAGAACACAAAGAAGTTTCTCAGAAAGCTTCTTTCTCTTTGTTATCGGAGGATATTTCCTTTGGCCCTATAGTCTTCAAAGGGATCCGAAATATCTGTTCTCAGATTCCACAGAAATAAGGCTAGCAAAGAGATCCACGAAATACAGATGTAACTCTGTGAGATGAATTAACAGAACACTAAGCAGTTTCTCAGAAAGCTTCTTTCCAGATTTCATCTGAGGATATTTGCTTTTTTACCATAGCCCTCTATGGGCTTCCAAATATCACTTTGCCAATTCCGCAAGAACTGTCTTAGCGAAAGGCTTCTTGAGGGGAAAGCTGTAACTCTGTGAGATGATTTCACAGAACACAAAGAAGTTTCTCAGAAAGCTTCTTTCTCTTTGTTATCGGAGGATATTTCCTTTGGCCCTATAGTCTTCAAAGGGATCCGAAATATCTGTTCTCAGATTCCACAGAAATAAGGCTAGCAAAGAGATCCACGAAATACAGATGTAACTCTGTGAGATGAATAAACAGAACACTAAGCAGTTTCTCAGAAAGCTTCTTTCCAGATTTCATCTGAGGATATTTCCTTTTTCACCATGGCCCTCTAAGGGCTTCCAAATATCACTTTGCCAATTCCACAAGAACTGTATTAGCGAAAGGCTTCTTGAGGGGAAAGCTGTAACTCTGTGAGATGACTTCACAGAACACAAAGAAGTTTCTCAGAAAGCTTCTTTCTCTTTGTTATCGGAGGATATTTCCTTTGGCCCTATAGTCTTCAAAGGGATCCGAAATATCTGTTCTCAGATTCCACAGAAAAAAGGCTAGCAAAGAGATCCACGAAATACAGATGTAACTCTGTGAGATGAATTAACAGAACACTAAGCAGTTTCTCAGAAAGCTTCTTTCCAGATTTCATCTGAGAATATTTCCTTTTTCACCATAGCCCTCTATGGGCTTTCAAATATCACTTTGCCAATTCCACAAGAACTATCTTAGCGAAAGGCTTATTTAGGGGAAAGCTGTAACTCTGTGAGATGATTTCACAGAACACAAAGAAGTTTCTCAGAAAGCTTCTTTCTCTTTGTTATCGGAGGATATTTCCTTTGGCCCTATAGTCTTCAAAGGGATCCGTAATATCTGTTCTCAGATTCCACAGAAATAAGGCTAGCAAAGAGATCCACGAAATACAGATGTAACACTGTGAGATGAATTAACAGAACACTAAGCAGTTTCTCAGAAAGCTTCTTTCCAGATTTCATCTGAGGATATTTGCTTTTTCACCATAGCCCTCTATGGGCTTCCAAATATCACTTTGCCAATTCCACAAGAACAGTCTTAGCGAAAGGCTTCTTGAGGGAAAAGCTGAAACTCTGTGAGATGATTTCACAGAACACAAAGAAGTTTCTCAGAAAGCTTCTTTCTCTTTGTTATCGGAGGATATTTCCTTTGGCCCTATAGTCTTCAAAGGGATCCGAAATATCTGTTCTCAGATTCCACAGAAATAAGGCTAGCAAAGAGATCCACGAAATACAGATGTAACTCTGTGAGATGAATTAACAGAACACTAAGCAGTTTCTCAGAAAGCTTCTTTCCAGATTTCATCTGAGGATATTTCCTTTTTCACCATGGCCCTCTATGGGCTTCCAAATATCACTTTGCCAATTCCACAAGAACTGTATTAGCGAAAGGCTTCTTGAGGGGAAAGCTGTAACTCTCTGAGATGATTTCACAGAACACAAAGAAGTTTCTCAGAAAGCTTCTTTCTCTTTGTTATCGGACGATATTTCCTTTGGCCCTATAGTCTTCAAAGGGATCCGAAATATCTGTTCTCAGATTCCACAGAAATAAGGCTAGCAAAGAGATCCACGAAATACAGATGTAACTCTGTGAGATGAATAAACAGAACACTAAGCAATTTCTCAGAAAGCTTCTTTCCAGATTTCATCTGAGGATATTTCCTTTTTCACCCTAGCCCTCTATGGGCTTCCAAATATCACTTTGCCAATTCCACAAGAACTGTCTTAGCGAAAGGCTTCTTGAGGGGAAAGCTGTAACTCTGTGAGATGATTTCGCAGAACACAAAGAAGTTTCTCAGAAAGCTTCGTTCTCTTTGTTATCGGAGGATATTTCCTTTGGCCCTATAGTCTTCAAAGGGATCCGAAATATCTGTTCTCAGATTCCACAGAAATAAGGCTAGCAAAGAGATCCACGAAATACAGATGTAACTCTGTGAGAGGAATTAACAGAACACTAAGCAGTTTCTCAGAAAGCTTCTTTCCAGATTTCATCTGAGGATATTTGCTTTTTTACCATAGCCCTCTAGGGGCTTCCAAATATCACTTTGCCAATTCCACAAGAACAGTCTTAGCGAAAGGCTTCTTGAGGGAAAAGCTGTAACTCTGTGAGATGATTTCACAGAACACAAAGAAGTTTCTCAGAAAGCTTCTTTCTCTTTGTTATCGGAGGATATTTCCTTTGGCCCTATAGTCTTCCAAGTGATCCGAAATATCTGTTCTCAGATTCCACAGAAAAAAAGCTAGCAAAGTGATCCACGGAATACAGATGTAACTCTGTGAGATGAATTAACAGAACACTAAGCAGTTTCTCAGAAAGCTTCTTTCCAGATTTCATCTGAGGATATTTCCTTTTTCACCATAGCCCTCTACGGGCTTCCAAATATCACTTTGCCAATTCCACAAGAACTGTCTTAGCGAAAGGCTTCTTGAGGGGAAAGCTGTAACTCTGTGAGATGATTTCAGAGAACACAAAGAAGTTTCTCAGAAAGCTTCTTTCTCTTTGTTATCGGAGGATATTTCCTTTGGCCCTATAGTCTTCAAAGGGATCCGAAATATCTGTTCTCAGATTCCACAGAAATAAGGCTAGCAAAGAGATCCACGAAATACAGATGTAACTCTGTGAGATGAATTAACAGAACACTAAGCAGTTTCTCAGAAAGCTTCTTTCCAGATTTCATCTGAGGATATTTCCTTTTTCACCATAGCCCTCTATGGGCTTCCAAATATCACTTTGCCAATTCCACAAGAACAGTCTTAGCGAAAGGCTTCTTGAGGGAAAAGCTGTAACTCTGTGAGATGATTTCACAGAACACAAAGAAGTTTCTCAGAAAGCTTCTTTCTCTTTGTTATCGGAGGATATTTCCATTGGCCCTATAGTCTTCAAAGGGATCCGAAATATCTGTTCTCAGATTCCACAGAAATAAGGCTAGCAAAGAGATCCACGAAATACAGATGTAACTCTGTGAGATGAATTAACAGAACACTAAGCAGTTTCTCAGAAAGCTTCTTTCCAGATTTCATCTGAGGATATTTCCTTTTTCACCATGGCCCTCTATGGGCTTCCAAATATCACTTTGCCAATTCCACAAGAACTGTCTTAGCGAAAGGCTTCTTGAGGGGAAAGCTGTAACTCTCTGAGATGATTTCACAGAACACAAAGGAGTTTCTCAGAAAGCTTCTTTCTCTTTGTGATCGGACGATATTTCCTTTGGCCCTATAGTCTTCAAAGGGATCCGAAATATCTGTTCTCAGATTCCACAGAAAAAAGGCTAGCAAAGAGATCCACGAAATACAGATGTAACTCTGTGAGATGAATTAACAGAACACTAAGCAGTTTCTCAGAAAGCTTCTTTCCAGATTTCATCTGAGAATATTTCCTTTTTCACCATAGCCCTCTATGGGCTTTCAAATATCACTTTGCCAATTCCACAAGAACTGTCTTAGCGAAAGGCTCCTTGAGGGGAAAGCTGTAACTCTGTGAGATGATTTCACAGAACACAAAGAAGTTTCTCAGAAAGCTTCTTTCTCTTTGTTATCGGAGGATATTTCCTTTGGCCCTATAGTCTTCAAAGGGATCCGAAATATCTGTTCTCAGATTCCACAGAAATAAGGCTAGCAAAGACTGCCACAAAATACAGATGTAACACTGTGAGATGAATTAACAGAACACTAAGCAGTTTCTCAGAAAGCTTCTTTCCAGATTTCATCTGAGGATATTTCCTTTTTCACCATAGCCCTCTATGGGCTTCCAAATATCACTTTGCCAATTCCACAAGAACAGTCTTAGCGAAAGGCTTCTTGAGGGAAAAGCTGAAACTCTGTGAGATGATTTCACAGAACACAAAGAAGTTTCTCAGAAAGCTTCTTTCTCTTTCTTATCGGAGGATATTTCCTCTGGCCCTATAGTATTCAAAGGGATCCGAAATATCTGTTCTCAGATTCCACAGAAAAAAGGCTAGCAAAGAGATCCAAGAAATACAGATGTAACTCTGTGAGATGAATTAACAGAACACTAAGCAGTTTCTCAGAAAGCTTCTTTCCAGATTTCATCTGAGGATATTTCCTTTTTCACCATAGCCCTCTATGGGCTTCCAAATATCACTTTGCCAATTCCACAAGAACAGTCTTAGCGAAAGACTTCTTGAGGGAAAAGCTGTAACTCTGTGAGATGATTTCACAGAACACAAAGAAGTTTCTCAGAAAGCTTCTTTCTCTTTGTTATCGGAGGATATTTCCATTGGCCCTATAGTCTTCAAAGGGATCCGAAATATCTGTTCTCAGATTCCACAGAAATAAGGCTAGCAAAGAGATCCACGAAATACAGATGTAACTCTGTGAGATGAATTAACAGAACACTAAGCAGTTTCTCAGAAAGCTTCTTTCCAGATTTCATCTGAGGATATTTCCTTTTTCACCATAGCCCTCTATGGGCTTCCAAATATCACTTTGTCAATTCCACAAGAACAGTCTTAGCGAAAGGCTTCTTGAGGGAAAAGCTGTAACTCTGTGAGATGACTTCACAGAACACAAAGAATTTCTCAGAAAGCTACTTTCTCTTTGTTATCGGAGGATATTTCCTTTGCCCTATAGTCTTCAAAGGGATCCGAAATATCTGTTCTCAGATTCCACAGAAATAAGGCTAGCAAAGAGATCCACGAAATACAGATGTAACTCTGTGAGATGAATTAATAGAACACTAAGCAGTTTCTCAGAAAGCTTCTTTCCAGATTTCATCTGAGGATATTTCCTTTTTCACCATGGCCCTCTATGGGCTTCCAAATATCACTTTGCCAATTCCACAAGAACTGTCTTAGCGAAAGGCTTCTTGAGGGGAAAGCTGTAACTCTGTGAGATGATTTCACAGAACACAAAGAGTTTCTCAGAAAGCTACTTTCTCTTTGTTATCGGAGGATATTTCCTTTGCCCTATAGTCTTCAAAGGGATCCGAAATATCTGTTCTCAGATTCCACAGAAATAAGGCTAGCAAAGAGATCCACGAAATACAGATGTAACTCTGTGAGATGAATTAATAGAACACTAAGCAGTTTCTCAGAAAGCTTCTTTCCAGATTTCATCTGAGGATATTTCCTTTTTCACCATGGCCCTCTATGGGCTTCCAAATATCACTTTGCCAATTCCACAAGAACTGTCTTAGCGAAAGGCTTCTTGAGGGGAAAGCTGTAACTCTGTGAGATGATTTCACAGAACACAAAGAAGTTTCTCAGAAAGCTTCGTTCTCTTTGTTATCGGAGGATATTTCCTTTGCCCTATAGTCTTCAAAGGGATCCGAAATATCCGTTCTCAGATTCCACAGAAATAAGGCTAGCAAAGAGATCCACGAAATACAGATGTAACTCTGTGACATGAATTAACAGAACACTAAGCAGTTTCTCAGAAAGCTTCTTTCCAGATTTCCTCTGAGGATATTTCCTTTTTCACCATGGCCCTCTATGGGCTTCCAAATATCACTTTGCCAATTCCACAAGAACTGTCTTAGCGAAAGGCTTCTTGAGGGGAAAGCTGTAACTCTCTGAGATGATTTCACAGAACACAAAGGAGTTTCTCAGAAAGCTTCTTTCTCTTTGTTATCGGAGGATATTTCCTTTGGCCCTATAGTCTTCTAAGGGATCCGAAATATCTGTTCTCAGATTCCACAGAAAAAAAGCTAGCAAAGAGATCCACGGAATACAGATGTAACTCTGTGAGATGAATTAACAGAACACTAAGCAGTTTCTCAGAAAGCTTCTTTCCAGATTTCATCTGAGGATATTTCCTTTTTCACCATAGCCCTGATGGGCTTCCAAATATCACTTTGCCAATTCCACAAGAACTGTCTTAGCGAAAGGCTTCTGGAGGGGAAAGCTGTAACTCTGTGAGATGATTTCACAGAACACAAAGAAGTTTCTCAGAAAGCTTCTTTCTCTTTGTTATCGGAGGATATTTCCTTTGGCCCTATAGTCTTCAAAGGGATCCGAAATATCTGTTCTCAGATTCCACAGAAATAAGGCTAGCAAAGAGATCCACGAAATACAGATGTAACTCTGTGAGATGAATTAACAGAACACTAAGCAGTTTCTCAGAAAGCTTCTTTCCAGATTTCATCTGAGGATATTTCCTTTTTCACCATGGCCCTCTATGGGCTTCCAAATATCACTTTGCCAATTCCACAAGAACTGTCTTAGCGAAAGGCTTCTTGAGGGGAAAGCTGTAACTCTCTGAGATGATTTCACAGAACACAAAGGAGTTTCTCAGAAAGCTTCTTTCTCGTTGTTATCGGACGATATTTCCTTTGGCCCTATAGTCTTCAAAGGGATCCGAAATATCTGTTCTCAGATTCCACAGAAATAAGGCTAGCAAAGAGATCCACGAAATACAGATGTAACTCTGTGGGATGAATTAACAGAACACTAAGCAATTTCTCAGAAAGCTTCTTTCCAGATTTCATCTGAGGATATTTCCTTTTTCACCATAGCCCTCTATGGGCTTCCAAATATCACTTTGCCAATTCCACAAGAACAGTCTTAGCGAAAGGCTTCTTGAGGGAAAAGCTGAAACTCTGTGAGATGATTTCACAGAACACAAAGAAGTTTCTCAGAAAGCTTCTTTCTCTTTCTTATCGGAGGATATTTCCTCTGGCCCTATAGTATTCAAAGGGATCCGAAATATCTGTTCTCAGATTCCACAGAAAAAAGGCTAGCAAAGAGATCCAAGAAATACAGATGTAACTCTGTGAGATGAATTAACAGAACACTAAGCAGTTTCTCAGAAAGCTTCTTTCCAGATTTCATCTGAGGATATTTCCTTTTTCACCATAGCCCTCTATGGGCTTCCAAATATCACTTTGCCAATTCCACAAGAACAGTCTTAGCGAAAGGCTTCTTGAGGGAAAAGCTGTAACTCTGTGAGATGATTTCACAGAACACAAAGAAGTTTCTCAGAAAGCTTCTTTCTCTTTGTTATCGGAGGATATTTCCATTGGCCCTATAGTCTTCAAAGGGATCCGAAATATCTGTTCTCAGATTCCACAGAAATAAGGCTAGCAAAGAGATCCACGAAATACAGATGTAACTCTGTGAGATGAATTAACAGAACACTAAGCAGTTTCTCAGAAAGCTTCTTTCCAGATTTCATCTGAGGATATTTCCTTTTTCACCATAGCCCTCTATGGGCTTCCAAATATCACTTTGTCAATTCCACAAGAACAGTCTTAGCGAAAGGCTTCTTGAGGGAAAAGCTGTAACTCTGTGAGATGATTTCACAGAACACAAAGAGTTTCTCAGAAAGCTACTTTCTCTTTGTTATCGGAGGATATTTCCTTTGCCCTATAGTCTTCAAAGGGATCCGAAATATCTGTTCTCAGATTCCACAGAAATAAGGCTAGCAAAGAGATCCACGAAATACAGATGTAACTCTGTGAGATGAATTAATAGAACACTAAGCAGTTTCTCAGAAAGCTTCTTTCCAGATTTCATCTGAGGATATTTCCTTTTTCACCATGGCCCTCTATGGGCTTCCAAATATCACTTTGCCAATTCCACAAGAACTGTCTTAGCGAAAGGCTTCTTGAGGGGAAAGCTGTAACTCTGTGAGATGATTTCACAGAACACAAAGAAGTTTCTCAGAAAGCTTCGTTCTCTTTGTTATCGGAGGATATTTCCTTTGCCCTATAGTCTTCAAAGGGATCCGAAATATCCGTTCTCAGATTCCACAGAAATAAGGCTAGCAAAGAGATCCACGAAATACAGATGTAACTCTGTGACATGAATTAACAGAACACTAAGCAGTTTCTCAGAAAGCTTCTTTCCAGATTTCCTCTGAGGATATTTCCTTTTTCACCATGGCCCTCTATGGGCTTCCAAATATCACTTTGCCAATTCCACAAGAACTGTCTTAGCGAAAGGCTTCTTGAGGGGAAAGCTGTAACTCTCTGAGATGATTTCACAGAACACAAAGGAGTTTCTCAGAAAGCTTCTTTCTCTTTGTTATCGGAGGATATTTCCTTTGGCCCTATAGTCTTCTAAGGGATCCGAAATATCTGTTCTCAATTTCCACAGAAATAAGGCTATCAAAGAGATCCACGAAATACTGATGTAACTCTGTGAGATGAATTAACAGAACACTAAGCAATTTCTCAGAAAGCTTCTTTCCAGATTTCATCTGAGGATATTTGCTTTTTCACCATAGCCCTCTATGGGCTTCCAAATATCACTTTGCCAATTCCACAAGAACTGTCTTAGCGAAAGGCTTCTTGAGGGGAAAGCTGTAACTCTGTGAGATGATTTCACAGAACACAAAGAAATTTCTCAGAAAGCTTCGTTCTCTTTGTTATCGGAGGATATTTCCTTTGCCCCTATAGTCTTCAAAGGGATCCGAAATATCTGTTCTCAGATTCCACAGAAATAAGGCTAGCAAAGAGATCCGCGAAATACAGATGTAACTCTGTGAGATGAATTAACAGAACACTAAGCAGTTTCTCAGAAAGCTTCTTTCCAGATTTCATCTGAGGATATTTGCTTTTTTACCATAGCCCTCTATGGGCTTCCAAATATCACTTTGCCAATTCCACAAGAACTGTCTTAGCGAAAGGCTTCTTGAGGGGAAAGCTGTAACTCTGTGAGATGATTTCACAGAACACAAAGAAGTTTCTCAGAAAGCTTCTTTCTCTTTGTTATCGGAGGATATTTCCTTTGGCCCTATAGTCTTCAAAGGGATCCGAAATATCTGTTCTCAGATTCCACAGAAAAAAAGCTAGCAAAGAGATCCACGGAATACAGATGTAACTCTGTGAGATGAATTAACAGAACACTAAGCAGTTTCTCAGAAAGCTTCTTTCCAGATTTCATCTGAGGATATTTCCTTTTTCACCATAATCCTGATGGGCTTCCAAATATCACTTTGCCAATTCCACAAGAACTGTCTTAGCGAAAGGCTTCTGGAGGGGAAAGCTGTAACTCTGTGAGATGATTTCACAGAACACAAAGAAGTTTCTCAGAAAGCTTCTTTCTCTTTGTTATCGGAGGATATTTCCTTTGGCCCTATAGTCTTCAAAGGGATCCGAAATATCTGTTCTCAGATTCCACAGAAATAAGGCTAGCAAAGAGATCCACGAAATACAGATGTAACTCTCTGAGATGAATTAACAGAACACTAAGCAGTTTCTCAGAAAGTTTCTTTCCAGATTTCATCTGAGGATATTTCCTTTTTCACCATGGCCCTCTATGGGCTTCCAAATATCACTTTGCCAATTCCACAAGAACTGTCTTAGCGAAAGGCTTCTTGAGGGGAAAGGTGTAACTCTCTGAGATGATTTCACAGAACACAAAGGAGTTTCTCAGAAAGCTTCTTTCTCGTTGTTATCGGACGATATTTCCTTTGGCCCTATAGTCTTCAAAGGGATCCGAAATATCTGTTCTCAGATTCCACAGAAATAAGGCTAGCAAAGAGATCCACGAAATACAGATGTAACTCTGTGGGATGAATTAACAGAACACTAAGCAATTTCTCAGAAAGTTTCTTTCCAGATTTCATCTGAGGATATTTCCTTTTTCACCCTAACCCTCTATGGGCTTCCAAATATCACTTTGCCAATTCCACAAGAACTGTCTTAGCGAAAGGCTTCTTGAGGGGAAAGCTGTAACTCTGTGAGATGATTTCACAGAACACAAAGAAATTTCTCAGAAAGCTTCGTTCTCTTTGTTATCGGAGGATATTTCCTTTGGCCCTTTAGTCTTCAAAGGGATCCGAAATATCTGTTCTCAGATTCCACAGAAATAAGGCTAGCAAAGAGATCCACGAAATACAGATGTAACTCTGTGAGATGAATTAACAGAACACTAAGCAGTTTCTCAGAAAGCTTCTTTCCAGATTTCATCTGAGGATATTTTCTTTTTTACCATAGCCCTCTAAGGGCTTCCAAATATCACTTTGCCAATTCCACAAGAACTGTCTTAGCGAAAGGCTTCTTGAGGGGAAAGCTGTAACTCTGTGAGATGATTTCACAGAACACAAAGAAGTTTTTCAGAAAGCTTCTTTCTCTTTGTTATCGGAGGATATTTCCTTTGACCCTATAGTCTTCAAAGGGATCCGAAATATCTGTTCTCAGATTCCACAGAAAAAAAGCTAGCAAAGAGATCCACGGAATACAGATGTAACTCTGTGAGATGAATTAACAGAACACTAAGCAGTTTCTCAGAAAGCTTCTTTCCAGATTTCATCTGAGGATATTTCCTTTTTCACCATAGCCCTCTATGGGCTTCCAAATATCACTTTGCCAATTCCACAAGAACTGTCTTAGCGAAAGGCTTCTTGAGGGTAAAGCTGTAACTCTGTGAGATGATTTCACAGAACACAAAGAAGTTTCTCAGAAAGCTTCTTTCTCTTTGTTATCGGAGGATATTTCCTTTGGCCCTATAGTCTTCAAAGGGATCCGAAATATCTGTTCTCAGATTCCACAGAAATAAGGCTAGCAAAGAGATCCACGAAATACAGATGTAACTCTGTGAGATGAATTAACAGAACACTAAGCAGTTTCTCAGAAAGCTTCTTTCCAGATTTCATCTGAGGATATTTCCTTTTTCACCATGGCCCTCTATGGGCTTCCAAATATCACTTTGCCAATTCCACAAGAACTGTCTTAGCGAAAGGCTTCTTGAGGGAAAAGCTGTAACTCTCTGAGATGATTTCACAGAACACAAAGGAGTTTCTCAGAAAGCTTCTTTCTCTTTGTGATCGGACGATATTTCCTTTGGCCCTATAGTCTTCAAAGGGATCCGAAATATCTGTCTCAGATTCCACAGAAATAAGGCTAGCAAAGAGATCCACGAAATACAGATGTAACTCTGTGAGATGAATTAACAGAACACTAAGCAGTTTCTCAGAAAGCTTCTTTCCAGATTTCATCTGAGGATATTTCCTTTTTCAACATGGCCCTCTATGGGCTTCCAAATATCACTTTGCCAATTCCACAAGAACTGTATTAACGAAAGGCTTCTTGAGGGGAAAGCTGTAACTCTGTGAGATGATTTCACAGAACACAAAGAGTTTCTCAGAAAGCTACTTTCTCTTTGTTATCGGAGGATATTTCCTTTGCCCTATAGTCTTCAAAGGGATCCGAAATATCTGTTCTCAGATTCCACAGAAATAAGGCTAGCAAAGAGATCCACGAAATACAGATGTAACTCTGTGAGATGAATTAACAGAACACTAAGCAGTTTCTCAGAAAGCTTCTTTCCAGATTTCATCTGAGGATATTTCCTTTTTCACCATAGCCCTCTATGGGCTTCCAAATATCACTTTGCCAATTCCACAAGAACTGTCTTAGCGAAAGGCTTCTTGAGGGGAAAGCTGTAACTCTGTGAGATGATTTCACAGAACACAAAGAAGTTTCTCAGAAAGCTTCGTTCTCTTTGTTATCGGAGGATATTTCCTTTGGCCCCATAGTCTTCAAAGGGATCCGAAATATCTGTTCTCAGATTCCACAGAAATAAGGCTAGCAAAGAGATCCACGAAATACAGATGTAACTCTGTGAGATGAATTAACAGAACACTAAGCAGTTTCTCAGAAAGCTTCTTTCCAGATTTCATCTGAGGATATTTGCTTTTTCACCATAGCCCTCTATGGGCTTCCAAATATCACTTTGCCAATTCCACAAGAACTGTCTTAGCGAAAGGCTTCTTGAGGGGAAAGCTGTAACTCTGTGAGATGATTTCACAGAACACAAAGAAATTTCTCAGAAAGCTTCGTTCTCTTTGTTATCGGAGGATATTTCCTTTGGCCCTATAGTCTTCAAAGGGATCCGAAATATCTGTTCTCAGATTCCACAGAAATAAGGCTAGCAAAGAGATCCGCGAAATACAGATGTAACTCTGTGAGATGAATTAACAGAACACTAAGCAGTTTCTCAGAAAGCTTCTTTCCAGATTTCATCTGAGGATATTTGCTTTTTTACCATAGCCCTCTATGGGCTTCCAAATATCACTTTGCCAATTCCACAAGAACTGTCTTAGCGAAAGGCTTCTTGAGGGGAAAGCTGTAACTCTGTGAGATGATTTCACAGAACACAAAGAAGTTTCTCAGAAAGCTTCTTTCTCTTTGTTATCGGAGGATATTTCCTTTGGCCCTATAGTCTTCAAAGGGATCCGAAATATCTGTTCTCAGATTCCACAGAAAAAAAGCTAGCAAAGAGATCCACGAAATACAGATGTAACTCTGTGAGATGAATTAACAGAACACTAAGCAGTTTCTCAGAAAGCTTCTTTCCAGATTTCATCTGAGGATATTTCCTTTTTCACCATAGCCCTGATGGGCTTCCAAATATCACTTTGCCAATTCCACAAGAACTGTCTTAGCGAAAGGCTTCTGGAGGGGAAAGCTGTAACTCTGTGAGATGATTTCACAGAACACAAAGAAGTTTCTCAGAAAGCTTCTTTCTCTTTGTTATCGGAGGATATTTCCTTTGGCCCTATAGTCTTCAAAGGGATCCGAAATATCTGTTCTCAGATTCCACAGAAATAAGGCTAGCAAAGAGATCCACGAAATACAGATGTAACTCTGTGAGATGAATTAACAGAACACTAAGCAGTTTCTCAGAAAGCTTCTTTCCAGATTTCATCTGAGGATATTTCCTTTTTCACCATGGCCCTCTATGGGCTTCCAAATATCACTTTGCCAATTCCACAAGAACTGTCTTAGCGAAAGGCTTCTTGAGGGGAAAGCTGTAACTCTCTGAGATGATTTCACAGAACACAAAGGAGTTTCTCAGAAAGCTTCTTTCTCTTTGTTATCGGACGATATTTCCTTTGGCCCTATAGTCTTCAAAGGGATCCGAAATATCTGTTCTCAGATTCCACAGAAATAAGGCTAGCAAAGAGATCCGCGAAATACAGATGTAACTCTGTGAGATGAATTAACAGAACACTAAGCAGTTTCTCAGAAAGCTTCTTTCCAGATTTCATCTGAGGATATTTGCTTTTTTACCATAGCCCTCTATGGGCTTCCAAATATCACTTTGCCAATTCCACAAGAACTGTCTTAGCGAAAGGCTTCTTGAGGGGAAAGCTGTAACTCTGTGAGATGATTTCACAGAACACAAAGAAGTTTCTCAGAAAGCTTCTTTCTCTTTGTTATCGGAGGATATTTCCTTTGGCCCTATAGTCTTCAAAGGGATCCGAAATATCTGTTCTCAGATTCCACAGAAAAAAAGCTAGCAAAGAGATCCACGAAATACAGATGTAACTCTGTGAGATGAATTAACAGAACACTAAGCAGTTTCTCAGAAAGCTTCTTTCCAGATTTCATCTGAGGATATTTCCTTTTTCACCATAGCCCTGATGGGCTTCCAAATATCACTTTGCCAATTCCACAAGAACTGTCTTAGCGAAAGGCTTCTGGAGGGGAAAGCTGTAACTCTGTGAGATGATTTCACAGAACACAAAGAAGTTTCTCAGAAAGCTTCTTTCTCTTTGTTATCGGAGGATATTTCCTTTGGCCCTATAGTCTTCAAAGGGATCCGAAATATCTGTTCTCAGATTCCACAGAAATAAGGCTAGCAAAGAGATCCACGAAATACAGATGTAACTCTGTGAGATGAATTAACAGAACACTAAGCAGTTTCTCAGAAAGCTTCTTTCCAGATTTCATCTGAGGATATTTCCTTTTTCACCATGGCCCTCTATGGGCTTCCAAATATCACTTTGCCAATTCCACAAGAACTGTCTTAGCGAAAGGCTTCTTGAGGGGAAAGCTGTAACTCTCTGAGATGATTTCACAGAACACAAAGGAGTTTCTCAGAAAGCTTCTTTCTCTTTGTTATCGGAGGATATTTCCTTTGGCCCTATAGTCTTCAAAGGGATCCGAAATATCTGTTCTCAGATTCCACAGAAATAAGGCTAGCAAAGAGATCCACGAAATACAGATGTAACTCTGTGGGATGAATTAACAGAACACTAAGCAATTTCTCAGAAAGCTTCTTTCCAGATTTCATCTGAGGATATTTCCTTTTTCACCCTAGCCCTCTATGGGCTTCCAAATATCACTTTGCCAATTCCACAAGAACTGTCTTAGCGAAAGGCTTCTTGAGGGGAAAGCTGTAACTCTGTGAGATGATTTCACAGAACACAAAGAAATTTCTCAGAAAGCTTCGTTCTCTTTGTTATCGGAGGATATTTCCTTTGGCCCTTTAGTCTTCAAAGGGATCCGAAATATCTGTTCTCAGATTCCACAGAAATAAGGCTAGCAAAGAGATCCACGAAATACAGATGTAACTCTGTGAGATGAATTAACAGAACACTAAGCAGTTTCTCAGAAAGCTTCTTTCCAGATTTCATCTGAGGATATTTTCTTTTTTACCATAGCCCTCTATGGGCTTCCAAATATCACTTTGCCAATTCCACAAGAACTGTCTTAGCGAAAGGCTTCTTGAGGGGAAAGCTGTAACTCTGTGAGATGATTTCACAGAACACAAAGAAGTTTCTCAGAAAGCTTCTTTCTCTTTGTTATCGGAGGATATTTCCTTTGGCCCTATAGTCTTCTAAGGGATCCGAAATATCTGTTCTCATATTCCACAGAAAAAAGGCTAGCAAAGAGATCCACGGAATACAGATGTAACTCTGTGAGATGAATTAACAGAACACTAAGCAGTTTCTCAGAAAGCTTCTTTCCAGATTTCATCTGAGGATATTTCCTTTTTCACCATAGCCCTCTATGGGCTTCCAAATATCACTTTGCCAATTCCACAAGAACTGTCTTAGCGAAAGGCTTCTTGAGGGGAAAGCTGTAACTCTGTGAGATGATTTCACAGAACACAAAGAAGTTTCTCAGAAAGCTTCTTTCTCTTTGTTATCGGAGGATAATTCCTTTGGCCCTATAGTCTTCAAAGGGATCCGAAATATCTGTTCTCAGATTCCACAGAAATAAGGCTAGCAAAGAGATCCACGAAATACAGATGTAACTCTGTGAGATGAATTAACAGAACACTAAGCAGTTTCTCAGAAAGCGTCCTTCCAGATTTCATCTGAGGATATTTCCTTTTTCACCATAGCCCTCTATGGGCTTCCAAATATCACTTTGCCAATTCCACAAGAACTGTCTTAGCGAAAGGCTTCTTGAGGGGAAAGATGTAACTCTCTGAGATGATTTCACAGAACACAAAGGAGTTTCTCAGAAAGCTTCTTTCTCTTTGTTATCGGACGATATTTCCTTTGGCCCTTTAGTCTTCAAAGGGATCCGAAATATCTGTTCTCAGATTCCACAGAAATAAGGCTAGCAAAGAGATCCACGAAATACAGATGTAACTCTGTGGGATGAATTAACAGAACACTAAGCAATTTCTCAGAAAGCTTCTTTCCAGATTTCATCTGAGGATATTTCCTTTTTCACCCTAGCCCTCTATGGGCTTCCAAATATCACTTTGCCAATTCCACAAGAACTGTCTTAGCGAAAGGCTTCTTGAGGGGAAAGCTGTAACTCTGTGAGATGATTTCACAGAACACAAAGAAATTTCTCAGAAAGCTTCGTTCTCTTTGTTATCGGAGGATATTTCCTTTGGCCCTTTAGTCTTCAAAGGGATCCGAAATATCTGTTCTCAGATTCCACAGAAATAAGGCTAGCAAAGAGATCCACGAAATACAGATGTAACTCTGTGAGATGAATTAACAGAACACTAAGCAGTTTCTCAGAAAGCTTCTTTCCAGATTTCATCTGAGGATATTTTCTTTTTTACCATAGCCCTCTATGGGCTTCCAAATATCACTTTGCCAATTCCACAAGAACTGTCTTAGCGAAAGGCTTCTTGAGGGGAAAGCTGTAACTCTGTGAGATGATTTCACAGAACACAAAGAAGTTTCTCAGAAAGCTTCTTTCTCTTTGTTATCGGAGGATATTTCCTTTGGCCCTATAGTCTTCTAAGGGATCCGAAATATCTGTTCTCATATTCCACAGAAAAAAAGCTACCAAAGAGATCCACGGAATACAGATGTAACTCTGTGAGATGAATTAACAGAACACTAAGCAGTTTCTCAGAAAGCTTCTTTCCAGATTTCATCTGAGGATATTTCCTTTTTCACCATAGCCCTCTATGGGCTTCCAAATATCACTTTGCCAATTCCACAAGAACTGTCTTAGCGAAAGGCTTCTTGAGGGGAAAGCTGTAACTCTGTGAGATGATTTCACAGAACACAAAGAAGTTTCTCAGAAAGCTTCTTTCTCTTTGTTATCGGAGGATAATTCCTTTGGCCCTATAGTCTTCAAAGGGATCCGAAATATCTGTTCTCAGATTCCACAGAAATAAGGCTAGCAAAGAGATCCACGAAATACAGATGTAACTCTGTGAGATGAATTAACAGAACACTAAGCAGTTTCTCAGAAAGCGTCCTTCCAGATTTCATCTGAGGATATTTCCTTTTTCACCATAGCCCTCTATGGGCTTCCAAATATCACTTTGCCAATTCCACAAGAACTGTCTTAGCGAAAGGCTTCTTGAGGGGAAAGCTGTAACTCTGTGAGATGATTTCACAGAACACAAAGAAGTTTCTCAGAAAGCTTCGTTCTCTTTGTTATCGGAGGATATTTCCTTTGGCCCTATAGTCTTCAAAGGGATCCGAAATATCTGTTCTCAGATTCCACAGAAATAAGGCTAGCAAAGAGATCCACGAAATACAGATGTAACTCTGTGAGATGAATTAACAGAACACTAAGCAGTTTCTCAGAAAGCTTCTTTCCAGATTTCATCTGAGGATATTTCCTTTTTCACCATGGCCCTCTATGGGCTTCCAAATATCACTTTGCCAATTCCACAAGAACTGTCTTAGCGAAAGGCTTCTTGAGGGGAAAGCTGTAACTCTCTGAGATGATTTCACAGAACACAAAGAAGTTTCTCAGAAAGCTTCTTTCTCTTTGTTATCGGACGATATTTCCTTTGGCCCTATAGTCTTCAAAGGGATCCAAAATATCTGTTCTCAGATTCCACAGAAATAAGGCTAGCAAAGAGATCCACGAAATACAGTGTAACTCTGTGAGATGAATTAACAGAACACTAAGCAATTTCTCAGAAAGCTTCTTTCCAGATTTCATCTGAGGATATTTCCTTTTTCACCATAGCCCTCTATGGGCTTCCAAATATCACTTTGCCAATTCCACAAGAACTGTCTTAGCGAAAGGCTTCTTGAGGGGAAAGCTGTAACTCTGTGAGATGATTTCACAGAACACAAAGAAGTTTCTCAGAAAGCTTCGTTCTCTTTGTTATCGGAGGATATTTCCTTTGCCTTATAGTCTTCAAAGGGATCCGAAATATCTGTTCTCAGATTCCACAGAAATAAGGCTAGCAAAGAGATCCACGAAATACAGATGTAACTCTGTGAGATGAATTAACAGAACACTAAGCAGTTTCTCAGAAAGCTTCTTTCCAGATTTCATCTGAGGATATTTCCTTTTTCACCATGGCCCCCTATGGTCTTCCAAATATCACTTTGCCAATTCCACAAGAACTGTCTTAGCGAAAGGCTTCTTGAGGGGAAAGCTGTAACTCTCTGAGATGATTTCACAGAACACAAAGGAGTTTCTCAGAAAGCTTCTTTCTCTTTGTTATCGGACGATATTTCCTTTGGCCCTATAGTCTTCAAAGGGATCCGAAATATCTGTTCTCAGATTCCACAGAAATAAGGCTAGCAAAGAGATCCACGAAATACAGATGTAACTCTGTGAGATGAATTAACAGAACACTAAGCAGTTTCTCAGAAAGCTTCTTTCCAGATTTCATCTGAGGATATTTACTTTTTCACCCTAGCCCTCTATGGGCTTCCAAATATCACTTTGCCAATTCCACAAGAACTGTCTTAGCGAAAGGCTTCCTGAGGGGAAAGCTGTAACTCTGTGAGATGATTTCACAGAACACAAAGAAGTTTCTCAGAAAGCTTCGTTCTCTTTGTTATCGGAGGATATTTCCTTTGCCCTATAGTCTTCAAAGGGTTCCGAAATATCTGTTCTCAGATTCCACAGAAATAAGGCTAGCAAAGAGATCCACGAAATACAGATGTAACTCTGTGAGATGAATTAAAAGAACACTAAGCAGTTTCTCAGAAAGCTTCTTTCCAGATTTCATCTGAGGATATTTCCTTTTTCACCATGGCCCCCTATGGTCTTCCAAATATCACTTTGCCAATTCCACAAGAACTGTCTTAGCGAAAGGCTTCTTGAGGGGAAAGCTGTAACTCTCTGAGATGATTTCACAGAACACAAAGGAGTTTCTCAGAAAGCTTCTTTCTCTTTGTTATCGGACGATATTTCCTGTGGCCCTATAATCTTCAAAGGGATCCGAAATATCTGTTCTCAGATTCCACAGAAATAAGGCTAGCAAAGAGATCCACGAAATACAGATGTAACTCTGTGAGATGAATTAACAGAACACTAAGCAGTTTCTCAGAAAGCTTCTTTCCAGATTTCATCTGAGGATATTTCCTTTTTCACCCTTGCCCTCTATGGGCTTCCAAATATCACTTTGCCAATTCCACAAGAACTGTCTTAGCGAAAGGCTTCTTGAGGGGAAAGCTGTAACTCTGTGAGATGATTTCACAGAACACAAAGAAATTTCTCAGAAAGCTTCTTTCTCTTTTTTATCGGAGGATATTTCCTTTGGCCCTATAGTCTTCAAAGGGATCCGAAATATCTGTTCTCAGATTCCACAGAAATAAGGCTAGCAAAGAGATCCACGAAATACAGATGTAACTCTGTGAGATGAATTAACAGAACACTAAGCAGTTTCTCAGAAAGCTTCTTTCCAGATTTCATCTGAGGATATTTGCTTTTTTACCATAGCCCTCTATGGGCTTCCAAATATCACTTTGCCAATTCCACAAGAACTGTCTTAGCGAAAGGCTTCTTGAGGGGAAAGCTGTAACTCTCTTAGATGATTTCACAGAACACAAAGAAGTTTCTCAGAAAGCTTCTTTCTCTTTGTTATCGGAGGATATTTCCTTTGGCCCTATAGTCTTCAAAGGGATCCGAAATATCTGTTCTCAGATTCCACAGAAATAAGGCTAGCAAAGAGATCCACGAAATACAGATGTAACTCTGTGAGATGAATTAACAGAACACTAAGCAGTTTCTCAGAAAGCTTCTTTCCAGATTTCATCTGAGGATATTTCCTTTTTCACCATAGCCCTCTATGGGCTTCCAAATATCACTTTGCCAATTCCACAAGAACAGTCTTAGCGAAAGGCTTCTTGAGGGAAAAGCTGTAACTCTGTGAGATGATTTCACAGAACACAAAGAAGTTTCTCAGAAAGCTTCTTTCTCTTTGTTATCGGAGGATATTTCCATTGGCCCTATAGTCTTCAAAGGGATCCGAAATATCTGTTCTCAGATTCCACAGAAATAAGGCTAGCAAAGAGATCCACGAAATACAGATGTAACCCTGTGAGATGAATTAACAGAACACTAAGCAGTTTCTCAGAAAGCTTCTTTCCAGATTTCATCTGAGGATATTTCCTTTTTCAACATGGCCCTCTATGGGCTTCCAAATATCACTTTGCCAATTCCACAAGAACTGTCTTAGCGAAAGGCTTCTTGAGGGGAAAGCTGTAACTCTCTGAGATGATTTCACAGAACACAAAGGAGTTTCTCAGAAAGCTTCTTTCTCTTTGTGATCGGACGATATTTCCTTTGGCCCTATAGTCTTCAAAGGGATCCGAAATATCTGTTCTCAGATTCCACAGAAAAAAGGCTAGCAAAGAGATCCACGAAATACAGATGTAACTCTGTGAGATGAATTAACAGAACACTAAGCAGTTTCTCAGAAAGCTTCTTTCCAGATTTCATCTGAGAATATTTCCTTTTTCACCATAGCCCTCTATGGGCTTTCAAATATCACTTTGCCAATTCCACAAGAACTGTCTTAGCGAAAGGCTTCTTGAGGGGAAAGCTGTAACTCTCTGAGATGATTTCACAGAACACAAAGAAGTTTCTCAGAAAGCTTCTTTCTCTTTGTTATCGGAGGATATTTCCTTTGGCCCTATAGTCTTCAAAGGGATCCGAAATATCTGTTCTCAGATTCCACAGAAATAAGGCTAGCAAAGAGATCCACGAAATACAGATGTAACACTGTGAGATGAATTAACAGAACACTAAGCAGTTTCTCAGAAAGCTTCTTTCCAGATTTCATCTGAGGATATTTCCTTTTTCACCATAGCCCTCTATGGGCTTCCAAATATCACTTTGCCAATTCCACAAGAACAGTCTTAGCGAAAGGCTTCTTGAGGGAAAAGCTGAAACTCTGTGAGATGATTTCACAGAACACAAAGAAGTTTCTCAGAAAGCTTCTTTCTCTTTGTTATCGGAGGATATTTCCTTTGGCCCTATAGTCTTCAAAGTAATCCGAAATATCTGTTCTCAGATTCCACAGAAATAAGGCTAGCAAAGAGATCCACGAAATACAGATGTAACTCTGTGAGATGAATTAACAGAACACTAAGCAGTTTCTCAGAAAGCTTCTTTCCAGATTTCATCTGAGGATATTTCCTTTTTCACCATAGCCCTCTATGGGCTTTCAAATATCACTTTGCCAATTCCACAAGAACTGTCTTAGCGAAAGGCTTCTTGAGGGGAAAGCTGTAACTCTGTGAGATGATTTCACAGAACACAAAGAAGTTTCTCAGAAAGCTTCTTTCTCTTTGTTATCGGAGGATATTTCCTTTGGCCCTATAGTCTTCAAAGGGATCCGAAATATCTATTCTCAGATTCCACAGAAATAAGGCTAGCAAAGAGATCCACGAAATACAGATGTAACTCTGTGAGATGAATTAACAGAACACTAAGCAGTTTCTCAGAAAGCTTCTTTCCAGATTTCATCTGAGGATATTTCCTTTTTCACCATGGCCCTCTATGGGCTTCCAAATATCACTTTGCCAATTCCACAAGAAGTGTCTTAGCGAAAGGCTTCTTGAGGGGAAAGCTGTAACTCTCTGAGATGATTTCACAGAACACAAAGGAGTTTCTCAGAAAGCTTCCTTCTCTGTGATCGGACGATAATTCCTTCGGCCCTATAGTCTTCAAAGGGATCCCAAATATCTGTTCTCAGATTCCACAGAAAAAAGGCTAGCAAAGAGATCCACGAAATACAGATGTAACTCTGTGAGATGAATTAACAGAACACTAAGCAGTTTCTCAGAAAGCTTCTTTCCAGATTTCATCTGTGGATATTTGCTTTTTTACCATAGCCCTCTAAGGGCTTCCAAATATCACTTTTCCAATTCCACAAGAACTGTCTTAGCGAAAGGCTTCTTGAGGGGAAAGCTGTAACTCTGTGAGATGATTTCACAGAACACAAAGAAGTTTCTCAGAAAGCTTCTTTCTCTTTGTTATCGGAGGATATTTCCTTTGGCCCTATAGTCTTCAAAGGGATCCGAAATATCTGTTCTCAGATTCCACAGAAAAAAGGCTAGCAAAGAGATCCACGAAATACAGATGTAACTCTGTGAGATGAATTAACAGAACACTAAGCAGTTTCTCAGAAAACTTCTTTCCAGATTTCATCTGAGAATATTTCCTTTTTCACCATAGCCCTCTATGGGCTTTCAAATATCACTTTGCCAATTCCACAAGAACTGTCTTAGCGAAAGGCTTATTTAGGGGAAAGCTGTAACTCTGTGAGATGATTTCACAGAACACAAAGAAGTTTCTCAGAAAGCTTCTTTCTCTTTGTTATCAGAGGATATTTCCTTTGGCCCTATAGTCTTCAAAGGGATCCGTAATATCTGTTCTCAGATTCCACAGAAATAAGGCTAGCAAAGAGATCCACGAAATACAGATGTAACACTGTGAGATGAATTAACAGAACACTAAGCAGTTTCTCAGAAAGCTTCTTTCCAGATTTCATCTGAGGATATTTGCTTTTTCACCGTAGCCCTCTATGGGCTTCCAAATATCACTTTGCCAATTCCACAAGAACAGTCTTAGCGAAAGGCTTCTTGAGGGAAAAGCTGAAACTCTGTGAGATGATTTCACAGAACACAAAGAAGTTTCTCAGAAAGCTTCTTTCTCTTTGTTATCGGAGGATATTTCCTTTGGCCCTATAGTCTTCAAAGGGATCCGAAATATCTGTTCTCAGATTCCACAGAAATAAGGCTAGCAAAGAGATCCACGAAATACAGATGTAACTCTGTGAGATGAATTAACAGAACACTAAGCAGTTTCTCAGAAAGCTTCTTTCCAGATTTCATCTGAGGATATTTCCTTTTTCACCATGGCCCTCTATGGGCTTCCAAATATCACTTTGCCTATTCCACAAGAACTGTATTAGAGAAAGGCTTCTTGAGGGGAAAGCTGTAACTCTCTGAGATGATTTCACAGAACACAAAGGAGTTTCTCAGAAAGCTTCTTTCTCTTTGTTATCGCACGATATTTCCTTTGGCCCTATAGTCTTCAAAGGGATCCGAAATATCTGTTCTCAAATTCCACAGATATAAGGCTAGCAAAGAGATCCACGAAATACAGATGTAACTCTGTGAGATGAATTAACAGAACACTAAGCAATTTCTCAGAAAGCTTCTTTCCAGATTTCATCTAAGGATATTTCCTTTTTCACCCTAGCCCTCTATGGGCTTCCAAATATCACTTTGCCAATTCCACAAGAACTGTCTTAGCGAAAGGCTTCTTGAGGGGAAAGCTGTAACTCTGTGAGATGATTTCACAGAACACAAAGAAGTTTTTCAGAAAGCTTCGTTCTCTTTGTTATCGGAGGATATTTCCTTTGGCCCTATAGTCTTCAAAGGGATCCGAAATATCTGTTCTCAGATTCCACAGAAATAAGGCTAGCAAAGAGATCCACGAAATACAGATGTAACTCTGTGAGATGAATTAACAGAACACTAAGCAGTTTCTCAGAAAGCTTCTTTCCAGATTTCATCTGAGGATATTTGCTTTTTTACCATAGCCCTCTATGGGCTTCCAAATATCACTTTGCCAATTCCACAAGAACTGTCTTAGCGAAAGGCTTCTTGAGGGGAAAGCTGTAACTCTGTGAGATGATTTCACAGAACACAAAGGAGTTTCTCAGAAAGCTTCTTTCTCTTTGTTATCGGAGGATATTTCCTTTGACCCTATAGTCTTCAAAGGGATCCGAAATATCTGTTCTCAGATTCCACAGAAAAAAAGCTAGCAAAGAGATCCACGGAATACAGATGTAACTCTCTGAGATGAATTAACAGAACACTAAGCAGTTTTCAGAAAGCTTCTTTCCAGATTTCATCTGAGGATATTTCCTTTTTCACCATAGCCCTCTATGGGCTTCCAAATATCACTTTGCCAATTCCACAAGAACTGTCTTAGCGAAAGGCTTCTTGAGGGGAAAGCTGTAACTCTGTGAGATGATTTCAGAGAACACAAAGAAGTTTCTCAGAAAGCTTCTTTCTCTTTGTTATCGGAGGATATTTCCTTTGGCCCTATAGTCTTCAAAGGGATCCGAAATATCTGTTCTCAGATTCCACAGAAATAAGGCTAGCAAAGAGATCCACGAAATACAGATGTAACTCTGTGAGATGAATTAACAGAACACTAAGCAGTTTCTCAGAAAGCTTCTTTCCAGATTTCATCTGAGGATATTTCCTTTTTCACCATGGCCCTCTATTGGCTTCCAAATATCACTTTGCCAATTCCACAAGAACTGTCTTAGCGAAAGGCTTCTTGAGGGGAAAGCTGTAACTCTGTGAGATGATTTCACAGAACACAAAGAGTTTCTCAGAAAGCTACTTTCTCTTTGTTATCGGAGGATATTTCCTTTGCCCTATAGTCTTCAAAGGGATCCGAAATATCTGTTCTCAGATTCCACAGAAATAAGGCTAGCAAAGAGATCCACGAAATACAGATGTAACTCTGTGAGATGAATTAATAGAACACTAAGCAGTTTCTCAGAAAGCTTCTTTCCAGATTTCATCTGAGGATATTTCCTTTTTCACCATAGCCCTCTATGGGCTTCCAAATATCACTTTGCCAATTCCACAAGAACTGTCTTAGCGAAAGGCTTCTTGAGGGGAAAGCTGTAACTCTGTGAGATGATTTCACAGAACACAAAGAAGTTTCTCAGAAAGCTTCGTTCTCTTTGTTATCGGAGGATATTTCCTTTGTCCCTATAGTCTTCAAAGGGATCCGAAATATCTGTTCTCAGATTCCACAGAAATAAGGCTAGCAAAGAGATCCACGAAATACAGATGTAACTCTGTGAGATGAATTAACAGAACACTAAGCAGTTTCTCAGAAAGCTTCTTTCCAGATTTCATCTGAGGATATTTGCTTTTTCACCATAGCCCTCTATGGGCTTCTAAATATCACTTTGCCAATTCCACAAGAACTGTCTTAGCGAAAGGCTTCTTGAGGGGAAAGCTGTAACTCTGTGAGATGATTTCACAGAACACAAAGAAATTTCTCAGAAAGCTTCGTTCTCTTTTTTATCGGAGGATATTTCCTTTGGCCCTATAGTCTTCAAAGGGATCCGAAATATCTGTTCTCAGATTCCACAGAAATAAGTCTAGCAAAGAGATCCGCGAAATACAGATGTAACTCTGTGAGATGAATTAACAGAACACTAAGCAGTTTCTCAGAAAGCTTCTTTCCAGATTTCATCTGAGGATATTTGCTTTTTTACCATAGCCCTCTATGGGCTTCCAAATATCACTTTGCCAATTCCACAAGAACTGTCTTAGCGAAAGGCTTCTTGAGGGGAAAGCTGTAACTCTGTGAGATGATTTCACAGAACACAAAGAAGTTTCTCAGAAAGCTTCTTTCTCTTTGTTATCGGAGGATATTTCCTTTGGCCCTATAGTCTTCAAAGGGATCCGAAATATCTGTTCTCAGATTCCACAGAAAAAAAGCTAGCAAAGAGATCCACGAAATACAGATGTAACTCTGTGAGATGAATTAACAGAACACTAAGCAGTTTCTCAGAAAGCTTCTTTCCAGATTTCATCTGAGGATATTTCCTTTTTCACCATAGCCCTGATGGGCTTCCAAATATCACTTTGCCAATTCCACAAGAACTGTCTTAGCGAAAGGCTTCTGGAGGGGAAAGCTGTAACTCTGTGAGATGATTTCACAGAACACAAAGAAGTTTCTCAGAAAGCTTCTTTCTCTTTGTTATCGGAGGATATTTCCTTTGGCCCTATAGTCTTCAAAGGGATCCGAAATATCTGTTCTCAGATTCCACAGAAATAAGGCTAGCAAAGAGATCCACGAAATACAGATGTAACTCTGTGAGATGAATTAACAGAACACTAAGCAGTTTCTCAGAAAGCTTCTTTCCAGATTTCATCTGAGGATATTTCCTTTTTCACCATGGCCCTCTATGGGCTTCCAAATATCACTTTGCCAATTCCACAAGAACTGTCTTAGCGAAAGGCTTCTTGAGGGGAAAGCTGTAACTCTCTGAGATGATTTCACAGAACACAAAGGAGTTTCTCAGAAAGCTTCTTTCTCTTGGTTATCGGACGATATTTCCTTTGGCCCTATAGTCTTCAAAGGGATCCGAAATATCTGTTCTCAGATTCCACAGAAATAAGGCTAGCAAAGAGATCCACGAAATACAGATGTAACTCTGTGAGATGAATTAACAGAACACTAAGCAATTTCTCAGAAAGCTTCTTTCCAGATTTCATCTGAGGATATTTCCTTTTTCACCATAGCCCTCTATGGGCTTCCAAATATCACTTTGCCAATTCCACAAGAACTGTCTTAGCGAAAGGCTTCTTGAGGGGAAAGCTGTAACTCTGTGAGATGATTTCACAGAACACAAAGAAGTTTCTCAGAAAGCTTCGTTCTCTTTGTTATCGGAGGATATTTCCTTTGCCTTATAGTCTTCAAAGGGATCCGAAATATCTGTTCTCAGATTCCACAGAAATAAGTCTAGCAAAGAGATCCACGAAATACAGATGTAACTCTGTGAGATGAATTAACAGAACACTAAGCAGTTTCTCAGAAAGCTTCTTTCCAGATTTCATCTGAGGATATTTCCTTTTTCACCATGGCCCCCTATGGTCTTCCAAATATCACTTTGCCAATTCCACAAGAACTGTCTTAGCGAAAGGCTTCTTGAGGGGAAAGCTGTAACTCTCTGAGATGATTTCACAGAACACAAAGGAGTTTCTCAGAAAGCTTCTTTCTCTTTGTTATCGGACGATATTTCCTTTGGCCCTATAGTCTTCAAAGGGATCCGAAATATCTGTTCACAGATTCCACAGAAATAAGGCTAGCAAAGAGATCCACGAAATACAGATGTAACTCTGTGAGATGAATTAACAGAACACTAAGCAGTTTCTCAGAAAGCTTCTTTCCAGATTTCATCTGAGGATATTTACTTTTTCACCCTAGCCCTCTATGGGCTTCCAAATATCACTTTGCCAATTCCACAAGAACTGTCTTAGCGAAAGGCTTCCTGAGGGGAAAGCTGTAACTCTGTGAGATGATTTCACAGAACACAAAGAAGTTTCTCAGAAAGCTTCGTTCTCTTTGTTATCGGAGGATATTTCCTTTGCCCTATAGTCTTCAAAGGGATCCGAAATATCTGTTCTCAGATTCCACAGAAATAAGGCTAGCAAAGAGATCCACGAAATACAGATGTAACTCTGTGAGATGAATTAACAGAACACTAAGCAGTTTCTCAGAAAGCTTCTTTCCAGATTTCATCTGAGGATATTTCCTTTTTCACCATGGCCCCCTATGGTCTTCCAAATATCACTTTGCCAATTCCACAAGAACTGTCTTAGCGAAAGGCTTCTTGAGGGGAAAGCTGTAACTCTCTGAGATGATTTCACAGAACACAAAGGAGTTTCTCAGAAAGCTTCTTTCTCTTTGTTATCGGACGATATTTCCTTTGGCCCTATAATCTTCAAAGGGATCCGAAATATCTGTTCTCAGATTCCACAGAAATAAGGCTAGCAAAGAGATCCACGAAATACAGATGTAACTCTGTGAGATGAATTAACAGAACACTAAGCAGTTTCTCAGAAAGCTTCTTTCCAGATTTCATCTGAGGATATTTCCTTTTTCACCCTTGCCCTCTATGGGCTTCCAAATATCACTTTGCCAATTCCACAAGAACTGTCTTAGCGAAAGGCTTCTTGAGGGGAAAGCTGTAACTCTGTGAGATGATTTCACAGAACACAAAGAAATTTCTCAGAAAGCTTCTTTCTCTTTGTTATCGGAGGATATTTCCTTTGGCCCTATAGTCTTCAAAGGGATCCGAAATATCTGTTCTCATATTCCACAGAAATAAGGCTAGCAAAGAGATCCACGAAATACAGATGTAACTCTGTGAGATGAATTAACAGAACACTAAGCAGTTTCTCAGAAAGCTTCTTTCCAGATTTCATCTGAGGATATTTGCTTTTTTACCATAGCCCTCTATGGGCTTCCAAATATCACTTTGCCAATTCCACAAGAACTGTCTTAGCGAAAGGCTTCTTGAGGGGAAAGCTGTAACTCTCTGAGATGATTTCACAGAACACAAAGAAGTTTCTCAGAAAGCTTCTTTCTCTTTGTTATCGGAGGATATTTCCTTTGGCCCTATAGTCTTCAAAGGGATCCGAAATATCTGTTCTCAGATTCCACAGAAAAAAAGCTAGCAAAGAGATCCACGGAATACAGATGTAACTCTGTGAGATGAATTAACAGAACACTAAGCAGTTTCTCAGAAAGCTTCTTTCCAGATTTCATCTGAGGATATTTCCTTTTTCACCCTTGCCATCTATGGGCTTCCAAATATCACTTTGCCAATTCCACAAGAACTGTCTTAGCGAAAGGCTTCTTGAGGGGAAAGCTGTAACTCTGTGAGATGATTTCACAGAACACAAAGAAGTTTCTCAGAAAGCTTCTTTCTCTTTGTTATCGGAGGATATTTCCTTTGGCCCTATAGTCTTCAAAGGGATCCGAAATATCTGTTCTCAGATTCCACAGCAATAAGGCTAGCAAAGAGATCCACGAAATACAGATGTAACTCTGTGAGATGAATTAACAGAACACTAAGCAGTTTCTCAGAAAGCTTCTTTCCAGATTTCATCTGAGGATATTTCCTTTTTCACCATAGCCCTCTATGGGCTTCCAAATATCACTTTGCCAATTCCACAAGAACAGTCTTAGCGAAAGGCTTCTTGAGGGAAAAGCTGTAACTCTGTGAGATGATTTCACAGAACACAAAGAAGTTTCTCAGAAAGCTTCTTTCTCTTTGTTATCGGAGGATATTTCCATTGGCCCTATAGTCTTCAAAGGGATCCGAAATATCTGTTCTCAGATTCCACAGAAATAAGGCTAGCAAAGAGATCCACGAAATACAGATGTAACTCTGTGAGATGAATTAACAGAACACTAAGCAGTTTCTCAGAAAGCTTCTTTCCAGATTTCATCTGAGGATATTTCCTTTTTCAACATGGCCCTCTATGGGCTTCCAAATATCACTTTGCCAATTCCACAAGAACTGTCTTAGCGATAGGCTTCTTGAGGGGAAAGCTGTCACTCTCTGAGATGATTTCACAGAACACAAAGGAGTTTCTCAGAAAGCTTCTTTCTCTTTGTGATCGGACGATATTTCCTTTGGCCCTATAGCCTTCAAAGGGATCCGAAATATCTGTTCTCAGATTCCACAGAAAAAAGGCTAGCAAAGAGATCCACGAAATACAGATGTAACTCTGTGAGATGAATTAACAGAACACTAAGCAGTTTCTCAGAAAGCTTCTTTCCAGATTTCATCTGAGAATATTTCCTTTTTCACCATAGCCCTCTATGGGCTTTCAAATATCACTTTGCCAATTCCACAAGAACTGTCTTAGCGAAAGGCTTCTTGAGGGGAAAGCTGTAACTCTGTGAGATGATTTCACAGAACACAAAGAAGTTTCTCAGAAAGCTTCTTTCTCTTTGTTATCGGAGGATATTTCCTTTGGCCCTATAGTCTTCAAAGGGATCCGAAATATCTGTTCTCAGATTCCACAGAAATAAGGCTAGCAAAGAGATCCACGAAATACAGATGTAACACTGTGAGATGAATTAACAGAACACTAAGCAGTTTCTCAGAAAGCTTCTTTCCAGATTTCATCTGAGGATATTTCCTTTTTCACCATAGCCCTCTATGGGCTTCCAAATATCACTTTGCCAATTCCACAAGAACAGTCTTAGCGAAAGGCTTCTTGAGGGAAAAGCTGAAACTCTGTGAGATGATTTCACAGAACACAAAGAAGTTTCTCAGAAAGCTTCGTTCTCTTTGTTATCGGAGGATATTTCCTTTGCCTTATAGTCTTCAAAGGGATCCGAAATATCTGTTCTCAGATTCCACAGAAATAAGGCTAGCAAAGAGATCCACGAAATACAGATGTAACTCTGTGAGATGAATTAACAGAACACTAAGCAGTTTCTCAGAAAGCTTCTTTCCAGATTTCATCTGAGGATATTTCCTTTTTCACCATGGCCCCCTATGGTCTTCCAAATATCACTTTGCCAATTCCACAAGAACTGTCTTAGCGAAAGGCTTCTTGAGGGGAAAGCTGTAACTCTCTGAGATGATTTCACAGAACACAAAGGAGTTTCTCAGAAAGCTTCTTTCTCTTTGTTATCGGACGATATTTCCTTTGGCCCTATAGTCTTCAAAGGGATCCGAAATATCTGTTCTCAGATTCCACAGAAATAAGGCTAGCAAAGAGATCCACGAAATACAGATGTAACTCTGTGAGATGAATTAACAGAACACTAAGCAGTTTCTCAGAAAGCTTCTTTCCAGATTTCATCTGAGGATATTTACTTTTTCACCCTAGCCCTCTATGGGCTTCCAAATATCACTTTGCCAATTCCACAAGAACTGTCTTAGCGAAAGGCTTCCTGAGGGGAAAGCTGTAACTCTGTGAGATGATTTCACAGAACACAAAGAAGTTTCTCAGAAAGCTTCGTTCTCTTTGTTATCGGAGGATATTTCCTTTGCCCTATAGTCTTCAAAGGGATCCGAAATATCTGTTCTCAGATTCCACAGAAATAAGGCTAGCAAAGAGATCCACGAAATACAGATGTAACTCTGTGAGATGAATTAACAGAACACTAAGCAGTTTCTCAGAAAGCTTCTTTCCAGATTTCATCTGAGGATATTTCCTTTTTCACCATGGCCCCCTATGGTCTTCCAAATATCACTTTGCCAATTCCACAAGAACTGTCTTAGCGAAAGGCTTCTTGAGGGGAAAGCTGTAACTCTCTGAGATGATTTCACAGAACACAAAGGAGTTTCTCAGAAAGCTTCTTTCTCTTTGTTATCGGACGATATTTCCTTTGGCCCTATAATCTTCAAAGGGATCCGAAATATCTGTTCTCAGATTCCACAGAAATAAGGCTAGCAAAGAGATCCACGAAATACAGATGTAACTCTGTGAGATGAATTAACAGAACACTAAGCAGTTTCTCAGAAAGCTTCTTTCCAGATTTCATCTGAGGATATTTCCTTTTTCACCCTTGCCCTCTATGGGCTTCCAAATATCACTTTGCCAATTCCACAAGAACTGTCTTAGCGAAAGGCTTCTTGAGGGGAAAGCTGTAACTCTGTGAGATGATTTCACAGAACACAAAGAAATTTCTCAGAAAGCTTCTTTCTCTTTGTTATCGGAGGATATTTCCTTTGGCCCTATAGTCTTCAAAGGGATCCGAAATATCTGTTCTCAGATTCCACAGAAATAAGGCTAGCAAAGAGATCCACGAAATACAGATGTAACTCTGTGAGATGAATTAACAGAACACTAAGCAGTTTCTCAGAAAGCTTCTTTCCAGATTTCATCTGAGGATATTTGCTTTTTTACCATAGCCCTCTATTGGCTTCCAAATATCACTTTGCCAATTCCACAAGAACTGTATTAGCGAAAGGCTTCTTGAGGGGAAAGCTGTAACTCTCTGAGATGATTTCACAGAACACAAAGAAGTTTCTCAGAAAGCTTCTTTCTCTTTGTTATCGGAGGATATTTCCTTTGGCCCTATAGTCTTCAAAGGGATCCGAAATATCTGTTCTCAGATTCCACAGAAAAAAAGCTAGCAAAGAGATCCACGGAATACAGATGTAACTCTGTGAGATGAATTAACAGAACACTAAGCAGTTTCTCAGAATGCTTCTTTCCAGATTTCATCTGAGGATATTTCCTTTTTCACCATAGCCCTCTATGGGCTTCCAAGTATCACTTTGCCAATTCCACAAGAACTGTCTTAGCGAAAGGCTTCTTGAGGGGAAAGCTGTAACTCTGTGAGATGATTTCACAGAACACAAAGAAGTTTCTCAGAAAGCTTCTTTCTCTTTGTTATCGGAGGATATTTCCTTTGGCCCTATAGTCTTCAAAGGGATCCGAAATATCTGTTCTCAGATTCCACAGCAATAAGGCTAGCAAAGAGATCCACGAAATACAGATGTAACTCTGTGAGATGAATTAACAGAACACTAAGCAGTTTCTCAGAAAGCTTCTTTCCAGATTTCATCTGAGAAAATTTCCTTTTTCACCATAGCCCTCTATGGGCTTTCAAATATCACTTTGCCAATTCCACAAGAACTGTCTTAGCGAAAGGCTTCTTGAGGGGAAAGCTGTAACTCTGTGAGATGATTTCACAGAACACAAAGAAGTTTCTCAGAAAGCTTCTTTCTCTTTGTTATCGGAGGATATTTCCTTTGGCCCTATAGTCTTCAAAGGGATCCGTAATATCTGTTCTCAGATTCCACAGAAATAAGGCTAGCAAAGAGATCCACGAAATACAGATGTAACACTGTGAGATGAATTAACAGAACACTAAGCAGTTTCTCAGAAAGCTTCTTTCCAGATTTCATCTGAGGATATTTGCTTTTTCACCGTAGCCCTCTATGGGCTTCCAAATATCACTTTGCCAATTCCACAAGAACAGTCTTAGCGAAAGGCTTCTTGAGGGAAAAGCTGAAACTCTGTGAGATGATTTCACAGAACACAAAGAAGTTTCTCAGAAAGCTTCTTTCTCTTTGTTATCGGAGGATATTTCCTTTGGCCCTATAGTCTTCAAAGGGATCCGAAATATCTGTTCTCAGATTCCACAGAAATAAGGCTAGCAAAGAGATCCACGAAATACAGATGTAACTCTGTGAGATGAATTAACAGAACACTAAGCAGTTTCTCAGAAAGCTTCTTTCCAGATTTCATCTGAGGATATTTCCTTTTTCACCATGGCCCTCTATGGGCTTCCAAATATCACTTTGCCTATTCCACAAGAACTGTATTAGAGAAAGGCTTCTTGAGGGGAAAGCTGTAACTCTCTGAGATGATTTCACAGAACACAAAGGAGTTTCTCAGAAAGCTTCTTTCTCTTTGTTATCGCACGATATTTCCTTTGGCCCTATAGTCTTCAAAGGGATCCGAAATATCTGTTCTCAAATTCCACAGATATAAGGCTAGCAAAGAGATCCACGAAATACAGATGTAACTCTGTGAGATGAATTAACAGAACACTAAGCAATTTCTCAGAAAGCTTCTTTCCAGATTTCATCTAAGGATATTTCCTTTTTCACCCTAGCCCTCTATGGGCTTCCAAATATCACTTTGCCAATTCCACAAGAACTGTCTTAGCGAAAGGCTTCTTGAGGGGAAAGCTGTAACTCTGTGAGATGATTTCACAGAACACAAAGAAGTTTTTCAGAAAGCTTCGTTCTCTTTGTTATCGGAGGATATTTCCTTTGGCCCTATAGTCTTCAAAGGGATCCGAAATATCTGTTCTTAGATTCCACAGAAATAAGGCTAGCAAAGAGATCCACGAAATACAGATGTAACTCTGTGAGATGAATTAACAGAACACTAAGCAGTTTCTCAGAAAGCTTCTTTCCAGATTTCATCTGAGGATATTTGCTTTTTTACCATAGCCCTCTATGGGCTTCCAAATATCACTTTGCCAATTCCACAAGAACTGTCTTAGCGAAAGGCTTCTTGAGGGGAAAGCTGTAACTCTGTGAGATGATTTCACAGAACACAAAGGAGTTTCTCAGAAAGCTTCTTTCTCTTTGTTATCGGAGGATATTTCCTTTGACCCTATAGTCTTCAAAGGGATCCGAAATATCTGTTCTCAGATTCCACAGAAAAAAAGCTAGCAAAGAGATCCACGGAATACAGATGTAACTCTCTGAGATGAATTAACAGAACACTAAGCAGTTTTCAGAAAGCTTCTTTCCAGATTTCATCTGAGGATATTTCCTTTTTCACCATAGCCCTCTATGGGCTTCCAAATATCACTTTGCCAATTCCACAAGAACTGTCTTAGCGAAAGGCTTCTTGAGGGGAAAGCTGTAACTCAGTGAGATGATTTCAGAGAACACAAAGAAGTTTCTCAGAAAGCTTCTTTCTCTTTGTTATCGGAGGATATTTCCTTTGGCCCTATAGTCTTCAAAGGGATCCGAAATATCTGTTCTCAGATTCCACAGAAATAAGGCTAGCAAAGAGATCCACGAAATACAGATGTAACTCTGTGAGATGAATTAACAGAACACTAAGCAGTTTCTCAGAAAGCTTCTTTCCAGATTTCATCTGAGGATATTTCCTTTTACACCATGGCCCTCTATGGGCTTCCAAATATCACTTTGCCAATTCCACAAGAACTGTCTTAGCGAAAGGCTTCTTGAGGGGAAAGCTGTAACTCTGTGAGATGATTTCACAGAACACAAAGAGTTTCTCAGAAAGCTACTTTCTCTTTGTTATCGGAGGATATTTCCTTTGCCCTATAGTCTTCAAAGGGATCCGAAATATCTGTTCTCAGATTCCACAGAAATAAGGCTAGCAAAGAGATCCACGAAATACAGATGTAACTCTGTGAGATGAATTAATAGAACACTAAGCAGTTTCTCAGAAAGCTTCTTTCCAGATTTCATCTGAGGATATTTTCTTTTTCACCATAGCCCTCTATGGGCTTCCAAATATCACTTTGCCAATTCCACAAGAACTGTCTTAGCGAAAGGCTTCTTGAGGGGAAAGCTGTAACTCTGTGAGATGATTTCACAGAACACAAAGAAGTTTCTCAGAAAGCTTCGTTCTCTTTGTTATCGGAGGATATTTCCTTTGTCCCTATAGTCTTCAAAGGGATCCGAAATATCTGTTCTCAGATTCCACAGAAATAAGGCTAGCAAAGAGATCCACGAAATACAGATGTAACTCTGTGAGATGAATTAACAGAACACTAAGCAGTTTCTCAGAAAGCTTCTTTCCAGATTTCATCTAAGGATATTTGCTTTTTCACCATAGCCCTCTATGGGCTTCTAAATATCACTTTGCCAATTCCACAAGAACTGTCTTAGCGAAAGGCTTCTTGAGGGGAAAGCTGTAACTCTGTGAGATGATTTCACAGAACACAAAGAAATTTCTCAGAAAGCTTCGTTCTCTTTTTTATCGGAGGATATTTCCTTTGGCCCTATAGTCTTCAAAGGGATCCGAAATATCTGTTCTCAGATTCCACAGAAATAAGGCTAGCAAAGAGATCCGCGAAATACAGATGTAACTCTGTGAGATGAATTAACAGAACACTAAGCAGTTTCTCAGAAAGCTTCTTTCCAGATTTCATCTGAGGATATTTGCTTTTTTACCATAGCCCTCTATGGGCTTCCAAATATCACTTTGCCAATTCCACAAGAACTGTCTTAGCGAAAGGCTTCTTGAGGGGAAAGCTGTAACTCTGTGAGATGATTTCACAGAACACAAAGAAGTTTCTCAGAAAGCTTCTTTCTCTTTGTTATCGGAGGATATTTCCTTTGGCCCTATAGTCTTCAAAGGGATCCGAAATATCTGTTCTCAGATTCCACAGAAAAAAAGCTAGCAAAGAGATCCACGAAATACAGATGTAACTCTGTGAGATGAATTAACAGAACACTAAGCAGTTTCTCAGAAAGCTTCTTTCCAGATTTCATCTGAGGATATTTCCTTTTTCACCATAGCCCTGATGGGCTTCCAAATATCACTTTGCCAATTCCACAAGAACTGTCTTAGCGAAAGGCTTCTGGAGGGGAAAGCTGTAACTCTGTGAGATGATTTCACAGAACACAAAGAAGTTTCTCAGAAAGCTTCTTTCTCTTTGTTATCGGAGGATATTTCCTTTGGCCCTATAGTCTTCAAAGGGATCCGAAATATCTGTTCTCAGATTCCACAGAAATAAGGCTAGCAAAGAGATCCACGAAATACAGATGTAACTCTGTGAGATGAATTAACAGAACACTAAGCAGTTTCTCAGAAAGCTTCTTTCCAGATTTCATCTGAGGATATTTCCTTTTTCACCATGGCCCTCTATGGGCTTCCAAATATCACTTTGCCAATTCCACAAGAACTGTCTTAGCGAAAGGCTTCTTGAGGGGAAAGCTGTAACTCTCTGAGATGATTTCACAGAACACAAAGGAGTTTCTCAGAAAGCTTCTTTCTCTTTGTTATCGGACGATATTTCCTTTGGCCCTATAGTCTTCAAAGGGATCCGAAATATCTGTTCTCAGATTCCACAGAAATAAGGCTAGCAAAGAGATCCACGAAATACAGATGTAACTCTGTGAGATGAATTAACAGAACACTAAGCAATTTCTCAGAAAGCTTCTTTCCAGATTTCATCTGAGGATATTTCCTTTTTCACCATAGCCCTCTATGGGCTTCCAAATATCACTTTGCCAATTCCACAAGAACTGTCTTAGCGAAAGGCTTCTTGAGGGGAAAGCTGTAACTCTGTGAGATGATTTCACAGAACACAAAGAAGTTTCTCAGAAAGCTTCGTTCTCTTTGTTATCGGAGGATATTTCCTTTGCCTTATAGTCTTCAAAGGGATCCGAAATATATGTTCTCAGATTCCACAGAAATAAGGCTAGCAAAGAGATCCACGAAATACAGATGTAACTCTGTGAGATGAATTAACAGAACACTAAGCAGTTTCTCAGAAAGCTTCTTTCCAGATTTCATCTGAGGATATTTCCTTTTTCACCATGGCCCCCTATGGTCTTCCAAATATCACTTTGCCAATTCCACAAGAACTGTCTTAGCGAAAGGCTTCTTGAGGGGAAAGCTGTAACTCTCTGAGATGATTTCACAGAACACAAAGGAGTTTCTCAGAAAGCTTCTTTCTCTTTGTTATCGGACGATATTTCCTTTGGCCCTATAGTCTTCAAAGGGATCCGAAATATCTGTTCTCAGATTCCACAGAAATAAGGCTAGCAAAGAGATCCACGAAATACAGATGTAACTCTGTGAGATGAATTAACAGAACACTAAGCAGTTTCTCAGAAAGCTTCTTTCCAGATTTCATCTGAGGATATTTACTTTTTCACCCTAGCCCTCTATGGGCTTCCAAATATCACTTTGCCAATTCCACAAGAACTGTCTTAGCGAAAGGCTTCCTGAGGGGAAAGCTGTAACTCTGTGAGATGATTTCACAGAACACAAAGAAGTTTCTCAGAAAGCTTCGTTCTCTTTGTTATCGGAGGATATTTCCTTTGCCCTATAGTCTTCAAAGGGATCCGAAATATCTGTTCTCAGATTCCACAGAAATAAGGCTAGCAAAGAGATCCACGAAATACAGATGTAACTCTGTGAGATGAATTAACAGAACACTAAGCAGTTTCTCAGAAAGCTTCTTTCCAGATTTCATCTGAGGATATTTCCTTTTTCACCATGGCCCCCTATGGTCTTCCAAATATCACTTTGCCAATTCCACAAGAACTGTCTTAGCGAAAGGCTTCTTGAGGGGAAAGCTGTAACTCTCTGAGATGATTTCACAGAACACAAAGGAGTTTCTCAGAAAGCTTCTTTCTCTTTGTTATCGGACGATATTTCCTTTGGCCCTATAATCTTCAAAGGGATCCGAAATATCTGTTCTCAGATTCCACAGAAATAAGGCTAGCAAAGAGATCCACGAAATACAGATGTAACTCTGTGAGATGAATTAACAGAACACTAAGCAGTTTCTCAGAAAGCTTCTTTCCAGATTTCATCTGAGGATATTTCCTTTTTCACCCTTGCCCTCTATGGGCTTCCAAATATCACTTTGCCAATTCCACAAGAACTGTCTTAGCGAAAGGCTTCTTGAGGGGAAAGCTGTAACTCTGTGAGATGATTTCACACAACACAAAGAAATTTCTCAGAAAGCTTCTTTCTCTTTGTTATCGGAGGATATTTCCTTTGGCCCTATAGTCTTCAAAGGGATCCGAAATATCTGTTCTCAGATTCCACAGAAATAAGGCTAGCAAAGAGATCCACGAAATACAGATGTAACTCTGTGAGATGAATTAACAGAACACTAAGCAGTTTCTCAGAAAGCTTCTTTCCAGATTTCATCTGAGGATATTTGCTTTTTTACCATAGCCCTCTATGGGCTTCCAAATATCACTTTGCCAATTCCACAAGAACTGTCTTAGCGAAAGGCTTCTTGAGGGGAAAGCTGTAACTCTCTGAGATGATTTCACAGAACACAAAGAAGTTTCTCAGAAAGCTTCTTTCTCTTTGTTATCGGAGGATATTTCCTTTGGCCCTATAGTCTTCAAAGGGATCCGAAATATCTGTTCTCAGATTCCACAGAAAAAAAGCTAGCAAAGAGATCCACGGAATACAGATGTAACTCTGTGAGATGAATTAACAGAACACTAAGCAGTTTCTCAGAAAGCTTCTTTCCAGATTTCATCTGAGGATATTTCCTTTTTCACCCTTGCCCTCTATGGGCTTCCAAATATCACTTTGCCAATTCCACAAGAACTGTCTTAGCGAAAGGCTTCTTGAGGGGAAAGCTGTAACTCTGTGAGATGATTTCACAGAACACAAAGAAGTTTCTCAGAAAGCTTCTTTCTCTTTGTTATCGGAGGATATTTCCTTTGGCCTTATAGTCTTCAAAGGGATCCGAAATATCTGTTCTCAGATTCCACAGCAATAAGGCTAGCAAAGAGATCCACGAAATACAGATGTAACTCTGTGAGATGAATTAACAGAACACTAAGCAGTTTCTCAGAAAGCTTCTTTCCAGATTTCATCTGAGGATATTTCCTTTTTCACCATAGCCCTCTATGGGCTTCCAAATATCACTTTGCCAATTCCACAAGAACAGTCTTAGCGAAAGGCTTCTTGAGGGAAAAGCTGTAACTCTGTGAGATGATTTCACAGAACACAAAGAAGTTTCTCAGAAAGCTTCTTTCTCTTTGTTATCGGAGGATATTTCCATTGGCCCTATAGTCTTCAAAGGGATCCGAAATATCTGTTCTCAGATTCCACAGAAATAAGGCTAGCAAAGAGATCCACGAAATACAGATGTAACTCTGTGAGATGAATTAACAGAACACTAAGCAGTTTCTCAGAAAGCTTCTTTCCAGATTTCATCTGAGGATATTTCCTTTTTCAACATGGCCCTCTATGGGCTTCCAAATATCACTTTGCCAATTCCACAAGAACTGTCTTAGCGATAGGCTTCTTGAGGGGAAGCTGTAACTCTCTGAGATGATTTCACAGAACACAAAGGAGTTTCTCAGAAAGCTTCTTTCTCTTTGTTATCGGACGATATTTCCTTTTGCCCTATAGTCTTCAAAGGGATCCGAAATATCTGTTCTCAGATTCCACAGAAAAAAGGCTAGCAAAGAGATCCACGAAATACAGATGTAACTCTGTGAGATGAATTAACAGAACACTAAGCAGTTTCTCAGAAAGCTTCTTTCCAGATTTCATCTGAGAATATTTCCTTTTTCACCATAGCCCTCTATGGGCTTTCAAATATCACTTTGCCAATTCCACAAGAACTGTCTTAGCGAAAGGCTTCTTGAGGGGAAAGCTGTAACTCTGTGAGATGATTTCACAGAACACAAAGAAGTTTCTCAGAAAGCTTCTTTCTCTTTGTTATCGGAGGATATTTCCTTTGGCCCTATAGTCTTCAAAGGGATCCGAAATATCTGTTCTCAGATTCCACAGAAATAAGGCTAGCAAAGAGATCCACGAAATACAGATGTAACACTGTGAGATGAATTAACAGAACACTAAGCAGTTTCTCAGAAAGCTTCTTTCCAGATTTCATCTGAGGATATTTCCTTTTTCACCATAGCCCTCTATGGGCTTCCAAATATCACTTTGCCAATTCCACAAGAACAGTCTTAGCGAAAGGCTTCTTGAGGGAAAAGCTGAAACTCTGTGAGATGATTTCACAGAACACAAAGAAGTTTCTCAGAAAGCTTCGTTCTCTTTGTTATCGGAGGATATTTCCTTTGCCTTATAGTCTTCAAAGGGATCCGAAATATCTGTTCTCAGATTCCACAGAAATAAGGCTAGCAAAGAGATCCACGAAATACAGATGTAACTCTGTGAGATGAATTAACAGAACACTAAGCAGTTTCTCAGAAAGCTTCTTTCCAGATTTCATCTGAGGATATTTCCTTTTTCACCATGGCCCCCTATGGTCTTCCAAATATCACTTTGCCAATTCCACAAGAACTGTCTTAGCGAAAGGCTTCTTGAGGGGAAAGCTGTAACTCTCTGAGATGATTTCACAGAACACAAAGGAGTTTCTCAGAAAGCTTCTTTCTCTTTGTTATCGGACGATATTTCCTTTGGCCCTATAGTCTTCAAAGGGATCCGAAATATCTGTTCTCAGATTCCACAGAAATAAGGCTAGCAAAGAGATCCACGAAATACAGATGTAACTCTGTGAGATGAATTAACAGAACACTAAGCAGTTTCTCAGAAAGCTTCTTTCCAGATTTCATCTGAGGATATTTACTTTTTCACCCTAGCCCTCTATGGGCTTCCAAATATCACTTTGCCAATTCCACAAGAACTGTCTTAGCGAAAGGCTTCCTGAGGGGAAAGCTGTAACTCTGTGAGATGATTTCACAGAACACAAAGAAGTTTCTCAGAAAGCTTCGTTCTCTTTGTTATCGGAGGATATTTCCTTTGCCCTATAGTCTTCAAAGGGATCCGAAATATCTGTTCTCAGATTCCACAGAAATAAGGCTAGCAAAGAGATCCACGAAATACAGATGTAACTCTGTGAGATGAATTAACAGAACACTAAGCAGTTTCTCAGAAAGCTTCTTTCCAGATTTCATCTGAGGATATTTCCTTTTTCACCATGGCCCCCTATGGTCTTCCAAATATCACTTTGCCAATTCCACAAGAACTGTCTTAGCGAAAGGCTTCTTGAGGGGAAAGCTGTAACTCTCTGAGATGATTTCACAGAACACAAAGGAGTTTCTCAGAAAGCTTCTTTCTCTTTGTTATCGGACGATATTTCCTTTGGCCCTATAATCTTCAAAGGGATCCGAAATATCTGTTCTCAGATTCCACAGAAATAAGGCTAGCAAAGAGATCCACGAAATACAGATGTAACTCTGTGAGATGAATTAACAGAACACTAAGCAGTTTCTCAAAAAGCTTCTTTCCAGATTTCATCTGAGGATATTTCCTTTTTCACCCTTGCCCTCTATGGGCTTCCAAATATCACTTTGCCAATTCCACAAGAACTGTCTTAGCGAAAGGCTTCTTGAGGGGAAAGCTGTAACTCTGTGAGATGATTTCACAGAACACAAAGAAATTTCTCAGAAAGCTTCTTTCTCTTTGTTATCGGAGGATATTTCCTTTGGCCCTATAGTCTTCAAAGGGATCCGAAATATCTGTTCTCAGATTCCACAGAAATAAGGCTAGCAAAGAGATCCACGAAATACAGATGTAACTCTGTGAGATGAATTAACAGAACACTAAGCAGTTTCTCAGAAAGCTTCTTTCCAGATTTCATCTGAGGATATTTGCTTTTTTACCATAGCCCTCTATGGGCTTCCAAATATCACTTTGCCAATTCCACAAGAACTGTCTTAGCGAAAGGCTTCTTGAGGGGAAAGCTGTAACTCTCTGAGATGATTTCACAGAACACAAAGAAGTTTCTCAGAAAGCTTCTTTCTCTTTGTTATCGGAGGATATTTCCTTTGGCCCTATAGTCTTCAAAGGGATCCGAAATATCTGTTCTCAGATTCCACAGAAAAAAAGCTAGCAAAGAGATCCACGGAATACAGATGTAACTCTGTGAGATGAATTAACAGAACACTAAGCAGTTTCTCAGAATGCTTCTTTCCAGATTTCATCTGAGGATATTTCCTTTTTCACCATAGCCCTCTATGGGCTTCCAAGTATCACTTTGCCAATTCCACAAGAACTGTCTTAGCGAAAGGCTTCTTGAGGGGAAAGCTGTAACTCTGTGAGATGATTTCACAGAACACAAAGAAGTTTCTCAGAAAGCTTCTTTCTCTTTGTTATCGGAGGATATTTCCTTTGGCCCTATAGTCTTCAAAGGGATCCGAAATATCTGTTCTCAGATTCCACAGCAATAAGGCTAGCAAAGAGATCCACGAAATACAGATGTAACTCTGTGAGATGAATTAACAGAACACTAAGCAGTTTCTCAGAAAGCTTCTTTCCAGATTTCATCTGAGGATAATTCCTTTTTCACCATAGCCCTCTATGGGCTTCCAAATATCACTTTGCCAATTCCACAAGAACAGTCTTAGCGAAAGGCTTCTTGAGGGAAAAGCTGTAACTCTGTGAGATGATTTCACAGAACACAAAGAAGTTTCTCAGAAAGCTTCTTTCTCTTTGTTATCGGAGGATATTTCCATTGGCCCTATAGTCTTCAAAGGGATCCGAAATATCTGTTCTCAGATTCCACAGAAATAAGGCTAGCAAAGAGATCCACGAAATACAGATGTAACTCTGTGAGATGAATTAACAGAACACTAAGCAGTTTCTCAGAAAGCTTCTTTCCAGATTTCATCTGAGGATATTTCCTTTTTCAACATGGCCCTCTATGGGCTTCCAAATATCACTTTGCCAATTCCACAAGAACTGTCTTAGCGATAGGCTTCTTGAGGGGAAAGCTGTAACTCTCTGAGATGATTTCACAGAACACAAAGGAGTTTCTCAGAAAGCTTCTTTCTCTTTGTGATCGGACGATATTTCCTTTGGCCCTATAGTCTTCAAAGGGATCCGAAATATCTGTTCTCAGATTCCACAGAAAAAAGGCTAGCAAAGAGATCCACGAAATACAGATGTAACTCTGTGAGATGAATTAACAGAACACTAAGCAGTTTCTCAGAAAGCTTCTTTCCAGATTTCATCTGAGAATATTTCCTTTTTCACCATAGCCCTCTATGGGCTTTCAAATATCACTTTGCCAATTCCACAAGAACTGTCTTAGCGAAAGGCTTCTTGAGGGGAAAGCTGTAACTCTGTGAGATGATTTCACAGAACACAAAGAAGTTTCTCAGAAAGCTTCTTTCTCTTTGTTATCGGAGGATATTTCCTTTGGCCCTATAGTCTTCAAAGGGATCCGAAATATCTGTTCTCAGATTCCACAGAAATAAGGCTAGCAAAGAGATCCACGAAATACAGATGTAACACTGTGAGATGAATTAACAGAACACTAAGCAGTTTCTCAGAAAGCTTCTTTCCAGATTTCATCTGAGGATATTTCCTTTTTCACCATAGCCCTCTATGGGCTTCCAAATATCACTTTGCCAATTCCACAAGAACAGTCTTAGCGAAAGGCTTCTTGAGGGAAAAGCTGAAACTCTGTGAGATGATTTCACAGAACACAAAGAAGTTTCTCAGAAAGCTTCTTTCTCTTTGTTATCGGAGGATATTTCCTTTGGCCCTATAGTCTTCAAAGGGATCCGAAATATCTGTTCTCAGATTCCACAGAAATAAGGCTAGCAAAGAGATCCACGAAATACAGATGTAACTCTGTGAGATGAATTAACAGAACACTAAGCAGTTTCTCAGAAAGCTTCTTTCCAGATTTCATCTGAGGATATTTCCTTTTTCACCATAGCCCTCTATGGGCTTCCAAATATCACTTTGCCAATTCCACAAGAACTGTCTTAGCGAAAGGCTTCTTGAGGGGAAAGCTGTAACTCTGTGAGATGATTTCACAGAACACAAAGAAGTTTCTCAGAAAGCTTCTTTCTCTTTGTTATCGGAGGATATTTCCTTTGGCCCTATAGTCTTCAAAGGGATCCGAAATATCTGTTCTCAGATTCCACAGAAAAAAGGCTAGCAAAGAGATCCACGAAATACAGATGTAACTCTGTGAGATGAATTAACAGAACACTAAGCAGTTTCTCAGAAAGCTTCTTTCCAGATTTCATCTGAGGATATTTCCTTTTTCACCATAGCCCTCTATGGGCTTCCAAATATCACTTTGCCAATTCCACAAGAACTGTCTTAGCAAAAGGCTTCTTGAGGGGAAAGCTGTAACTCTGTGAGATGATTTCACAGAACACAAAGAAGTTTCTCAGAAAGCTTCTTTCTCTTTGTTATCGGAGGATATTTCCATTGGCCCTATAGTCTTCAAAGGGATCCGAAATATCTGTTCTCAGATTCCACAGAAATAAGGCTAGCAAAGAGATCCACGAAATACAGATGTAACTCTGTGAGATGAATTAACAGAACACTAAGCAGTTTCTCAGAAAGCTTCTTTCCAGATTTCATCTGAGGATATTTACTTTTTCACCCTAGCCCTCTATGGGCTTCCAAATATCACTTTGCCAATTCCACAAGAACTGTCTTAGCGAAAGGCTTCTTGAGGGGAAAGCTGTAACTCTTTGAGATGATTTCACAGAACACAAAGAAATTTCTCAGAAAGCTTCTTTCTCTTTGTTATCGGAGGATATTTCCTTTGGCCCTATAGTCTTCAAAGGGATCCGAAATATCTGTTCTCAGATTCCACAGAAATAAGGCTAGCAAAGAGATCCACGAAATACAGATGTAACTCTGTGAGATGAATTAACAGAACACTAAGCAGTTTCTCAGAAAGCTTCTTTCCAGATTTCATCTGAGGATATTTGCTTTTTTACCATAGCCCTCTATGGGCTTCCAAATATCACTTTGCCAATTCCACAAGAACTGTCTTAGCGAAAGGCTTCTTGAGGGGAAAGCTGTAACTCTCTGAGATGATTTCACAGAACACAAAGAAGTTTCTCAGAAAGCTTCTTTCTCTTTGTTATCGGAGGATATTTCCTTTGGCCCTATAGTCTTCAAAGGGATCCGAAATATCTGTTCTCAGATTCCACAGAAAAAAAGCTAGCAAAGAGATCCACGGAATACAGATGTAACTCTGTGAGATGAATTAACAGAACACTAAGCAGTTTCTCAGAATGCTTCTTTCCAGATTTCATCTGAGGATATTTCCTTTTTCACCATAGCCCTCTATGGGCTTCCAAGTATCACTTTGCCAATTCCACAAGAACTGTCTTAGCGAAAGGCTTCTTGAGGGGAAAGCTGTAACTCTGTGAGATGATTTCACAGAACACAAAGAAGTTTCTCAGAAAGCTTCTTTCTCTTTGTTATCGGAGGATATTTCCTTTGGCCCTATAGTCTTCAAAGGGATCCGAAATATCTGTTCTCAGATTCCACAGCAATAAGGCTAGCAAAGAGATCCACGAAATACAGATGTAACTCTGTGAGATGAATTAACAGAACACTAAGCAGTTTCTCAGAAAGCTTCTTTCCAGATTTCATCTGAGGATATTTCCTTTTTCACCATAGCCCTCTATGGGCTTCCAAATATCACTTTGCCAATTCCACAAGAACAGTCTTAGCGAAAGGCTTCTTGAGGGAAAAGCTGTAACTCTGTGAGATGATTTCACAGAACACAAAGAAGTTTCTCAGAAAGCTTCTTTCTCTTTTTTATCGGAGGATATTTCCATTGGCCCTATAGTCTTCAAAGGGATCCGAAATATCTGTTCTCAGATTCCACAGAAATAAGGCTAGCAAAGAGATCCACGAAATACAGATGTAACTCTGTGAGATGAATTAACAGAACACTAAGCAGTTTCTCAGAAAGCTTCTTTCCAGATTTCATCTGAGGATATTTCCTTTTTCAACATGGCCCTCTATGGGCTTCCAAATATCACTTTGCCAATTCCACAAGAACTGTCTTAGCGATAGGCTTCTTGAGGGGAAAGCTGTAACTCTCTGAGATGATTTCACAGAACACAAAGGAGTTTCTCAGAAAGCTTCTTTCTCTTTGTGATCGGACGATATTTCCTTTGGCCCTATAGTCTTCAAAGGGATCCGAAATATCTGTTCTCAGATTCCACAGAAAAAAGGCTAGCAAAGAGATCCACGAAATACAGATGTAACTCTGTGAGATGAATTAACAGAACACTAAGCAGTTTCTCAGAAAGCTTCTTTCCAGATTTCATCTGAGAATATTTCCTTTTTCACCATAGCCCTCTATGGGCTTTCAAATATCACTTTGCCAATTCCACAAGAACTGTCTTAGCGAAAGGCTTCTTGAGGGGAAAGCTGTAACTCTGTGAGATGATTTCACAGAACACAAAGAAGTTTCTCAGAAAGCTTCTTTCTCTTTGTTATCGGAGGATATTTCCTTTGGCCCTATAGTCTTCAAAGGGATCCGAAATATCTGTTCTCAGATTCCACAGAAATAAGGCTAGCAAAGAGATCCACGAAATACAGATGTAACACTGTGAGATGAATTAACAGAACACTAAGCAGTTTCTCAGAAAGCTTCTTTCCAGATTTCATCTGAGGATATTTCCTTTTTCACCATAGCCCTCTATGGGCTTCCAAATATCACTTTGCCAATTCCACAAGAACAGTCTTAGCGAAAGGCTTCTTGAGGGAAAAGCTGAAACTCTGTGAGATGATTTCACAGAACACAAAGAAGTTTCTCAGAAAGCTTCTTTCTCTTTGTTATCGGAGGATATTTCCTTTGGCCCTATAGTCTTCAAAGGGATCCGAAATATCTGTCCTCAGATTCCACAGAAATAAGGCTAGCAAAGAGATCCACGAAATACAGATGTAACTCTGTGAGATGAATTAACAGAACACTAAGCAGTTTCTCAGAAAGCTTCTTTCCAGATTTCATCTGAGGATATTTCCTTTTTCACCATAGCCCTCTATGGGCTTTCAAATATTACTTTGCAAATTCCACAAGAACTGTCTTAGCGAAAGGCTTCTTGAGGGGAAAGCTGTAACTCTGTGAGATGATTTCACAGAACACAAAGAAGTTTCTCAGAAAGCTTCTTTCTCTTTGTTATCGGAGGATATTTCCTTTGGCCCTATAGTCTTCAAAGGGATCCGAAATATCTATTCTCAGATTCCACAGAAATAAGGCTAGCAAAGAGATCCACGAAATACAGATGTAACTCTGTGAGATGAATTAACAGAACACTAAGCCGTTTCTCAGAAAGCTTCTTTCCAGATTTCATCTGAGGATATTTCCTTTTTCACCATAGCCCTCTATGGGCTTCCAAATATCACTTTGGCAATACCACAAGAACTGTCTTAGCGAAAGGCTTCTTGAGGGACAAGCTGTAACTCTGTGAGATGATTTCACAGAACACAAAGAAGTTTCTCAGAAAGCTTCTTTCTCTTTGTTATCAGAGGATATTTCCATTGGCCCTATAGTCTTCAAAGGGATCCGAAATATCTGTTCTCAGATTCCACAGAAATAAGGCTAGCAAAGCGATCCACGAAATACAGATGTAGCTCTGTGAGATGAATTAACAGAACACTAAGCAGTTTCTCAGAAAGCTTCTTTCCAGATTTCATCTGAGGATATTTCCTTTTTCACCATGGCCCTCTATGGGCTTCCAAATATCACTTTGCCAATTCCACAAGAACTGTCTTAGCGAAAGGCTTCTTGAGGGGAAAGCTGTAACTCTCTGAGATGATTTCACAGAACACAAAGGAGTTTCTCAGAAAGCTTCTTTCTCTGTGATCGGACGATATTTCCTTTGGCCCTATAGTCTTCAAAGGGATCCCAAATATCTGTTCTCAGATTCCACAGAAAAAAGGCTAGCAAAGAGATCCACGAAATACAGATGTAACTCTGTGAGATGAATTAACAGAACACTAAGCAGTTTCTCAGAAAGCTTCTTTCCAGATTTCATCTGTGGATATTTGCTTTTTTACCATAGCCCTCTATGGGCTTCCAAATATCACTTTTCCAATTCCACAAGAACTGTCTTAGCGAAAGGCTTCTTGAGGGGAAAGCTGTAACTCTGTGAGATGATTTCACAGAACACAAAGAAGTTTCTCAGAAAGCTTCTTTCTCTTTGTTATCGGAGGATATTTACTTTGGCCCTATAGTCTTCAAAGGGATCCGAAATATCTGTTCTCAGATTCCACAGAAAAAAGGCTAGCAAAGAGATCCACGAAATACAGATGTAACTCTGTGAGATGAATTAACAGAACACTAAGCAGTTTCTCAGAAAGCTTCTTTCCAGATTTCATCTGAGAATATTTCCTTTTTCACCATGGCCCTCTATGGGCTTCCAAATATCACTTTGCCTATTCCACAAGAACTGTATTAGAGAAAGGCTTCTTGAGGGGAAAGCTGTAACTCTGTGAGATGATTTCACAGAACACAAAGGAGTTTCTCAGAAAGCTTCTTTCTCTTTGTTATCGAACGATATTTCCTTTGGCCCTATAGTCTTCAAAGGGATCCGAAATATCTGTTCTCAAATTCCACAGATATAAGGCTAGCAAAGAGATCCACGAAATACAGATGTAACTCTGTGAGATGAATTAACAGAACACTAAGCAGTTTCTCAGAAAGCTTCTTTCCAGATTTCATCTGAGGATATTTCCTTTTTCACCCTAGCCCTCTATGGGCTTCCAAATATCACTTTGCCAATTCCACAAGAACTGTCTTAGCGAAAGGCTTCTTGAGGGGAAAGCTGTAACTCTGTGAGATGATTTCACAGAACACAAAGAAGTTTCTCAGAAAGCTTCGTTCTCTTTGTTATCGGAGGATATTTCCTTTGGCCCTATAGTCTTCAAAGGGATCCGAAATATCTGTTCTCAGATTCCACAGAAATAAGGCTAGCAAAGAGATCCACGAAATACAGATGTAACTCTTTGAGATGAATTAAAAGAACACTAAGCAGTTTCTCAGAAAGCTTCTTTCCAGATTTCATCTGAGGATATATGCTTTTTCACCATAGCCCTCTATGGGCTTCCAAATATCACTTTGCCAATTCCACAAGAACTGTCTTAGCGAAAGGCTTCTTGAGGGGAAAGCTGTAACTCTGTGAGATGATTTCACAGAACACAAAGAAGTTTCTCAGAAAGCTTCTTTCTCTTTGTTATCGGAGGATATTTCCTTTGGCCCTATAGTCTTCAAAGGGATCCGAAATATCTGTTCTCAGATTCCACAGAAAAAAGGCTAGCAAAGAGATCTACGAAATACAGATGTAACTCTGTGAGATGAATTAACAGAACACTAAGCAGTTTCTCAGAAAGCTTCTTTCCAGATTTCATCTGAGAATATTTCCTTTTTCACCATAGCCCTCTATGGGCTTTCAGATATCACTTTGCCAATTCCACAAGAACTGTCTTAGCGAAAGGCTTCTTGAGGGGAAAGCTGTAACTCTGTGAGATGATTTCACAGAACACAAAGAAGTTTCTCAGAAAGCTTCTTTCACTTTGTTATCGGAGGATATTTCCTTTGGCCCTATACTCTTCAAAGGGATCCGAAATATCTGTTCTCAGATTCCACAGAAATAAGGCTAGCAAAGAGATCCACGAAATACAGATGTAACACTGTGAGATGAATTAACAGAACACTAAGCAGTTTCTCAGAAAGCTTCTTTCCAGATTTCATCTGAGGATGTTTCCTTTTTCACCATAGCCCTCTATGGGCTTTCAAATATCACTTTGCCAATTCCACAAGAACTGTCTTAGCGAAAGGCTTCTTGAGGGGAAAGCTGTAACTCTGTGAGATGATTTCACAGAACACAAAGAAGTTTCTCAGAAAGCTTCTTTCTCTTTGTTATCGGAGGATATTTCCTTTGGCCCTATAGTCTTCAAAGGGATCCGAAATATCTATTCTCAGATTCCACAGAAATAAGGCTAGCAAAGAGATCCACGAAATACAGATGCAACTCTGTGAGATGAATTAACAGAACACTAAGCAGTTTCTCAGAAAGCTTCTTTCCAGATTTCATCTGAGGATATTTCCTTTTTCACCATAGCCCTCTATGGGCTTCCAAATATCACTTTGCCAATTCCACAAGAACTGTCTTAGCGAAAGGCTTCTTGAGGGGAAAGCTGTAACTCTGTGAGATGATTTCACAGAACACAAAGAAGTTTCTCAGAAAGCTTCTTTCTCTTTGTTATCAGAGGATATTTCCATTGGCCCTATAGTCTTCAAAGGGATCCGAAATATCTGTTCTCAGATTCCACAGAAATAAGGCTAGCAAAGAGATCCACGAAATACAGATGTAACTCTGTGAGATGAATTAACAGAACACTAAGCAGTTTCTCAGAAAGCTTCTTTCCAGATTTCATCTGAGGATATTTCCTTTTTCACCATGGCCCTCTATGGGCTTCCAAATATCACTTTGCCAATTCCACAAGAACTGTCTTAGCGAAAGGCTTCTTGAGGGGAAAGCTGTAACTCTCTGAGATGATTTCACAGAACACAAAGGAGTTTCTCAGAAAGCTTCTTTCTCTTTGTGATCGGACGATATTTCCTTTGGCCCTATAGTCTTCAAAGGGATCCGAAATATCTGTTCTCAGATTCCACAGAAAAAAGGCTAGCAAAGAGATCCACGAAATACAGATGTAACTCTGTGAGATGAATTAACAGAACACTAAGCAGTTTCTCAGAAAGCTTCTTTCCAGATTTCATCTGAGGATATTTGCTTTTTTACCATAGCCCTCTATGGGCTTCCAAATATCACTTTGCCAATTCCACAGGAACTGTCTTAGCGAAAGGCTTCTTGAGTGGAAAGCTGTAACTCTGTGAGATGATTTCACAGAACACAAAGAAGTTTCTCAGAAAGCTTCTTTCTCTTTGTTATCGGAGGATATTTCCTTAGGCCCTATAGTCTTCAAAGGGATCCGAAATATCTGTTCTCAGATTCCACAGAAAAAAGGCTAGCAAAGAGATCCACGAAATACAGATGTAACTCTGTGAGATGAATTAACAGAACACTAAGCAGTTTCTCAGAAAGCTTCTTTCCAGATTTCATCTGAGAATATTTCCTTTTTCACCATAGCCCTCTATGGGCTTTCAAATATCACTTTGCCAATTCCACAAGAACTGTCTTAGCGAAAGGCTTCTTGAGGGGAAAGCTGTAACTCTGTGAGATGATTTCACAGAACACAAAGAAGTTTCTCAGAAAGCTTCTTTCTCTTTGTTATCGGAGGATATTTCCTTTGGCCCTATAGTCTTCAAAGGGATCCGAAATATCTGTTCTCAGATTCCACAGAAATAAGGCTAGCAAAGAGATCCACGAAATACAGATGTAACACTGTGAGATGAATTAACAGAACACTAAGCAGTTTCTCAGAAAGCTTCTTTCCAGATTTCATCTGAGGATATTTCCTTTTTCACCATAGCCCTCTATGGGCTTTCAAATATCACTTTGCCAATTCCACAAGAACTGTCTTAGCGAAAGGCTTCTTGAGGGGAAAGCTGTAACTCTGTGAGATGATTTCACAGAACACAAAGAAGTTTCTCAGAAAGCTTCTTTCTCTTTGTTATCGGAGGATATTTCCTTTGGCCCTATAGTCTTCAAAGGGATCCGAAATATCTGTTCTCAGATTCCACAGAAATAAGGCTAGCAAAGAGATCCACGAAATACAGATGTAACTCTGTGAGATGAATTAACAGAACACTAAGCAGTTTCTCAGAAAGCTTCTTTCCAGATTTCATCTGAGGATATTTCCTTTTTCACCATAGCCCTCTATGGGCTTCCAAATATCACTTTGCCAATTCCACAAGAACTGTCTTAGCGAAAGGCTTCTTGAGGGGAAAGCTGTAACTCTGTGAGATGATTTCACAGAACACAAAGAAGTTTCTCAGAAAGCTTCTTTCTCTTTGTTATCGGAGGATATTTCCTTTGGCCCTATAGTCTTCAAAGGGATCCGAAATATCTGTTCTCAGATTCCACAGACAAAAGGCTAGCAAAGAGATCCACGAAATACAGATGTAACTCTGTGAGATGAATTAACAGAACACTAAGCAGTTTCTCAGAAAGCTTCTTTCCAGATTTCATCTGAGAATATTTCCTTTTTCACCATAGCCCTCTGTGGGCTTTCAAATATCACTTTGCCAATTCCACAAGAACTGTCTTAGCGAAAGGCTTCTTGAGGGGAAAGCTGTAACTCTGTGAGATGATTTCACAGAACACAAAGAAGTTTCTCAGAAAGCTTCTTTCTCTTTGTTATCGGAGGATATTTCCTTTGGCCCTATAGTCTTCAAAGGGATCCGAAATATCTGTTCTCAGATTCCACAGAAATAAGGCTAGCAAAGAGATCCACGAAATACAGATGTAACACTGTGAGATGAATTAACAGAACACTAAGCAGTTTCTCAGAAAGCTTCTTTCCAGATTTCATCTGAGGATATTTCCTTTTTCACCATGGCCCTCTATGGGCTTCCAAATATCACTTTGCCAATTCCACAAGAACAGTCTTAGCGAAAGGCTTCTTGAGGGAAAAGCTGAAACTCTGTGAGATGATTTCACAGAACACAAAGAAGTTTCTCAGAATGCTTCTTTCTCTTTGTTATCGGAGGATATTTCCTTTGGCCCTATAGTCTTCAAAGGGATCCGAAATATCTATTCTCAGATTCCACAGAAATAAGGCTAGCAAAGAGATCCACGAAATACAGATGTAACTCTGTGAGATGAATTAACAGAACACTAAGCAGTTTCTCAGAAAGCTTCTTTCCAGATTTCATCTGAGGATATTTCCTTTTTCACCATAGCCCTCTATGGGCTTCCAAATATCACTTTGCCAATTCCACAAGAACTGTCTTAGCAAAAGGCTTCTTGAGGGGAAAGCTGTAACTCTGTGAGATGATTTCACAGAACACAAAGAAGTTTCTCAGAAAGCTTCTTTCTCTTTGTTATCGGAGGATATTTCCATTGGCCCTATAGTCTTCAAAGGGATCCGAAATATCTGTTCTCAGATTCCACAGAAATAAGGCTAGCAAAGAGATCCACGAAATACAGATGTAACTCTGTGAGATGAATTAACAGAACACTAAGCAGTTTCTCAGAAAGCTTCTTTCCAGATTTCATCTGAGGATATTTACTTTTTCACCCTAGCCCTCTATGGGCTTCCAAATATCACTTTGCCAATTCCACAAGAACTGTCTTAGCGAAAGGCTTCCTGAGGGGAAAGCTGTAACTCTGTGAGATGATTTCACAGAACACAAAGAAGTTTCTCAGAAAGCTTCGTTCTCTTTGTTATCGGAGGATATTTCCTTTGCCCTATAGTCTTCAAAGGGATCCGAAATATCTGTTCTCAGATTCCACAGAAATAAGGCTAGCAAAGAGATCCACGAAATACAGATGTAACTCTGTGAGATGAATTAACAGAACACTAAGCAGTTTCTCAGAAAGCTTCTTTCCAGATTTCATCTGAGGATATTTCCTTTTTCACCATGGCCCCCTATGGTCTTCCAAATATCACTTTGCCAATTCCACAAGAACTGTCTTAGCGAAAGGCTTCTTGAGGGGAAAGCTGTAACTCTCTGAGATGATTTCACAGAACACAAAGCAGTTTCTCAGAAAGCTTCTTTCTCTTTGTTATCGGACGATATTTCCTTTGGCCCTATAATCTTCAAAGGCATCCGAAATATCTGTTCTCAGATTCCACAGAAATAAGGCTAGCAAAGAGATCCACGAAATACAGATGTAACTCTGTGAGATGAATTAACAGAACACTAAGCAGTTTCTCAGAAAGCTTCTTTCCAGATTTCATCTGAGGATATTTCCTTTTTCACCCTTGCCCTCTATGGGCTTCCAAATATCACTTTGCCAATTCCACAAGAACTGTTTTAGCGAAAGGCTTCTTGAGGGGAAAGCTGTAACTCTGTGAGATGATTTCACAGAACACAAAGAAGTTTCTCAGAAAGCTTCTTTCTCTTTGTTATCGGAGGATATTTCCTTTGGCCCTATAGTCTTCAAAGGGATCCGAAATATCTGTTCTCAGATTCCACAGCAATAAGGCTAGCAAAGAGATCCACGAAATACAGATGTAACTCTGTGAGATGAATTAACAGAACACTAAGCAGTTTCTCAGAAAGCTTCTTTCCAGATTTCATCTGAGGATATTTCCTTTTTCACCATAGCCCTCTATGGGCTTCCAAATATCACTTTGCCAATTCCACAAGAACAGTCTTAGCGAAAGGCTTCTTGAGGGAAAAGCTGTAACTCTGTGAGATGATTTCACAGAACACAAAGAAGTTTCTCAGAAAGCTTCTTTCTCTTTGTTATCGGAGGATATTTCCATTGGCCCTATAGTCTTCAAAGGGATCCGAAATATCTGTTCTCAGATTCCACAGAAATAAGGCTAGCAAAGAGATCCACGAAATACAGATGTAACTCTGTGAGATGAATTAACAGAACACTAAGCAGTTTCTCAGAAAGCTTCTTTCCAGATTTCATCTGAGGATATTTCCTTTTTCAACATGGCCCTCTATGGGCTTCCAAATATCACTTTGCCAATTCCACAAGAACTGTCTTAGCGATAGGCTTCTTGAGGGGAAAGCTGTAACTCTCTGAGATGATTTCACAGAACACAAAGGAGTTTCTCAGAAAGCTTCTTTCTCTTTGTGATCGGACGATATTTCCTTTGGCCCTATAGTCTTCAAAGGGATCCGAAATATCTGTTCTCAGATTCCACAGAAATAAGGCTAGCAAAGAGATCCACGAAATACAGATGTAACTCTGTGAGATGAATTAACAGAACACTAAGCAGTTTCTCAGAAAGCTTCTTTCCAGATTTCATCTGAGAATATTTCCTTTTTCACCATAGCCCTCTATGGGCTTTCAAATATCACTTTGCCAATTCCACAAGAACTGTCTTAGCGAAAGGCTTCTTGAGGGGAAAGCTGTAACTCTGTGAGATGATTTCACAGAACACAAAGAAGTTTCTCAGAAAGCTTCTTTCTCTTTGTTATCGGAGGATATTTCCTTTGGCCCTATAGTCTTCAAAGGGATCCGAAATATCTGTTCTCAGATTCCACAGAAATAAGGCTAGCAAAGAGATCCACGAAATACAGATGTAACACTGTGAGATGAATTAACAGAACACTAAGCAGTTTCTCAGAAAGCTTCTTTCCAGATTTCATCTGAGGATATTTCCTTTTTCACCATAGTCCTCTATGGGCTTCCAAATATCACTTTGCCAATTCCACAAGAACAGTCTTAGCGAAAGGCTTCTTGAGGGAAAAGCTGAAACTCTGTGAGATGATTTCACAGAACACAAAGAAGTTTCTCAGAAAGCTTCTTTCTCTTTGTTATCGGAGGATATTTCCTTTGGCCCTATAGTCTTCAAAGGGATCCGAAATATCTGTTCTCAGATTCCACAGAAATAAGGCTAGCAAAGAGATCCACGAAATACAGATGTAACTCTGTGAGATGAATTAACAGAACACTAAGCAGTTTCTCAGAAAGCTTCTTTCCAGATTTCATCTGAGGATATTTCCTTTTTCAGCATAGCCCTCTATGGGCTTTCAAATATCACTTTGCCAATTCCACAAGAACTGTCTTAGCGAAAGGCTTCTTGAGGGGAAAGCTGTAACTCTGTGAGATGATTTCACAGAACACAAAGAAGTTTCTCAGAAAGCTTCTTTCTCTTTGTTATCGGAGGATATTTCCTTTGGCCCTATAGTCTTCAAATGGATCCGAAATATCTATTCTCAGATTCCACAGAAATAAGGCTAGCAAAGAGATCCACGAAATACAGATGTAACTCTGTGAGATGAATTAACAGAACACTAAGCAGTTTCTCAGAAAGCTTCTTTCCAGATTTCATCTGAGGATATTTCCTTTTTCACCATAGCCCTCTATGGGCTTCCAAATATCACTTTGCCAATTCCACAAGAACTGCCTTAGCGAAAGGCTTCTTGAGGGACAAGCTGTAACTCTGTGAGATGATTTCACAGAACACAAAGAAGTTTCTCAGAAAGCTTCTTTCTCTTTGTTATCAGAGGATATTTCCATTGGCCCTATAGTCTTCAAAGGGATCCGAAATATCTGTTCTCAGATTCCACAGAAATAAGGCTAGCAAAGAGATCCACGAAATACAGATGTAGCTCTGTGAGATGAATTAACAGAACACTAAGCAGTTTCTCAGAAAGCTTCTTTCCAGATTTCATCTGAGGATATTTCCTTTTTCACCATGGCCCTCTATGGGCTTCCAAATATCACTTTGCCAATTCCACAAGAACTGTCTTAGCGAAAGGCTTCTTGAGGGGAAAGCTGTAACTCTCTGAGATGATTTCACAGAACACAAAGGAGTTTCTCAGAAAGCTTCTTTCTCTGTGATCGGACGATATTTCCTTTGGCCCTATAGTCTTCAAAGGGATCCCAAATATCTGTTCTCAGATTCCACAGAAAAAAGGCTAGCAAAGAGATCCACGAAATACAGATGTAACTCTGTGAGATGAATTAACAGAACACTAAGCAGTTTCTCAGAAAGCTTCTTTCCAGATTTCATCTGTGGATATTTGCTTTTTTACCATAGCCCTCTATGGGCTTCCAAATATCACTTTTCCAATTCCACAAGAACTGTCTTAGCGAAAGGCTTCTTGAGGGGAAAGCTGTAACTCTGTGAGATGATTTCACAGAACACAAAGAAGTTTCTCAGAAAGCTTCTTTCTCTTTGTTATCGGAGGATATTTCCTTTGGCCCTATAGTCTTCAAAGGGATCCGAAATATCTGTTCTCAGATTCCACAGAAAAAAGGCTAGCAAAGAGATCCACGAAATACAGATGTAACTCTGTGAGATGAATTAATAGAACACTAAGCAGTTTCTCAGAAAGCTTCTTTCCAGATTTCATCTGAGAATATTTCCTTTTTCACCATAGCCCTCTATGGGCTTTCGAATATCACTTTGCCAATTCCACAAGAACTGTCTTAGCGAAAGGCTTATTTAGGGGAAAGCTGTAACTCTGTGAGATGATTTCACAGAACACAAAGAAGTTTCTCAGAAAGCTTCTTTCTCTTTGTTATCAGAGGATATTTCCTTTGGCCCTATAGTCTTCAAAGGGATCCGTAATATCTGTTCTCAGATTCCACAGAAATAAGGCTAGCAAAGAGATCCACGAAATACAGATGTAACTCTGTGAGATGAATTAACAGAACACTAAGCAGTTTCTCAGAAAGCTTCTTTCCAGATTTCATCTGAGGATATTTGCTTTTTCACCATAGCCCTCTATGGGCTTCCAAATATCACTTTGCCAATTCCACAAGAACAGTCTTAGCGAAAGGCTTCTTGAGGGAAAAGCTGAAACTCTGTGAGATGATTTCACAGAACACAAAGAAGTTTCTCAGAAAGCTTCTTTCTCTTTGTTATCGGAGGATATTTCCTTTGGCCCTATAGTCTTCAAAGGGATCCGAAATATCTGTTCTCAGATTCCACAGAAATAAGGCTAGCAAAGAGATCCACGAAATACAGATGTAACTCTGTGAGATGAATTAACAGAACACTAAGCAGTTTCTCAGAAAGCTTCTTTCCAGATTTCATCTGAGGATATTTCCTTTTTCACCATGGCCCTCTATGGGCTTCCAAATATCACTTTGCCTATTCCACAAGAACTGTATTAGAGAAAGGCTTCTTGAGGGGAAAGCTGTAACTCTCTGAGATGATTTCACAGAACACAAAGGAGTTTCTCAGAAAGCTTCTTTCTCTTTGTTATCGCACGATATTTCCTTTGGCCCTATAGTCTTCAAAGGGATCCGAAATATCTGTTCTCAAATTCCACCGATGTAAGGCTAGCAAAGAGATCCACGAAATACAGATGTAACTCTGTGAGATGAATTAACAGAACACTAAGCAATTTCTCAGAAAGCTTCTTTCCAAATTTCATCTGAGGATATTTCCTTTTTCACCCTAGCCCTCTATGGGCTTCCAAATATCACTTTGCCAATTCCACAAGAACTGTCTTAGCGAAAGGCTTCTTGAGGGGAAAGCTGTAACTCTGTGAGATGATTTCACAGAACACAAAGAAGTTTCTCAGAAAGCTTCGTTCTCTTTGTTATCGGAGGATATTTCCTTTGGCCCTATAGTCTTCAAAGGGATCCGAAATATCTGTTCTCAGATTCCACAGAAATAAGGCTAGCAAAGAGATCCACGAAATACAGATGTAACACTGTGAGATGAATTAACAGAACACTAAGCAGTTTCTCAGAAAGCTTCTTTCCAGATTTCATCTGAGGATGTTTCCTTTTTCACCATAGCCCTCTATGGGCTTTCAAATATCACTTTGCCAATTCCACAAGAACTGTCTTAGCGAAAGGCTTCTTGAGGGGAAAGCTGTAACTCTGTGAGATGATTTCACAGAACACAAAGAAGTTTCTCAGAAAGCTTCTTTCTCTTTGTTATCGGAGGATATTTCCTTTGGCCCTATAGTCTTCAAAGGGATCCGAAATATCTATTCTCAGATTCCACAGAAATAAGGCTAGCAAAGAGATCCACGAAATACAGATGCAACTCTGTGAGATGAATTAAGAGAACACTAAGCAGTTTCTCAGAAAGCTTCTTTCCAGATTTCATCTGAGGATATTTCCTTTTTCACCATAGCCCTCTATGGGCTTCCAAATATCACTTTGCCAATTCCACAAGAACTGTCTTAGCGAAAGGCTTCTTGAGGGACAAGATGTAACTCTGTGAGATGATTTCACAGAACACAAAGAAGTTTCTCAGAAAGCTTCTTTCTCTTTGTTATCAGAGGATATTTCCATTGGCCCTATAGTCTTCAAAGGGATCCGAAATATCTGTTCTCAGATTCCACAGAAATAAGGCTAGCAAAGAGATCCACGAAATACAGATGTAACTCTGTGAGATGAATTAACAGAACACTAAGCAGTTTCTCAGAAAGCTTCTTTCCAGATTTCATCTGAGGATATTTCCTTTTTCACCATGGCCCTCTATGGGCTTCCAAATATCACTTTGCCAATTCCACAAGAACTGTCTTAGCGAAAGGCTTCTTGAGGGGAAAGCTGTAACTCTCTGAGATGATTTCACAGAACACAAAGGAGTTTCTCAGAAAGCTTCTTTCTCTTTGTGATCGGACGATATTTCCTTTGGCCCTATAGTCTTCAAAGGGATCCGAAATATCTGTTCTCAGATTCCACAGAAAAAAGGCTAGCAAAGAGATCCACGAAATACAGATGTAACTCTGTGAGATGAATTAACAGAACACTAAGCAGTTTCTCAGAAAGCTTCTTTCCAGATTTCATCTGAGGATATTTGCTTTTTTACCATAGCCCTCTATGGGCTTCCAAATATCACTTTGCCAATTCCACAGGAACTGTCTTAGCGAAAGGCTTCTTGAGTGGAAAGCTGTAACTCTGTGAGATGATTTCACAGAACACAAAGAAGTTTCTCAGAAAGCTTCTTTCTCTTTGTTATCGGAGGATATTTCCTTTGGCCCTATAGTCTTCAAAGGGATCCGAAATATCTGTTCTCAGATTCCACAGAAAAAAGGCTAGCAAAGAGATCCACGAAATACAGATGTAACTCTGTGAGATGAATTAACAGAACACTAAGCAGTTTCTCAGAAAGCTTCTTTCCAGATTTCTTCTGAGAATATTTCCTTTTTCACCATAGCCCTCTATGGGCTTCCAAATATCACTTTGCCAATTCCACAAGAACAGTCTTAGCGAAAGGCTTCTTGAGGGAAAAGCTGAAACTCTGTGAGATGATTTCACAGAACACAAAGAAGTTTCTCAAAAAGCTTCTTTCTCTTTGTTATCGGAGGATATTTCCTTTGGCCCTATAGTCTTCAAAGGGATCCGAAATATCTGTTCTCAGATTCCACAGAAATAAGGCTAGCAAAGAGATCCACGAAATACAGATGTAACTCTGTGAGATGAATTAACAGAACACTAAGCAGTTTCTCAGAAAGCTTCTTTCCAGATTTCATCTGAGGATATTTCCTTTTTCACCATAGCCCTCTATGGGCTTTCAAATATCACTTTGCCAATTCCACAAGAACTGTCTTAGCGAAAGGCTTCTTGACGGGAAAGCTGTAACTCTGTGAGATGATTTCACAGAACACAAAGAAGTTTCTCAGAAAGCTTCTTTCTCTTTGTTATCGGAGGATATTTCCTTTGGCCCTATAGTCTTCAAAGGGATCCGAAATATCTATTCTCAGATTCCACAGAAATAAGGCTAGCAAAGAGATCCACGAAATACAGATGTAACTCTGTGAGATGAATTAACAGAACACTAAGCAGTTTCTCAGAAAGCTTCTTTCCAGATTTCATCTGAGGATATTTCCTTTTTCACCATAGCCCGCTATGGGCTTCCAAATATCACTTTGCCAATTCCACAAGAACTGTCTTAGCGAAAGGCTTCTTGAGGGGAAAGCTGTAACTCTGTGAGATGATTTCACAGAACACAAAGAAGTTTCTCAGAAAGCTTCTTTCTCTTTGTTATCGGAGGATATTTCCTTTGGCCCTATAGACTTCAAAGGGATCCGAAATATCTGTTCTCAGATTCCACAGAAAAAAGGCTAGCAAAGAGATCCACGAAATACAGATGTAACTCTGTGAGATGAATTAACAGAACACTAAGCAGTTTCTCAGAAAGCTTCTTTCCAGATTTCATCTGAGAATATTTCCTTTTTCACCATAGCCCTCTATGGGCTTTCAAATATCACTTTGCCAATTCCACAAGAACTGTCTTAGCGAAAGGCTTCTTGAGGGGAAAGCTGTAACTCTGTGAGATGATTTCACAGAACACAAAGAAGTTTCTCAGAAAGCTTCTTTCTCTTTGTTATCGGAGGATATTTCCTTTGGCCCTATAGTCTTCAAAGGGATCCGATATATCTGTTCTCAGATTCCACAGATATAAGGCTAGCAAAGAGATCCACGAAATACAGATGTAACTCTGTGAGATGAATTAACAGAACACTAAGCAATTTCTCAGAAAGCTTCTTTCCAGATTTCATCTGAGGATATTTCCTTTTTCACCCTAGCCCTCTATGGGCTTCCAAATATCACTTTGCCAATTCCACAAGAACTGTCTTAGCGAAAGGCTTCTTGAGGGGAAAGCTGTAACTCTGTGAGATGATTTCACAGAACACAAAGAAGTTTCTCAGAAAGCTTCGTTCTCTTTGTTATCGGAGGATATTTCCTTTGGCCCTATAGTCTTCAAAGGGATCCGAAATATCTGTTCTCAGATTCCACAGAAATAAGGCTAGCAAAGAGATCCACGAAATACAGATGTAACTCTGTGAGATGAATTAACAGAACACTAAGCAGTTTCTCAGAAAGCTTCTTTCCAGATTTCATCTGAGGATATTTGCTTTTTCACCATAGCCCTCTATGGGCTTCCAAATATCACTTTGCCAATTCCACAAGAACTGTCTTAGCGAAAGGCTTCTTGAGGGGAAAGCTGTAACTCTGTGAGATGATTTCACAGAACACAAAGAAGTTTCTCAGAAAGCTTCTTTGTCTTTGTTATCGGACGATATTTCCTTTGGCCCTATAGTCTTCAAAGGGATCCGAAATATCTGTTCTCAGATTCCACAGAAAAAAAGCTAGCAAAGAGATCCACGGAATACAGATGTAACTCTGTGAGATGAATTAACAGAACACTAAGCAGTTTCTCAGAAAGCTTCTTTCCAGATTTCATCTGAGGATATTTCCTTTTTCACCATGGCCCTCTATGGGCTTCCAAATATCACTTTGCCAATTCCACAAGAACTGTCCTAGCGAAAGGCTTCTTGAGTGGAAAGCTGTAACTCTCTGAGATGATTTCACAGAACACAAAGGAGTTTCTCAGAAAGCTTCTTTCTCTTTGTGATCGGACGATATTTCCTTTGGCCCTATACTCTTCAAAGGGATCCGAAATATCTGTTCTCAGATTCCACAGAAATAAGGCTAGCAAAGAGATCCACGAAATACAGATGTAACACTGTGAGATGAATTAACAGAACACTAAGCAGTTTCTCAGAAAGCTTCTTTCCAGATTTCATCTGAGGATATTTCCTTTTTCACCATAGCCCTCTATGGGCTTCCAAATATCACTTTGCCAATTCCACAAGAACTGCCTTAGCGAAAGGCTTCTTGAGGGACAAGCTGTAACTCTGTGAGATGATTTCACAGAACACAAAGAAGTTTCTCAGAAAGCTTCTTTCTCTTTGTTATCAGAGGATATTTCCATTGGCCCTATAGTCTTCAAAGGGATCCGAAATATCTGTTCTCAGATTCCACAGAAATAAGGCTAGCAAAGAGATCCACGAAATACAGATGTAGCTCTGTGAGATGAATTAACAGAACACTAAGCAGTTTCTCAGAAAGCTTCTTTCCAGATTTCATCTGAGGATATTTCCTTTTTCACCATGGCCCTCTATGGGCTTCCAAATATCACTTTGCCAATTCCACAAGAACTGTCTTAGCGAAAGGCTTCTTGAGGGGAAAGCTGTAACTCTCTGAGATGATTTCACAGAACACAAAGGAGTTTCTCAGAAAGCTTCTTTCTCTGTGATCGGACGATATTTCCTTTGGCCCTATAGTCTTCAAAGGGATCCCAAATATCTGTTCTCAGATTCCACAGAAAAAAGGCTAGCAAAGAGATCCACGAAATACAGATGTAACTCTGTGAGATGAATTAACAGAACACTAAGCAGTTTCTCAGAAAGCTTCTTTCCAGATTTCATCTGTGGATATTTGCTTTTTTACCATAGCCCTCTATGGGCTTCCAAATATCACTTTTCCAATTCCACAAGAACTGTCTTAGCGAAAGGCTTCTTGAGGGGAAAGCTGTAACTCTGTGAGATGATTTCACAGAACACAAAGAAGTTTCTCAGAAAGCTTCTTTCTCTTTGTTATCGGAGGATATTTCCTTTGGCTTTATAGTCTTCAAAGGGATCCGAAATATCTGTTCTCAGATTCCACAGAAAAAAGGCTAGCAAAGAGATCCACGAAATACAGATGTAACTCTGTGAGATGAATTAATAGAACACTAAGCAGTTTCTCAGAAAGCTTCTTTCCAGATTTCATCTGAGAATATTTCCTTTTTCACCATAGCCCTCTATGGGCTTTCAAATATCACTTTGCCAATTCCACAAGAACTGTCTTAGCGAAAGGCTTATTTAGGGGAAAGCTGTAACTCTGTGAGATGATTTCACAGAACACAAAGAAGTTTCTCAGAAAGCTTCTTTCTCTTTGTTATCAGAGGATATTTCCTTTGGCCCTATAGTCTTCAAAGGGATCAGAAATATCTGTTCTCAGATTCCACAGAAATAAGGCTAGCAAAGAGATCCACGAAATACAGATGTAACTCTGTGAGATGAATTAACAGAACACTAAGCAGTTTCTCAGAAAGCTTCTTTCCAGATTTCATCTGAGGATATTTGCTTTTTCACCATAGCCCTCTATGGGCTTCCAAATATCACTTTGCCAATTCCACAAGAACAGTCTTAGCGAAAGGCTTCTTGAGGGAAAAGCTGAAACTCTGTGAGATGATTTCACAGAACACAAAGAAGTTTCTCAGAAAGCTTCTTTCTCTTTGTTATCGGAGGATATTTCCTTTGGCCCTATAGTCTTCAAAGGGATCCGAAATATCTGTTCTCAGATTCCACAGAAATAAGGCTAGCAAAGAGATCCACGAAATACAGATGTAACTCTGTGAGATGAATTAACAGAACACTAAGCAGTTTCTCAGAAAGCTTCTTTCCAGATTTCATCTGAGGATATTTCCTTTTTCACCATGGCCCTCTATGGGCTTCCAAATATCACTTTGCCTATTCCACAAGAACTGTATCAGAGAAAGGCTTCTTGAGGGGAAAGCTGTAACTCTCTGAGATGATTTCACAGAACACAAAGGAGTTTCTCAGAAAGCTTCTTTCTCTTTGTTATCGCACGATATTTCCTTTGGCCCTATAGTCTTCAAAGGGATCCGAAATATCTGTTCTCAAATTCCACAGATATAAGGCTAGCAAAGAGATCCACGAAATACAGATGTAACTCTGTGAGATGAATTAACAGAACACTAAGCAATTTCTCAGAAAGCTTCTTTCCAAATTTCATCTGAGGATATTTCCTTTTTCACCCTAGCCCTCTATGGGCTTCCAAATATCACTTTGCCAATTCCACAAGAACTGTCTTAGCGAAAGGCTTCTTGAGGGGAAAGCTGTAACTCTGTGAGATGATTTCACAGAACACAAAGAAGTTTCTCAGAAAGCTTCGTTCTCTTTGTTATCGGAGGATATTTCCTTTGGCCCTATAGTCTTCAAAGGGATCCGAAATATCTGTTCTCAGATTCCACAGAAATAAGGCTAGCAAAGAGATCCACGAAATACAGATGTAACACTGTGAGATGAATTAACAGAACACTAAGCAGTTTCTCAGAAAGCTTCTTTCCAGATTTCATCTGAGGATGTTTCCTTTTTCACCATAGCCCTCTATGGGCTTTCAAATATCACTTTGCCAATTCCACAAGAACTGTCTTAGCGAAAGGCTTCTTGAGGGGAAAGCTGTAACTCTGTGAGATGATTTCACAGAACACAAAGAAGTTTCTCAGAAAGCTTCTTTCTCTTTGTTATCGGAGGATATTTCCTTTGGCCCTATAGTCTTCAAAGGGATCCGAAATATCTATTCTCAGATTCCACAGAAATAAGGCTAGCAAAGAGATCCACGAAATACAGATGCAACTCTGTGAGATGAATTAAGAGAACACTAAGCAGTTTCTCAGAAAGCTTCTTTCCAGATTTCATCTGAGGATATTTCCTTTTTCACCATAGCCCTCTATGGGCTTCCAAATATCACTTTGCCAATTCCACAAGAACTGTCTTAGCGAAAGGCTTCTTGAGGGACAAGATGTAACTCTGTGAGATGATTTCACAGAACACAAAGAAGTTTCTCAGAAAGCTTCTTTCTCTTTGTTATCAGAGGATATTTCCATTGGCCCTATAGTCTTCAAAGGGATCCGAAATATCTGTTCTCAGATTCCACAGAAATAAGGCTAGCAAAGAGATCCACGAAATACAGATGTAACTCTGTGAGATGAATTAACAGAACACTAAGCAGTTTCTCAGAAAGCTTCTTTCCAGATTTCATCTGAGGATATTTCCTTTTTCACCATGGCCCTCTATGGGCTTCCAAATATCACTTTGCCAATTCCACAAGAACTGTCTTAGCGAAAGGCTTCTTGAGGGGAAAGCTGTAACTCTCTGAGATGATTTCACAGAACACAAAGGAGTTTCTCAGAAAGCTTCTTTCTCTTTGTGATCGGACGATATTTCCTTTGGCCCTATAGTCTTCAAAGGGATCCGAAATATCTGTTCTCAGATTCCACAGAAAAAAGGCTAGCAAAGAGATCCACGAAATACAGATGTAACTCTGTGAGATGAATTAACAGAACACTAAGCAGTTTCTCAGAAAGCTTCTTTCCAGATTTCATCTGAGGATATTTGCTTTTTTACCATAGCCCTCTATGGGCTTCCAAATATCACTTTGCCAATTCCACAGGAACTGTCTTAGCGAAAGGCTTCTTGAGTGGAAAGCTGTAACTCTGTGAGATGATTTCACAGAACACAAAGAAGTTTCTCAGAAAGCTTCTTTCTCTTTGTTATCGGAGGATATTTCCTTTGGCCCTATAGTCTTCAAAGGGATCCGAAATATCTGTTCTCAGATTCCACAGAAAAAAGGCTAGCAAAGAGATCCACGAAATACAGATGTAACTCTGTGAGATGAATTAACAGAACACTAAGCAGTTTCTCAGAAAGCTTCTTTCCAGATTTCTTCTGAGAATATTTCCTTTTTCACCATAGCCCTCTATGGGCTTTCAAATATCACTTTGCCAATTCCACAAGAACTGTCTTAGCGAAAGGCTTCTTGAGGGGAAAGCTGTAACTCTGTGAGATGATTTCACAGAACACAAAGAAGTTTCTCAGAAAGCTTCTTTCTCTTTGTTATCGGAGGATATTTCCTTTGGCCCTATAGTCTTCAAAGGGATCCGAAATATCTGTTCTCAGATTCCACAGAAATAAGGCTAGCAAAGAGATCCACGAAATACAGATGTAACACTGTGAGATGAATTAACAGAACACTAAGCAGTTTCTCAGAAAGCTTCTTTCCAGATTTCATCTGAGGATATTTCCTTTTTCACCATAGCCCTCTATGGGCTTCCAAATATCACTTTGCCAATTCCACAAGAACAGTCTTAGCGAAAGGCTTCTTGAGGGAAAAGCTGAAACTCTGTGAGATGATTTCACAGAACACAAAGAAGTTTCTCAGAAAGCTTCTTTCTCTTTGTTATCGGAGGATATTTCCTTTGGCCCTATAGTCTTCAAAGGGATCCGAAATATCTGTTCTCAGATTCCACAGAAATAAGGCTAGCAAAGAGATCCACGAAATACAGATGTAACTCTGTGAGATGAATTAACAGAACACTAAGCAGTTTCTCAGAAAGCTTCTTTCCAGATTTCATCTGAGGATATTTCCTTTTTCACCATAGCCCTCTATGGGCTTTCAAATATCACTTTGCCAATTCCACAAGAACTGTCTTAGCGAAAGGCTTCTTGACGGGAAAGCTGTAACTCTGTGAGATGATTTCACAGAACACAAAGAAGTTTCTCAGAAAGCTTCTTTCTCTTTGTTATCGGAGGATATTTCCTTTGGCCCTATAGTCTTCAAAGGGATCCGAAATATCTATTCTCAGATTCCACAGAAATAAGGCTAGCAAAGAGATCCACGAAATACAGATGTAACTCTGTGAGATGAATTAACAGAACACTAAGCAGTTTCTCAGAAAGCTTCTTTCCAGATTTCATCTGAGGATATTTCCTTTTTCACCATAGCCCTCTATGGGCTTCCAAATATCACTTTGCCAATTCCACAAGAACTGTCTTAGCGAAAGGCTTCTTGAGGGGAAAGCTGTAACTCTGTGAGATGATTTCACAGAACACAAAGAAGTTTCTCAGAAAGCTTCTTTCTCTTTGTTATCGGAGGATATTTCCTTTGGCCCTATAGACTTCAAAGGGATCCGAAATATCTGTTCTCAGATTCCACAGAAAAAAGGCTAGCAAAGAGATCCACGAAATACAGATGTAACTCTGTGAGATGAATTAACAGAACACTAAGCAGTTTCTCAGAAAGCTTCTTTCCAGATTTCATCTGAGAATATTTCCTTTTTCACCATAGCCCTCTATGGGCTTTCAAATATCACTTTGCCAATTCCACAAGAACTGTCTTAGCGAAAGGCTTCTTGAGGGGAAAGCTGTAACTCTGTGAGATGATTTCACAGAACACAAAGAAGTTTCTCAGAAAGCTTCTTTCTCTTTGTTATCGGAGGATATTTCCTTTGGCCCTATAGTCTTCAAAGGGATCCGATATATCTGTTCTCAGATTCCACAGATATAAGGCTAGCAAAGAGATCCACGAAATACAGATGTAACTCTGTGAGATGAATTAACAGAACACTAAGCAATTTCTCAGAAAGCTTCTTTCCAGATTTCATCTGAGGATATTTCCTTTTTCACCCTAGCCCTCTATGGGCTTCCAAATATCACTTTGCCAATTCCACAAGAACTGTCTTAGCGAAAGGCTTCTTGAGGGGAAAGCTGTAACTCTGTGAGATGATTTCACAGAACACAAAGAAGTTTCTCAGAAAGCTTCGTTCTCTTTGTTATCGGAGGATATTTCCTTTGGCCCTATAGTCTTCAAAGGGATCCGAAATATCTGTTCTCAGATTCCACAGAAATAAGGCTAGCAAAGAGATCCACGAAATACAGATGTAACTCTGTGAGATGAATTAACAGAACACTAAGCAGTTTCTCAGAAAGCTTCTTTCCAGATTTCATCTGAGGATATTTGCTTTTTCACCATAGCCCTCTATGGGCTTCCAAATATCACTTTGCCAATTCCACAAGAACTGTCTTAGCGAAAGGCTTCTTGAGGGGAAAGCTGTAACTCTGTGAGATGATTTCACAGAACACAAAGAAGTTTCTCAGAAAGCTTCTTTGTCTTTGTTATCGGACGATATTTCCTTTGGCCCTATAGTCTTCAAAGGGATCCGAAATATCTGTTCTCAGATTCCACAGAAAAAAAGCTAGCAAAGAGATCCACGGAATACAGATGTAACTCTGTGAGATGAATTAACAGAACACTAAGCAGTTTCTCAGAAAGCTTCTTTCCAGATTTCATCTGAGGATATTTCCTTTTTCACCATGGCCCTCTATGGGCTTCCAAATATCACTTTGCCAATTCCACAAGAACTGTCTTAGCGAAAGGCTTCTTGAGGGGAAAGCTGTAACTCTCTGAGATGATTTCACAGAACACAAAGGAGTTTCTCAGAAAGCTTCTTTCTCTTTGTGATCGGACGATATTTCCTTTGGCCCTATAGTCTTCAAAGGGATCCGAAATATCTGTTCTCAGATTCCACAGAAATAAGGCTAGCAAAGAGATCCACGAAATACAGATGTAACACTGTGAGATGAATTAACAGAACACTAAGCAGTTTCTCAGAAAGCTTCTTTCCAGATTTCATCTGAGGATATTTCCTTTTTCACCATAGCCCTCTATGGGCTTCCAAATATCACTTTGCCAATTCCACAAGAACTGTCTTAGCGAAAGGCTTCTTGAGGGAAAAGCTGAAACTCTGTGAGATGATTTCACAGAACACAAAGAAGTTTCTCAGAAAGCTTCTTTCTCTTTCTTATCGGAGGATATTTCCTTTGGCCTATAGTCTTCAAAGGGATCCGAAATATCTGTTCTCAGATTCCACAGAAATAAGGCTAGCAAAGAGATCCACGAAATACAGATGTAACTCTGTGAGATGAATTAACAGAACACTAAGCAGTTTCTCAGAAAGCTTCTTTCCAGATTTCATCTGAGGATATTTCCTTTTTCACCATAGCCCTCTATGGGCTTTCAAATATCACTTTGCCAATTCCACAAGAACTGTCTTAGCGAAAGGCTTCTTGAGGGGAAAGCTGTAACTCTGTGAGATGATTTCACAGAACACAAAGAAGTTTCTCAGAAAGCTTCTTTCTCTTTGTTATCGGAGGATATTTCCTTTGGCCCTATAGTCTTCAAAGGGATCCGAAATATCTATTCTCAGATTCCACAGAAATAAGGCTAGCAAAGAGATCCACGAAATACAGATGTAACTCTGTGAGATGAATTAACAGAACACTAAGCAGTTTCTCAGAAAGCTTCTTTCCAGATTTCATCTGAGGATATTTCCTTTTTCACCGTAGCCCTCTATGGGCTTCCAAATATCACTTTGCCAATTCCACAAGAACTGTCTTAGCGAAAGGCTTCTTGAGGGAAAAGCTGTAACTTTGTGAGATGATTTCACAGAACACAAAGAAGTTTCTTAGAAAGCTTCTTTCTCTTTGTTATCAGAGGATATTTCCATTGGCCCTATAGTCTTCAAAGGGATCCGAAATATCTGTTCTCAGATTCCACAGAAATAAGGCTAGCAAAGAGATCCACGAAATACAGATGTAACTCTGTGAGATGAATTAACAGAACACTAAGCAGTTTCTCAGAAAGCTTCTTTCCAGATTTCATCTGAGGATATTTGCTTTTTTACCATAGCCCTCTATGGGCTTCCAAATATCACTTTGCCAATTCCACAAGAACTGTCTTAGCGAAAGGCTTCTTGAGGGGAAAGCTGTAACTCTGTGAGATGACTTCACAGAACACAAAGAAGTTTCTCAGAAAGCTTCTTTCTCTTTGTTATCGGAGGATATTTCCTTTGGCCCTATAGTCTTCAAAGGGATCCGAAATATCTGTTCTCAGATTCCACAGAAAAAAGGCTAGCAAAGAGATCGACGAAATACAGATGTAACTCTGTGAGATGAATTAACAGAACACTAAGCAGTTTCTCAGAAAGCTTCTTTCCAGATTTCATCTGAGAATATTTCCTTTTTCACCATAGCCCTCTATGGGCTTTCAAATATCACTTTGCCAATTCCACAAGAACTGTCTTAGCGAAAGGCTTATTTAGGGGAAAGCTGTAACTCTGTGAGATGATTTCACAGAACACAAAGAAGTTTCTCAGAAAGCTTCTTTCTCTTTGTTATCGGAGGATATTTCCTTTGGCCCTGTAGTCTTCAAAGGGATCCGTAATATCTGTTCTCAGATTCCACAGAAATAAGGCTAGCAAAGAGATCCACGAAATACAGATGTAACACTGTGAGATGAATTAACAGAACACTAAGCAGTTTCTCAGAAAGCTTCTTTCCAGATTTCATCTGAGGATATTTGCTTTTTCACCATAGCCCTCTATGGGCTTCCAAATATCACTTTGCCAATTCCACAAGAACAGTCTTAGCGAAAGGCTTCTTGAGGGAATAGCTGAAACTCTGTGAGATGATTTCACAGAACACAAAGAAGTTTCTCAGAAAGCTTCTTTCTCTTTGTTATCGGAGGATATTTCCTTTGGCCCTATAGTCTTCAAAGGGATCCGAAATATCTGTTCTCAGATTCCACAGAAATAAGGCTAGCAAAGAGATCCACGAAATACAGATGTAACTCTGTGAGATGAATTAACAGAACACTAAGCAGTTTCTCAGAAAGCTTCTTTCCAGATTTCATCTGAGGATATTTCCTTTTTCACCATGGCCCTCTATGGGCTTCCAAATATCACTTTGCCAATTCCACAAGAACTGTATTAGCGAAAGGCTTCTTGAGGGGAAAGCTGTAACTCTCTGAGATGATTTCACAGAACACAAAGGAGTTTCTCAGAAAGCTTCTTTCTCTTTGTTATCGGACGATATTTCCTTTGGCCCTATAGTCTTCAAAGGGATCCGAAATATCTGTTCTCAGATTCCACAGAAATAAGGCTAGCAAAGAGATCCACGAAATACAGATGTAACTCTGTGAGATGAATTAACAGAACACTAAGCAATTTCTCAGAAAGCTTCTTTCCAGATTTCATCTGAGGATATTTCCTTTTTCACCCTAGCCCTCTATGGGCTTCCAAATATCACTTTGCCAATTCCACAAGAACTGTCTTAGCGAAAGGCTTCTTGAGGGGAAAGCTGTAACTCTGTGAGATGATTTCACAGAACACAAAGAAGTTTCTCAGAAAGCTTCGTTCTCTTTGTTATCGGAGGATATTTCCTTTGGCCCTATAGTCTTCAAAGGGATCCGAAATATCTGTTCTCAGATTCCACAGAAATAAGGCTAGCAAAGAGATCCACGAAATACAGATGTAACTCTGTGAGATGAATTAACAGAACACTAAGCAGTTTCTCAGAAAGCTTCTTTCCAGATTTCATCTGAGGATATTTGCTTTTTTACCATAGCCCTCTATGGGCTTCCAAATATCACTTTGCCAATTCCACAAGAACTGTCTTAGCGAAAGGCTTCTTGAGGGGAAAGCTGTAACTCTGTGAGATGATTTCACAGAACACAAAGAAGTTTCTCAGAAAGCTTCTTTCTCTTTGTTATCGGACGATATTTCCTTTGGCCCTATAGTCTTCAAAGGGATCCGAAATATCTGTTCTCAGATTCCACAGAAAAAAAGCTAGCAAAGAGATCCACGGAATACAGATGTAACTCTGTGAGATGAATTAACAGAACACTAAGCAGTTTCTCAGAAAGCTTCTTTCCAAATTTCATCTGAGGATATTTCCTTTTTCACCATAGCCCTCTATGGGCTTCCAAATATCACTTTGCCAATTCCACAAGAACTGTCTTAGCGAAAGGCTTCTTGAGGGGAAAGCTGTAACTCTGTGAGATGATTTCACAGAACACAAAGAAGTTTCTTAGAAAGCTTCTTTCTCTTTGTTATCAGAGGATATTTCCATTGGCCCTATAGTCTTCAAAGGGATCCGAAATATCTGTTCTCAGATTCCACAGAAATAAGGCTAGCAAAGAGATCCACGAAATACAGATGTAACTCTGTGAGATGAATTAACAGAACACTAAGCAGTTTCTCAGAAAGCTTCTTTCCAGATTTCATCTGAGGATATTTCCTTTTCCACCATGGCCCTCTATGGGCTTCCAAATATCACTTTGCCAATTCCACAAGAACTGTCTTAGCGAAAGGCTTCTTGAGGGGAAAGCTGTAACTCTCTGAGATGATTTCACAGAACACAAAGGAGTTTCTCAGAAAGCTTCTTTCTCTTTGTGATCGGACGATATTTCCTTTGGCCCTATAGTCTTCAAAGGGATCCGAAATATCTGTTCTCAGATTCCACAGAAAAAAGGCTAGCAAAGAGATCCACGAAATACAGATGTAACTCTGTGAGATGAATTAACAGAACACTAAGCAGTTTCTCAGAAAGCTTCTTTCCAGATTTCATCTGAGGATATTTGCTTTTTTACCATAGCCCTCTATGGGCTTCCAAATATCACTTTGCCAATTCCACAAGAACTGTCTTAGCGAAAGGCTTCTTGAGGGGAAAGCTGTAACTCTGTGAGATGACTTCACAGAACACAAAGAAGTTTCTCAGAAAGCTTCTTTCTCTTTGTTATCGGAGGATATTTCCTTTGGCCCTATAGTCTTCAAAGGGATCCGAAATATCTGTTCTCAGATTCCACAGAAAAAAGGCTAGCAAAGAGATCGACGAAATACAGATGTAACTCTGTGAGATGAATTAACAGAACACTAAGCAGTTTCTCAGAAAGCTTCTTTCCAGATTTCATCTGAGAATATTTCCTTTTTCACCATAGCCCTCTAGGGGCTTTCAAATATCACTTTGCCAATTCCACAAGAACTGTCTTAGCGAAAGGCTTATTTAGGGGAAAGCTGTAACTCTGTGAGATGATTTCACAGAACACAAAGAAGTTTCTCAGAAAGCTTCTTTCTCTTTGTTATCGGAGGATATTTCCTTTGGCCCTGTAGTCTTCAAAGGGATCCGTAATATCTGTTCTCAGATTACACAGAAATAAGGCTAGCAAAGAGATCCACGAAATACAGATGTAACACTGTGAGATGAATTAACAGAACACTAAGCAGTTTCTCAGAAAGCTTCTTTCCAGATTTCATCTGAGGATATTTGCTTTTTCACCATAGCCCTCTATGGGCTTCCAAATATCACTTTGCCAATTCCACAAGAACAGTCTTAGCGAAAGGCTTCCTGAGGGAATAGCTGAAACTCTGTGAGATGATTTCACAGAACACAAAGAAGTTTCTCAGAAAGCTTCTTTCTCTTTGTTATCGGAGGATATTTCCTTTGGCCCTATAGTCTTCAAAGGGATCCGAAATATCTGTTCTCAGATTCCACAGAAATAAGGCTAGCAAAGAGATCCACGAAATACAGATGTAACTCTGTGAGATGAATTAACAGAACACTAAGCAGTTTCTCAGAAAGCTTCTTTCCAGATTTCATCTGAGGATATTTCCTTTTTCACCATGGCCCTCTATGGGCTTCCAAATATCACTTTGCCAATTCCACAAGAACTGTATTAGCGAAAGGCTTCTTGAGGGGAAAGCTGTAACTCTCTGAGATGATTTCACAGAACACAAAGGAGTTTCTCAGAAAGCTTCTTTCTCTTTCTTATCGGACGATATTTCCTTTGGCCCTATAGTCTTCAAAGGGATCCGAAATATCTGTTCTCAGATTCCACAGAAATAAGGCTAGCAAAGAGATCCACGAAATACAGATGTAACTCTGTGAGATGAATTAACAGAACACTAAGCAATTTCTCAGAAAGCTTCTTTCCAGATTTCATCTGAGGATATTTCCTTTTTCACCCTAGCCCTCTATGGGCTTCCAAATATCACTTTGCCAATTCCACAAGAACTGTCTTAGCGAAAGGCTTCTTGAGGGGAAAGCTGTAACTCTGTGAGATGATTTCACAGAACACAAAGAAGTTTCTCAGAAAGCTTCGTTCTCTTTGTTATTGGAGGATATTTCCTTTGGCCCTATAGTCTTCAAAGGGATCCGAAATATCTGTTCTCAGATTCCACAGAAATAAGGCTAGCAAAGAGATCCACGAAATACAGATGTAACTCTGTGAGATGAATTAACAGAACACTAAGCAGTTTCTCAGAAAGCTTCTTTCCAGATTTCATCTGAGGATATTTGCTTTTTTACCATAGCCCTCTATGGGCTTCCAAATATCACTTTGCCAATTCCACAAGAACTGTCTTAGCGAAAGGCTTCTTGAGGGGAAAGCTGTAACTCTGTGAGATGATTTCACAGAACACAAAGAAGTTTCTCAGAAAGCTTCTTTCTCTTTGTTATCGGACGATATTTCCTTTGGCCCTATAGTCTTCAAAGGGATCCGAAATATCTGTTCTCAGATTCCACAGAAAAAAAGCTAGCAAAGAGATCCACGGAATACAGATGTAACTCTGTGAGATGAATTAACAGAACACTAAGCAGTTTCTCAGAAAGCTTCTTTCCAAATTTCATCTGAGGATATTTCCTTTTTCACCATAGCCCTCTATGGGCTTCCAAATATCACTTTGCCAATTCCACAAGAACTGTCTTAGCGAAAGGCTTCTTGAGGGGAAAGCTGTAACTCTGTGAGATGATTTCAGAGAACACAAAGAAGTTTCTCAGAAAGCTTCTTTCTCTTTGTTATCGGAGGATATTTCCTTTGGCCCTATAGTCTTCAAAGGGATCCGAAATATCTGTTCTCAGATTCCACAGAAATAAGGCTAGCAAAGAGATCCACGAAATACAGATGTAACTCTGTGAGATGAATTAACAGAACACTAAGCAGTTTCTCAGAAAGCTTCTTTCCAGATTTCATCTGAGGATATTTCCTTTTTCACCATAGCCCTCTATGGGCTTCCAAATATCACTTTGCCAATTCCACAAGAACATTCTTAGCGAAAGGCTTCTTGAGGGAAAAGCTATAACTCTGTGAGATGATTTCACAGAACACAAAGAAGTTTCTCAGAAAGCTTCTTTCTCTTTGTTATCGGAGGATATTTCCATTGGCCCTATAGTCTTCAAAGGGATCCGAAATATCTGTTCTCAGATTCCACAGAAATAAGGCTAGCAAAGAGATCCACGAAATACAGATGTAACTCTGTGAGATGAATTAACAGAACACTAAGCAGTTTCTCAGAAAGCTTCTTTCCAGATTTCATCTGAGGATATTTCCTTTTTCACCATGGCCCTCTATGGGCTTCCAAATATCACTTTGCCAATTCCACAAGAACTGTCTTAGCGAAAGGCTTCTTGAGGGGAAAGCTGTAACTCTCTGAGATGATTTCACAGAACACAAAGGAGTTTCTCAGAAAGCTTCTTTCTCTGTGATCGGACGATATTTCCTTTGGCCCTATAGTCTTCAAAGGGATCCGAAATATCTGTTCTCAGATTCCACAGAAAAAAGGCTAGCAAAGAGATCCACGAAATACAGATGTAACTCTGTGAGATGAATTAACAGAACACTAAGCAGTTTCTCAGAAAGCTTCTTTCCATATTTCATCTGAGGATATTTGCTTTTTTACCATAGCCCTCTATGGGCTTCCAAACATCACTTTGCCAATTCCACAAGAACTGTCGTAGCGAAAGGCTTCTTGAGGGGAAAGCTGTAACTCTGTGAGATGATTTCACAGAACACAAAGAAGTTTCTCAGAAAGCTTCTTTCTCTTTGTTATCGGAGGATATTTCCTTTGGCCCTATAGTCTTCAAAGGGATCCGAAATATCTGTTCTCAGATTCCACAGAAAAAAGGCTAGCAAAGAGATCCACGAAATACAGATGTAACTCTGTGAGATGAATTAACAGAACACTAAGCAGTTTCTCAGAAAGCTTCTTTCCAGATTTCATCTGAGAATATTTCCTTTTTCACCATAGCCCTCTATGGGCTTTCAAATATCACTTTGCCAATTCCACAAGAACTGTCTTAGCGAAAGGCTTCTTGAGGGGAAAGCTGTAACTCTGTGAGATGATTTCACAGAACACAAAGAAGTTTCTCAGAAAGCTTCTTTCTCTTTGTTATCGGAGGATATTTCCTTTGGCCCTATAGTCTTCAAAGGGATCCGAAATATCTGTTCTCAGATTCCACAGAAATAAGGCTAGCAAAGAGTTCCACGAAATACAGATGTAACACTGTGAGATGAATTAACAGAACACTAAGCAGTTTCTCAGAAAGCTTCTTTCCAGATTTCATCTGAGGATATTTCCTTTTTCACCATAGCCCTCTATGGGCTTCCAAATATCACTTTGCCAATTCCACAAGAACAGTCTTAGCGAAAGGCTTCTTGAGGGAAAAGCTGAAACTCTGTGAGATGATTTCACAGAACACAAAGAAGTTTCTCAGAAAGCTTCTTTCTCTTTGTTATCGGAGGATATTTCCTTTGGCCCTATAGTCTTCAACGGGATCCGAAATATCTGTTCTCAGATTCCACAGAAATAAGGCTAGCAAAGAGATCCACGAAATACAGATGTAACTCTGTGAGATGAATTAACAAAACACTAAGCAGTTTCTCAGAAAGCTTCTTTCCAGATTTCATCTGAGGATATTTCCTTTTTCACCATAGCCCTCTATGGGCTTCCAAATATCACTTTGCCAATTCCACAAGAACAGTCTTAGCGAAAGGCTTCTTGAGGGGAAAGCTGTAACTCTGTGAGATGATTTCACAGAACACAAAGAAGTTTCTCAGAAAGCTTCTTTCTCTTTGTTATCGGAGGATATTTCCTTTGCCCTATAGTCTTCAAAGGGATCCGAAATATCTGTTCTCAGATTCCACAGAAATAAGGCTAGCAAAGAGATCCACGAAATACAGATATAAATCTGTGAGATGAATTAACAGAACACTAAGCAGTTTCTCAGAAAGCTTCTTTCCAGATTTCATCTGAGGATATTTCCTTTTTCACCATGGCCCTCTATGGGCTTCCAAATATCACTTTGCCAATTCCACAAGAACTGTCTTAGCGAAAGGCTTCTTGAGGGGAAAGCTGTAACTCTCTGAGATGATTTCACAGAACACAAAGGAGTTTCTCAGAAAGCTTCTTTCTCTTTGTTATCGGACGATATTTCCTTTGGCCCTATAGTCTTCAAAGGGATCCGAAATATCTGTTCTCAGATTCCACAGAAATAAGGCTAGCAAAGAGATCCACGAAATACAGATGTAACTCTGTGAGATGAATTAACAGAACACTAAGCAGTTTCTCAGAAAGCTTCTTTCCAGATTTCATCTGAGGATATTTCCTTTTTCACCCTAGCCCTCTATGGGCTTCCAAATATCACTTTGCCAATTCCACAAGAACTGTCTTAGCGAAAGGCTTCTTGAGGGGAAAGCTGTAACTCTGTGAGATGATTTCACAGAACACAAAGAAGTTTCTCAGAAAGCTTCGTTCTCTTTGTTATCGGAGGATATTTCCTTTGGCCCTATAGTCTTCAAAGGGATCCGAAATATCTGTTCTCAGATTCCACAGAAATAAGGCTAGCAAAGAGATCCACGAAATACAGATGTAACTCTGTGAGATGAATTAACAGAACACTAAGCAGTTTCTCAGAAAGCTTCTTTCCAGATTTCATCTGAGGATATTTGCTTTTTTACCATAGCCCTCTATGGGCTTCCAAATATCACTTTGCCAATTCCACAAGAACTGTCTTAGCGAAAGGCTTCTTGAGGGGAAAGCTGTAACTCTGTGAGATGATTTCACAGAACACAAAGAAGTTTCTCAGAAAGCTTCTTTCTCTTTGTTATCGGACGATATTTCCTTTGGCCCTATAGTCTTCAAAGGGATCCGAAATATCTGTTCTCAGATTCCACAGAAAAAAAGCTAGCAAAGAGTTCCACGGAATACAGATGTAACTCTGTGAGATGAATTAACAGAACACTAAGCAGTTTCTCAGAAAGCTTCTTTCCAAATTTCATCTGAGGATATTTCCTTTTTCACCATAGCCCTCTATGGGCTTCCAAATATCACTTTGCCAATTCCACAAGAACTGTCTTAGCGAAAGGCTTCTTGAGGGGAAAGCTGTAACTCTGTGAGATGATTTCACAGAACACAAAGAAGTTTCTTAGAAAGCTTCTTTCTCTTTGTTATCAGAGGATATTTCCATTGGCCCTATAGTCTTCAAAGGGATCCGAAATATCTGTTCTCAGATTCCACAGAAATAAGGCTAGCAAAGAGATCCACGAAATACAGATGTAACTCTGTGAGATGAATTAACAGAACACTAAGCAGTTTCTCAGAAAGCTTCTTTCCAGATTTCATCTGAGGATATTTCCTTTTCCACCATGGCCCTCTATGGGCTTCCAAATATCACTTTGCCAATTCCACAAGAACTGTCTTAGCGAAAGGCTTCTTGAGGGGAAAGCTGTAACTCTCTGAGATGATTTCACAGAACACAAAGGAGTTTCTCAGAAAGCTTCTTTCTCTTTGTGATCGGACGATATTTCCTTTGGCCCTATAGTCTTCAAAGGGATCCGAAATATCTGTTCTCAGATTCCACAGAAAAAAGGCTAGCAAAGAGATCCACGAAATACAGATGTAACTCTGTGAGATGAATTAACAGAACACTAAGCAGTTTCTCAGAAAGCTTCTTTCCAGATTTCATCTGAGGATATTTGCTTTTTTACCATAGCCCTCTATGGGCTTCCAAATATCACTTTGCCAATTCCACAAGAACTGTCTTAGCGAAAGGCTTCTTGAGGGGAAAGCTGTAACTCTGTGAGATGACTTCACAGAACACAAAGAAGTTTCTCAGAAAGCTTCTTTCTCTTTGTTATCGGAGGATATTTCCTTTGGCCCTATAGTCTTCAAAGGGATCCGAAATATCTGTTCTCAGATTCCACAGAAAAAAGGCTAGCAAAGAGATCGACGAAATACAGATGTAACTCTGTGAGATGAATTAACAGAACACTAAGCAGTTTCTCAGAAAGCTTCTTTCCAGATTTCATCTGAGAATATTTCCTTTTTCACCATAGCCCTCTAGGGGCTTTCAAATATCACTTTGCCAATTCCACAAGAACTGTCTTAGCGAAAGGCTTATTTAGGGGAAAGCTGTAACTCTGTGAGATGATTTCACAGAACACAAAGAAGTTTCTCAGAAAGCTTCTTTCTCTTTGTTATCGGAGGATATTTCCTTTGGCCCTGTAGTCTTCAAAGGGATCCGTAATATCTGTTCTCAGATTACACAGAAATAAGGCTAGCAAAGAGATCCACGAAATACAGATGTAACACTGTGAGATGAATTAACAGAACACTAAGCAGTTTCTCAGAAAGCTTCTTTCCAGATTTCATCTGAGGATATTTGCTTTTTCACCATAGCCCTCTATGGGCTTCCAAATATCACTTTGCCAATTCCACAAGAACAGTCTTAGCGAAAGGCTTCTTGAGGGAATAGCTGAAACTCTGTGAGATGATTTCACAGAACACAAAGAAGTTTCTCAGAAAGCTTCTTTCTCTTTGTTATCGGAGGATATTTCCTTTGGCCCTATAGTCTTCAAAGGGATCCGAAATATCTGTTCTCAGATTCCACAGAAATAAGGCTAGCAAAGAGATCCACGAAATACAGATGTAACTCTGTGAGATGAATTAACAGAACACTAAGCAGTTTCTCAGAAAGCTTCTTTCCAGATTTCATCTGAGGATATTTCCTTTTTCACCATGGCCCTCTATGGGCTTCCAAATATCACTTTGCCAATTCCACAAGAACTGTATTAGCGAAAGGCTTCTTGAGGGGAAAGCTGTAACTCTCTGAGATGATTTCACAGAACACAAAGGAGTTTCTCAGAAAGCTTCTTTCTCTTTGTTATCGGACGATATTTCCTTTGGCCCTATAGTCTTCAAAGGGATCCGAAATATCTGTTCTCAGATTCCACAGAAATAAGGCTAGCAAAGAGATCCACGAAATACAGATGTAACTCTGTGAGATGAATTAACAGAACACTAAGCAATTTCTCAGAAAGCTTCTTTCCAGATTTCATCTGAGGATATTTCCTTTTTCACCCTAGCCCTCTATGGGCTTCCAAATATCACTTTGCCAATTCCACAAGAACTGTCTTAGCGAAAGGCTTCTTGAGGGGAAAGCTGTAACTCTGTGAGATGATTTCACAGAACACAAAGAAGTTTCGCAGAAAGCTTCGTTCTCTTTGTTATTGGAGGATATTTCCTTTGGCCCTATAGTCTTCAAAGGGATCCGAAATATCTGTTCTCAGATTCCACAGAAATAAGGCTAGCAAAGAGATCCACGAAATACAGATGTAACTCTGTGAGATGAATTAACAGAACACTAAGCAGTTTCTCAGAAAGCTTCTTTCCAGATTTCATCTGAGGATATTTGCTTTTTTACCATAGCCCTCTATGGGCTTCCAAATATCACTTTGCCAATTCCACAAGAACTGTCTTAGCGAAAGGCTTCTTGAGGGGAAAGCTGTAACTCTGTGAGATGATTTCACAGAACACAAAGAAGTTTCTCAGAAAGCTTCTTTCTCTTTGTTATCGGACGATATTTCCTTTGGCCCTATAGACTTCAAAGGGATCCGAAATATCTGTTCTCAGATTCCACAGAAATAAGGCTAGCAAAGAGATCCACGAAATACAGATGTAACTCTGTGAGATGAATTAACAGAACACTAAGCAGTTTCTCAGAAAGCTTCTTTCCAGATTTCATCTGAGGATATTTCCTTTTCCACCATGGCCCTCTATGGGCTTCCAAATATCACTTTGCCAATTCCACAAGAACTGTCTTAGCGAAAGGCTTCTTGAGGGGAAAGCTGTAACTCTCTGAGATGATTTCACAGAACACAAAGGAGTTTCTCAGAAAGCTTCTTTCTCTTTGTGATCGGACGATATTTCCTTTGGCCCTATAGTCTTCAAAGGGATCCGAAATATCTGTTCTCAGATTCCACAGAAAAAAGGCTAGCAAAGAGATCCACGAAATACAGATGTAACTCTGTGAGATGAATTAACAGAACACTAAGCAGTTTCTCAGAAAGCTTCTTTCCAGATTTCATCTGAGGATATTTGCTTTTTTACCATAGCCCTCTATGGGCTTCCAAATATCACTTTGCCAATTCCACAAGAACTGTCTTAGCGAAAGGCTTCTTGAGGGGAAAGCTGTAACTCTGTGAGATGACTTCACAGAACACAAAGAAGTTTCTCAGAAAGCTTCTTTCTCTTTGTTATCGGAGGATATTTCCTTTGGCCCTATAGTCTTCAAAGGGATCCGAAATATCTGTTCTCAGATTCCACAGAAAAAAGGCTAGCAAAGAGATCGACGAAATACAGATGTAACTCTGTGAGATGAATTAACAGAACACTAAGCAGTTTCTCAGAAAGCTTCTTTCCAGATTTCATCTGAGAATATTTCCTTTTTCACCATAGCCCTCTAGGGGCTTTCAAATATCACTTTGCCAATTCCACAAGAACTGTCTTAGCGAAAGGCTTATTTAGGGGAAAGCTGTAACTCTGTGAGATGATTTCACAGAACACAAAGAAGTTTCTCAGAAAGCTTCTTTCTCTTTGTTATCGGAGGATATTTCCTTTGGCCCTGTAGTCTTCAAAGGGATCCGTAATATCTGTTCTCAGATTACACAGAAATAAGGCTAGCAAAGAGATCCACGAAATACAGATGTAACACTGTGAGATGAATTAACAGAACACTAAGCAGTTTCTCAGAAAGCTTCTTTCCAGATTTCATCTGAGGATATTTGCTTTTTCACCATAGCCCTCTATGGGCTTCCAAATATCACTTTGCCAATTCCACAAGAACAGTCTTAGCGAAAGGCTTCTTGAGGGAATAGCTGAAACTCTGTGAGATGATTTCACAGAACACAAAGAAGTTTCTCAGAAAGCTTCTTTCTCTTTGTTATCGGAGGATATTTCCTTTGGCCCTATAGTCTTCAAAGGGATCCGAAATATCTGTTCTCAGATTCCACAGAAATAAGGCTAGCAAAGAGATCCACGAAATACAGATGTAACTCTGTGAGATGAATTAACAGAACACTAAGCAGTTTCTCAGAAAGCTTCTTTCCAGATTTCATCTGAGGATATTTCCTTTTTCACCATGGCCCTCTATGGGCTTCCAAATATCACTTTGCCAATTCCACAAGAACTGTATTAGCGAAAGGCTTCTTGAGGGGAAAGCTGTAACTCTCTGAGATGATTTCACAGAACACAAAGGAGTTTCTCAGAAAGCTTCTTTCTCTTTGTTATCGGACGATATTTCCTTTGGCCCTATAGTCTTCAAAGGGATCCGAAATATCTGTTCTCAGATTCCACAGAAATAAGGCTAGCAAAGAGATCCACGAAATACAGATGTAACTCTGTGAGATGAATTAACAGAACACTAAGCAATTTCTCAGAAAGCTTCTTTCCAGATTTCATCTGAGGATATTTCCTTTTTCACCCTAGCCCTCTATGGGCTTCCAAATATCACTTTGCCAATTCCACAAGAACTGTCTTAGCGAAAGGCTTCTTGAGGGGAAAGCTGTAACTCTGTGAGATGATTTCACAGAACACAAAGAAGTTTCTCAGAAAGCTTCGTTCTCTTTGTTATTGGAGGATATTTCCTTTGGCCCTATAGTCTTCAAAGGGATCCGAAATATCTGTTCTCAGATTCCACAGAAATAAGGCTAGCAAAGAGATCCACGAAATACAGATGTAACTCTGTGAGATGAATTAACAGAACACTAAGCAGTTTCTCAGAAAGCTTCTTTCCAGATTTCATCTGAGGATATTTGCTTTTTTACCATAGCCCTCTATGGGCTTCCAAATATCACTTTGCCAATTCCACAAGAACTGTCTTAGCGAAAGGCTTCTTGAGGGGAAAGCTGTAACTCTGTGAGATGATTTCACAGAACACAAAGAAGTTTCTCAGAAAGCTTCTTTCTCTTTGTTATCGGACGATATTTCCTTTGGCCCTATAGTCTTCAAAGGGATCCGAAATATCTGTTCTCAGATTCCACAGAAAAAAAGCTAGCAAAGAGATCCACGGAATACAGATGTAACTCTGTGAGATGAATTAACAGAACACTAAGCAGTTTCTCAGAAAGCTTCTTTCCAAATTTCATCTGAGGATATTTCCTTTTTCACCATAGCCCTCTATGGGCTTCCAAATATCACTTTGCCAATTCCAGAAGAACTGTCTTAGCGAAAGGCTTCTTGAGGGGAAAGCTGTAACTCTGTGAGATGATTTCAGAGAACACAAAGAAGTTTCTCAGAAAGCTTCTTTCTCTTTGTTATCGGAGGATATTTCCTTTGGCCCTATAGTCTTCAAAGGGATCCGAAATATCTGTTCTCAGATTCCACAGAAATAAGGCTAGCAAAGAGATCCACGAAATACAGATGTAACTCTGTGAGATGAATTAACAGAACACTAAGCAGTTTCTCAGAAAGCTTCTTTCCAGATTTCATCTGAGGATATTTCCTTTTTCACCATAGCCCTCTATGGGCTTCCAAATATCACTTTGCCAATTCCACAAGAACATTCTTAGCGAAAGGCTTCTTGAGGGAAAAGCTATAACTCTGTGAGATGATTTCACAGAACACAAAGAAGTTTCTCAGAAAGCTTCTTTCTCTTTGTTATCGGAGGATATTTCCATTGGCCCTATAGTCTTCAAAGGGATCCGAAATATCTGTTCTCAGATTCCACAGAAATAAGGCTAGCAAAGAGATCCACGAAATACAGATGTAACTCTGTGAGATGAATTAACAGAACACTAAGCAGTTTCTCAGAAAGCTTCTTTCCAGATTTCATCTGAGGATATTTCCTTTTTCACCATGGCCCTCTATGGGCTTCCAAATATCACTTTGCCAATTCCACAAGAACTGTCTTAGCGAAAGGCTTCTTGAGGGGAAAGCTGTAACTCTCTGAGATGATTTCACAGAACACAAAGGAGTTTCTCAGAAAGCTTCTTTCTCTGTGATCGGACGATATTTCCTTTGGCCCTATAGTCTTCAAAGGGATCCGAAATATCTGTTCTCAGATTCCACAGAAAAAAGGCTAGCAAAGAGATCCACGAAATACAGATGTAACTCTGTGAGATGAATTAACAGAACACTAAGCAGTTTCTCAGAAAGCTTCTTTCCATATTTCATCTGAGGATATTTGCTTTTTTACCATAGCCCTCTATGGGCTTCCAAACATCACTTTGCCAATTCCACAAGAACTGTCGTAGCGAAAGGCTTCTTGAGGGGAAAGCTGTAACTCTGTGAGATGATTTCACAGAACACAAAGAAGTTTCTCAGAAAGCTTCTTTCTCTTTGTTATCGGAGGATATTTCCTTTGGCCCTATAGTCTTCAAAGGGATCCGAAATATCTGTTCTCAGATTCCACAGAAAAAAGGCTAGCAAAGAGATCCACGAAATACAGATGTAACTCTGTGAGATGAATTAACAGAACACTAAGCAGTTTCTCAGAAAGCTTCTTTCCAGATTTCATCTGAGAATATTTCCTTTTTCACCATAGCCCTCTATGGGCTTTCAAATATCACTTTGCCAATTCCACAAGAACTGTCTTAGCGAAAGGCTTCTTGAGGGGAAAGCTGTAACTCTGTGAGATGATTTCACAGAACACAAAGAAGTTTCTCAGAAAGCTTCTTTCTCTTTGTTATCGGAGGATATTTCCTTTGGCCCTATAGTCTTCAAAGGGATCCGAAATATCTGTTCTCAGATTCCACAGAAATAAGGCTAGCAAAGAGTTCCACGAAATACAGATGTAACACTGTGAGATGAATTAACAGAACACTAAGCAGTTTCTCAGAAAGCTTCTTTCCAGATTTCATCTGAGGATATTTCCTTTTTCACCATAGCCCTCTATGGGCTTCCAAATATCACTTTGCCAATTCCACAAGAACAGTCTTAGCGAAAGGCTTCTTGAGGGAAAAGCTGAAACTCTGTGAGATGATTTCACAGAACACAAAGAAGTTTCTCAGAAAGCTTCTTTCTCTTTGTTATCGGAGGATATTTCCTTTGGCCCTATAGTCTTCAACGGGATCCGAAATATCTGTTCTCAGATTCCACAGAAATAAGGCTAGCAAAGAGATCCACGAAATACAGATGTAACTCTGTGAGATGAATTAACAAAACACTAAGCAGTTTCTCAGAAAGCTTCTTTCCAGATTTCATCTGAGGATATTTCCTTTTTCACCATAGCCCTCTATGGGCTTCCAAATATCACTTTGCCAATTCCACAAGAACAGTCTTAGCGAAAGGCTTCTTGAGGGGAAAGCTGTAACTCTGTGAGATGATTTCACAGAACACAAAGAAGTTTCTCAGAAAGCTTCTTTCTCTTTGTTATCGGAGGATATTTCCTTTGCCCTATAGTCTTCAAAGGGATCCGAAATATCTGTTCTCAGATTCCACAGAAATAAGGCTAGCAAAGAGATCCACGAAATACAGATATAAATCTGTGAGATGAATTAACAGAACACTAAGCAGTTTCTCAGAAAGCTTCTTTCCAGATTTCATCTGAGGATATTTCCTTTTTCACCATGGCCCTCTATGGGCTTCCAAATATCACTTTGCCAATTCCACAAGAACTGTCTTAGCGAAAGGCTTCTTGAGGGGAAAGCTGTAACTCTCTGAGATGATTTCACAGAACACAAAGGAGTTTCTCAGAAAGCTTCTTTCTCTTTGTTATCGGACGATATTTCCTTTGGCCCTATAGTCTTCAAAGGGATCCGAAATATCTGTTCTCAGATTCCACAGAAATAAGGCTAGCAAAGAGATCCACGAAATACAGATGTAACTCTGTGAGATGAATTAACAGAACACTAAGCAGTTTCTCAGAAAGCTTCTTTCCAGATTTCATCTGAGGATATTTGCTTTTTTACCATAGCCCTCTATGGGCTTCCAAATATCACTTTGCCAATTCCACAAGAACTGTCTTAGCGAAAGGCTTCTTGAGGGGAAAGCTGTAACTCTGTGAGATGATTTCACAGAACACAAAGAAGTTTCTCAGAAAGCTTCTTTTTCTTTGTTATCGGAGGATATTTCCTTTGGTCCTATAGTCTTCAAAGGGATCCGAAATATCTGTTCTCAGATTCCACAGAAATAAGGCTAGCAAAGAGATCCACGGAATACAGATGTAACTCTGTGAGATGAATTAACAGAACACTAAGCAGTTTCTCAGAAAGCTTCTTTCCAGATTTCATCTGAGGATATTTCCTTTTTCACCATAGCCCTCTATGGGCTTCCAAATATCACTTTGCCAATTCCACAAGAACTGTCTTAGCGAAAGGCTTCTTGAGGGGAAAGCTGTAACTCTGTGAGATGATTTCACAGAACACAAAGAAGTTTCTCAGAAAGCTTCTTTCTCTTTGTTATCGGAGGATATTTCCTTTGGCCCTATAGTCTTCAAAGGGATCCGAAATATCTGTTCTCAGATTCCACAGAAAAAAGGCTAGCAAAGAGATCCACGAAATACAGATGTAACTCTGTGAGATGAATTAACAGAACACTAAGCAGTTTCTCAGAAAGCTTCTTTCCAGATTTCATCTGAGAATATTTCCTTTTTCACCATAGCCCTCTATGGGCTTTCAAATATCACTTTGCCAATTCCACAAGAACTGTCTTATCGAAAGGCTTCTTGAGGGGAAAGCTGTAACTCTGTGAGATGATTTCACAGAACACAAAGAAGTTTCTCAGAAAGCTTCTTTCTCTTTGTTATCGGAGGATATTTCCTTTGGCCCTATAGTCTTCAAAGGGATCCGAAATATCTGTTCTCAGATTCCACAGAAATAAGGCTAGCAAAGAGTTCCACGAAATACAGATGTAACACTGTGAGATGAATTAACAGAACACTAAGCAGTTTCTCAGAAAGCTTCTTTCCAGATTTCATCTGAGGATATTTCCTTTTTCACCATAGCCCTCTATGGGCTTCCAAATATCACTTTGCCAATTCCACAAGAACAGTCTTAGCGAAAGGCTTCTTGAGGGAAAAGGTGAAACTCTGTGAGATGATTTCACAGAACACAAAGAAGTTTCTCAGAAAGCTTCGTTCTCTTTGTTATCGGAGGATATTTCCTTTGGCCCTATAGTCTTCAACGGGATCCGAAATATCTGTTCTCAGATTCCACAGAAATAAGGCTAGCAAAGAGATCCACGAAATACAGATGTAACTCTGTGAGATGAATTAACAGAACACTAAGCAGTTTCTCAGAAAGCTTCTTTCCAGATTTCATCTGAGGATATTTCCTTTTTCACCATAGCCCTCTATGGGCTTCCAAATATCACTTTGCCAATTCCACAAGAACTGTCTTAGCGAAAGGCTTCTTGAGGGGAAAGCTGTAACTCTGTGAGATGATTTCACAGAACACAAAGAAGTTTCTCAGAAAGCTTCTTTCTCTTTGTTATCGGAGGATATTTCCTTTGCCCTATAGTCTTCAAAGGGATCCGAAATATCTGTTCTCAGATTCCACAGAAATAAGGCTAGCAAAGAGATCCACGAAATACAGATGTAAATCTGTGAGATGAATTAACAGAACACTAAGCAGTTTCTCAGAAAGCTTCTTTCCGGATTTCATCTGAGGATATTTCCTTTTTCACCATGGCCCTCTATGGGCTTCCAAATATCACTTTGCCAATTCCACAAGAACTGTCTTAGCGAAAGGCTTCTTGAGGGGAAAGCTGTAACTCTCTGAGATGATTTCACAGAACACAAAGGAGTTTCTCAGAAAGCTTCTTTCTCTTTGTGATCGGACGATATTTCCTTTGGCCCTATAGTTTTCAAAGGGATCCGAAATATCTGTTCTCAGATTCCACAGAAATAAGGCTAGCAAAGAGATCCACGAAATACAGATGTAACTCTGTGAGATGAATTAACAGAACACTAAGCAGTTTCTCAGAAAGCTTCTTTCCAGATTTCATCTGAGGATATTTGCTTTTTTACCATAGCCCTCTATGGGCTTCCAAATATCACTTTGCCAATTCCACAAGAACTGTCTTAGCGAAAGGCTTCTTGAGGGGAAAGCTGTAACTCTGTGAGATGATTTCACAGAACACAAAGAAGTTTCTCAGAAAGCTTCTTTCTCTTTGTTATCGGAGGATATTTCCTTTGGCCCTATAGTCTTCAAAGGGATCCGAAATATCTGTTCTCAGATTCCACAGAAAAAAAGCTAGCAAAGAGATCCACGGAATACAGATGTAACTCTGTGAGATGAATTAACAGAACACTAAGCAGTTTCTCAGAAAGCTTCTTTCCAGATTTCATCTGAGGATATTTCCTTTTTCACCATAGCCCTCTATGGGCTTCCAAATATGACTTTGCCAATTCCACAAGAACTGTCGTAGCGAAAGGCTTCTTGAGGGGAAAGCTGTAACTCTGTGAGATGATTTCACAGAACACAAAGAAGTTTCTCAGAAAGCTTCTTTCTCTTTGTTATCGGAGGATATTTCCTTTGGCCCTATAGTCTTCAAAGGGATCCGAAATATCTGTTCTCAGATTCCACAGAAATAAGGCTAGCAAAGAGATCCACGAAATACAGATGTAACTCTGTGAGATGAATTAACAGAACACTAAGCAGTTTCTCAGAAAGCTTCTTTCCAGATTTCATCTGAGGATATTTCCTTTTTCACCATAGCCCTCTATGGGCTTCCAAATATCACTTTGCCAATTCCACAAGAACAGTCTTAGCGAAAGGCTTCTTGAGGGAAAAGCTGTAACTCTGTGAGATGATTTCACAGAACACAAAGAAGTTTCTCAGAAAGCTTCTTTCTCTTTGTTATCGGAGGATATTTCCATTGGCCCTATAGTCTTCAAAGGGATCCGAAATATCTGTTCTCAGATTCCACAGAAATAAGGCTAGCAAAGAGATCCACGAAATACAGATGTAACTCTGTGAGATGAATTAACAGAACACTAAGCAGTTTCTCAGAAATCTTCTTTCCAGATTTCATCTGAGGATATTTCCTTTTTCACCATGGCCCTCTATGGGCTTCCAAATATCACTTTGCCAATTCCACAAGAACTGTCTTAGCGAAAGGCTTCTTGAGGGGAAAGCTGTAACTCTCTGAGATGATTTCACAGAACACAAAGGAGTTTCTCAGAAAGCTTCTTTCTCTGTGATCGGACGATATTTCCTTTGGCCCTATAGTCTTCAAAGGGGTCCGAAATATCTGTTCTCAGATTCCACAGAAATAAGGCTAGCAAAGAGATCCATGAAATACAGATGTAACTCTGTGAGATGAATTAACAGAACACTAAGCAGTTTCTCAGAAAGCTTCTTTCCAGATTTCATCTGAGGATGTTTGCTTTTTTACCATAGCCCTCTATGGGCTTCCAAATATCACTTTGCCAATTCCACAAGAACTGTCTTAGCGAAAGGCTTCTTGAGGGGAAAGCTGTAACTCTGTGAGATGATTTCACAGAACACAAAGAAGTTTCTCAGAAAGCTTCTTTCTCTTTGTTATCGGAGGATATTTCCTTTGGCCCTATACTCTACAAAGGGATCCGAAATATCTGTTCTCAGATTCCACAGAAAAAAAGCTAGCAAAGAGATCCACGGAATACAGATGTAACTCTGTGAGATGAATTAACAGAACACTAAGCAGTTTCTCAGAAAGCTTCTTTCCAGATTTCATCTGAGGATATTTCCTTTTTCACCATAGCCCTCTATGGGCTTCCAAATATCACTTTGCCAATTCCACAAGAACTGTCTTAGCGAAAGGCTTCTTGAGGGGAAAGCTGTAACTCTGTGAGATGATTTCACAGAACACAAAGAAGTTTCTCAGAAAGCTTCTTTCTCTTTGTCATCGGAGGATATTTCCTTTGCCCTATAGTCTTCAAAGGGATCCGAAATATCTGTTCTCAGATTCCACAGAAATAAGGCTAGCAAAGAGATCCACGAAATACAGATGTAAATCTGTGAGATGAATTAACAGAACACTAAGCAGTTTCTCAGAAAGCTTCTTTCCAGATTTCATCTGAGGATATTTCCTTTTTCACCATGGCCCTCTATGGGCTTCCAAATATCACTTTGCCAATTCCACAAGAACTGTCTTAGCGAAAGGCTTCTTGAGGGGAAAGCTGTAACTCTCTGAGATGATTTCACAGAACACAAAGGAGTTTCTCAGAAAGCTTCTTTCTCTTTGTGATCGGACGATATTTCCTTTGGCCCTATAGTCTTCAAAGGGATCCGAAATATCTGTTCTCAGATTCCACAGAAATAAGGCTAGCAAAGAGATCCACGAAATACAGATATAACTCTGTGAGATGAATTAACAGAACACTAAGCAGTTTCTCAGAAAGCTTCTTTCCAGATTTCATCTGAGGATATTTGCTTTTTTACCATAGCCCTCTATGGGCTTCCAAATATCACTTTTCCAATTCCACAAGAACTGTCTTAGCGAAAGGCTTCTTGAGGGGAAACCTGTAACTCTGTGAGATGATTTCACAGAACACAAAGAAGTTTCTCAGAAAGCTTCTTTCTCTTTGTTATCGGAGGATATTTCCTTTGGCCCTATAGTCTTCAAAGGGATCCGAAATATCTGTTCTCAGATTCCACAGAAAAAAAGCTAGCAAAGAGATCCACGGAATACAGATGTAACTCTGTGAGATGAATTAACAGAACACTAAGCAGTTTCTCAGAAAGCTTCTTTCCAGATTTCATCTGAGGATATTTCCTTTTTCACCATAGCCCTCTATGGGCTTCCAAATATCACTTTGCCAATTCCACAAGAACTGTCTTAGCGAAAGGCTTCTTGAGGGGAAAGCTGTAACTCTGTGAGATGATTTCACAGAACACAAAGAAGTTTCTCAGAAAGCTTCGTTCTCTTTGTTATCGGAGGATATTTCCTTTGCCCTATAGTCTTCAAAGGGATCCGAAATATCTGTTCTCAGATTCCACCGAAATAAGGCTAGCAAAGAGATCCACGAAATACAGATGTAACTCTGTGAGATGAATTAACAGAACACTAAGCAGTTTCTCAGAAAGCTTCTTTCCAGATTTCATCTGAGGATATTTCCTTTTTCACCATGGCCCTCTATGGGCTTCCAAATATCACTTTGCCAATTCCACAAGAACTGTCTTAGCGAAAGGCTTCTTGAGGGGAAAGCTGTAACTCTCTGAGATGATTTCACAGAACACAAAGGAGTTTCTCAGAAAGCTTCTTTCTCTTTTTTATCGGACGATATTTCCTTTGGCCCTATAGTCTTCAAAGGGATCCGAAATATCTGTTCTCAGATTCCACAGAAATAAGGCTAGCAAAGAGATCCACAAAATACAGATGTAACTCTGTGAGATGAATTAACAGAACACTAAGCAGTTTCTCAGAAAGCTTCTTTCCAGATTTCATCTGTGGATATTTCCTTTTTCACCATGGCCCTCTATGGGCTTCCAAATATCACTTGGCCAATTCCACAAGAACTGTCTTAGCGAAAGGCTTCTTGAGGGGAAAGCTGTAACTCTCTGAGATGATTTCACAGAACACAAAGGAGTTTCTCAGAAAGCTTCTTTCTCTTTGTGATCGGACGATATTTCCTTTGGCCCTATAGTCTTCAAAGGGATCCGAAATATCTGTTCTCAGATTCCACAGAAAAAAGGCTAGCAAAGAGATCCACGAAATACAGATGTAACTCTGTGAGATGAATTAAGAGAACACTAAGCAGTTTCTCAGAAAGCTTCTTTCCAGATTTCATCTGAGGATATTTGCTTTTTTACCATAGCCCTCTATGGGCTTCCAAATATCACTTTGCCAATTCCACAAGAACTGTCTTAGCGAAAGACTTCTTGAGGGGAAAGCTGTAACTCTGTGAGATGATTTCACAGAACACAAAGAAGTTTCTCAGAAAGCTTCTTTCTCTTTGTTATCGGAGGATTTCCTTTGGCCCTATAGTCTTCAAAGGGATCCGAAATATCTGTTCTCAGATTCCACAGAAAAAAGGCTAGCAAAGAGATCCACGAAATACAGATGTAACTCTGTGAGATGAATTAACAGAACACTAAGCAGTTTCTCAGAAAGCTTCTTTCCAGATTTCATCTGAGGATATTTCCTTTTTCACCATAACCCTCTATGGGCTTTCAAATATCACTTTGCCAATTCCACAAGAACTGTCTTAGCGAAAGGCTTCTTGAGGGGAAAGCTGTAACTCTGTGAGATGATTTCACAGAACACAAAGAAGTTTCTCAGAAAGCTTCTTTCTCTTTGTTATCGGAGGATATTTCCTTTGGCCCTATAGTCTTCAAAGGGATCCGAAATATCTGTACTCAGATTCCACAGAAATAAAGCTAGCAAAGAGATCCACGAAATACAGATGTAACTCTGTGAGATGAATTAACAGAACACTAAGCAGTTTCTCAGAAAGCTTCTTTCCGGATTTCATCTGAGGATATTTCCTTTTTCACCATGGCCCTCTATGGGCTTCCAAATATCACTTTGCCAATTCCACAAGAACTGTATTAACGAAAGGCTTCTTGAGGGGAAAGCTGTAACTCTGTGAGATGATTTCACAGAACACAAAGAGTTTCTCAGAAAGCTACTTTCTCTTTGTTATCGGAGGATATTTCCTTTGCCCTATAGTCTTCAAAGGGATCCGAAATATCTGTTCTCAGATTCCACAGAAAAAAGGCTAGCAAAGAGATCCACGAAATACAGATGTAACTCTGTGAGATGAATTAACAGAACACTAAGCAATTTCTCAGAAAGCTTCTTTCCAGATTTCATCTGAGGATATTTCCTTTTTCACCATAGCCCTCTATGGGCTTCCAAATATCATTTTGCCAATTCCACAAGAACTGTCTTAGCGAAAGGCTTCTTGAGGGGAAAGCTGTAACTCTGTGAGATGATTTCACAGAACACAAAGAAGTTTCTTAGAAAGCTTCGTTCTCTTTGTTATCGGAGGATATTTCCTTTGCCCTCTAGTCTTCAAAGGGATCCGAAATATCTGTTCTCAGATTCCACAGAAATAAGGCTAGCAAAGAGATCCACGAAATACAGATGTAACTCTGTGAGATGAATTAAGAGAACACTAAGCAGTTTCTCAGAAAGCTTCTTTCCAGATTTCATCTGAGGATATTTCCTTTTTCACCATGGCCCTCTATGGGCTTCCAAATATCACTTTGCCAATTCCACAAGAACTGTCTTAGCGAAAGGCTTCTTGAGGGGAAAGCTGTAACTCTCTGAGATGATTTCACAGACACAAAGGAGTTTCTCAGAACTCTTCTTTCTCTTTGTTATCGGACGATGTTTCCTTTGGCCCTATAGTCTTCAAAGGGATCCGAAATATCTGTTCTCAGATTCCACAGAAATAAGGCTAGCAAAGAGATCCAAGAAATACAGATGTAACTCTGTGAGATGAATTAACAGAACACTAAGCAATTTCTCAGAAAGCTTCTTTCCAGATTTCATCTGAGGATATTTCCTTTTTCACCCTAGCCCTCTATGGGCTTCCAAATATCACTTTGCCAATTCCACAAGAACTGTCTTAGCGAAAGGCTTCTTGAGGGGAAAGCTGTAACTCTGTGAGATGATTTCACAGAACACAAAGAAATTTCTCAGAAAGCTTCGTTCTCTTTGTTATCGGAGGATATTTCCTTTGGCCCTTTAGTCTTCAAAGGGATCCGAAATATCTGTTCTCAGATTCCACAGAAATAAGGCTAGCAAAGAGATCCACGAAATACAGATGTAACTCTGTGAGATGAATTAACAGAACACTAAGCAGTTTCTCAGAAAGCTTCTTTCCAGATTTCATCTGAGGATATTTCCTTTTTCACCATAGCCCTCTATGGGCTTCCAAATATCACTTTGCCAATTCCACAAGAACTGTCTTAGCGAAAGGCTTCTTGAGGGGAAAGCTGTAACTCTCTGAGATGATTTCACAGAACACAAAGGAGTTTCTCAGAAAGCTTCTTTCTCTTTGTGATCGGACGATATTTCCTTTGTCCCTATAGTCTTCAAAGGGATCCGAAATATCTGTTCTCAGATTCCACAGAAGTAAGGCTAGCAAGGAGATCCACGAAATACAGATGTAACTCTGTGAGATGAATTAACAGAACACTAAGCAGTTTCTCAGAAAGCTTCTTTCCAGATTTCATCTGAGGATATTTCCTTTTTCACCATGGCCCTCTATGGGCTTCCAAATATCACTTTGCCAATTCCACAAGAACTGTCTTAGCGAAAGGCTTCTTGAGGGGAAAGCTGTAACTCTCTGAGATGATTTCACAGAACACAAAGGAGTTTCTCAGAAAGCTTCTTTCTCTTTGTGATCGGACGATATTTCCTTTGGCCCTATAGTCTTCAAAGGGATCCGAAATATCTGTTCTCAGATTCCACAGAAAAAAGGCTAGCAAAGAGATCCACGAAATACAGATGTAACTCTGTGAGATGAATTAACAGAACACTAAGCAGTTTCTCAGAAAGCTTCTTTCCAGATTTCATCTGAGGATATTTCCTTTTTCACCATAGCCCTCTATGGGCTTCCAAATATCACTTTGCCAATTCCACAAGAACTGTATTAGCGAAAGGCTTCTTGAGGGGAAAGCTGTAACTCTGTGAGATGATTTCACAGAACACAAAGAAGTTTCTCAGAAAGCTTCTTTCTCTTTGTTATCGGAGGATTTCCTTTGGCCCTATAGTCTTCAAAGGGATCCGAAATATCTGTTCTCAGATTCCACAGAAAAAAGGCTAGCAAAGAGATCCACGAAATACAGATGTAACTCTGTGAGATGAATTAACAGAACACTAAGCAGTTTCTCAGAAAGCTTCTTTCCAGATTTCATCTGAGAATATTTCCTTTTTCACCATAACCCTCTATGGGCTTTCAAATATCACTTTGCCAATTCCACAAGAACTGTCTTAGCGAAAGGCTTCTTGAGGGGAAAGCTGTAACTCTGTAAGATGATTTCACAGAACACAAAGAGTTTCTCAGAAAGCTACTTTCTCTTTGTTATCGGAGGATATTTCCTTTGCCCTATAGTCTTCAAAGGGATCCGAAATATCTGTTCTCAGATTCCACAGAAATAAGGCTAGCAAAGAGATCCACGAAATACAGATGTAACTCTGTGAGATGAATTAACAGAACACTAAGCAGTTTCTCAGAAAGCTTCTTTCCAGATTTCATCTGAGGATATTTCCTTTTTCACCATGGCCCTCTATGGGCTTCCAAATATCACTTTGCCAATTCCACAAGAACTGTCTTAGCGAAAGGCTTCTTGAGGGGAAAGCTGTAACTCTCTGAGATGATTTCACAGAACACAAAGGAGTTTCTCAGAAAGCTTCTTTCTCTTTGTTATCGGACGATATTTCCTTTGGCCCTATAGTCTTCAAAGGGATCCAAAATATCTGTTCTCAGATTCCACAGAAATAAGGCTAGCAAAGAGATCCACGAAATACAGATGTAACTCTGTGAGATGAATTAACAGAACACTAAGCAATTTCTCAGAAAGCTTCTTTCCAGATTTCATCTGAGGATATTTCCTTTTTCACCATAGCCCTCTATGGGCTTCCAAATATCATTTTGCCAATTCCACAAGAACTGTCTTAGCGAAAGTCTTCTTGAGGGGAAAGCTGTAACTCTGTGAGATGATTTCACAGAACACAAAGAAGTTTCTCAGAAAGCTTCGTTCTCTTTGTTATCGGAGGATATTTCCTTTGCCCTCTAGTCTTCAAAGGGATCCGAAATATCTGTTCTCAGATTCCACAGAAATAAGGCTAGCAAAGAGATCCACGAAATACAGATGTAACTCTGTGAGATGAATTAACAGAACACTAAGCAATTTCTCAGAAAGCTTCTTTCCAGATTTCATCTGAGGATATTTCCTTTTTCACCATGGCCCTCTATGGGCTTCCAAATATCACTTTGCCAATTCCACAAGAACTGTCTTAGCGAAAGGCTTCTTGAGGGGAAAGCTGTAACTCTCTGAGATGATTTCACAGACACAAAGGAGTTTCTCAGAAATCTTCTTTCTCTTTGTTATCGGACGATGTTTCCTTTGGCCCTATAGTCTTCAAAGGGATCCGAAATATCTGTTCTCAGATTCCACAGAAATAAGGCTAGCAAAGAGATCCACGAAATACAGATGTAACTCTGTGAGATGAATTAACAGAACACTAAGCAATTTCTCAGAAAGCTTCTTTCCAGATTTCATCTGAGGATATTTCCTTTTTCACCATGGCCCTCTATGGGCTTCCAAATATCACTTTGCCAATTCCACAAGAACTGTCTTAGCGAAAGGCTTCTTGAGGGGAAAGCTGTAAGTCTGTGAGATGATTTCACAGAACACAAAGAAGTTTCTCAGAAAGCTTCTTTCTCTTTGTTATCGGAGGATATTTCCTTTGGCCCTATAGTCTTCAAAGGGATCCGAAATATCTGTTCTCAGATTCCACAGAAATAAGGCTAGCAAAGAGATCCACGAAATAAAGATGTAATTCTGTGAGATGAATTAACAGAACACTAAGCAGTTTCTCAGAAAGCTTCTTTCCAGATTTCATCTGAGAATATTTCCTTTTTCACCATAGCCCTCTATGGGCTTTCAAATATCACTTTGCCAATTCCACAAGAACTGTCTTAGCGAAAGGCTTCTTGAGGGGAAAGCTGTAACTCTGTGAGATGATTTCACAGAACACAAAGAAGTTTCTCAGAAAGCTTCTTTCTCTTTGTTATCGGAGGATATTTCCTTTGGCCCTATAGTCTTCAAAGGGATCCGAAATATCTGTTCTCAGATTCCACAGAAATAAGGCTAGCAAAGAGATCCACGAAATACAGATGTAACTCTGTGAGATGAATTAACAGAACACTAAGCAGTTTCTCAGAAAGCTTCTTTCCAGATTTCATCTGAGGATATTTCCTTTTTCACCATGGCCCTCTATGGGCTTCCAAATATCACTTTGCCAATTCCACAAGAACTGTCTTAGCGAAAGGCTTCTTGAGGGGAAAGCTGTAACTCTGTGAGATGATTTCACAGAACACAAAGAAGATTCTCAGAAAGCTTCTTTCTCTTTGTTATCGGAGGATATTTCCTTTGGCCCTATAGTCTTCAAAGGGATCCGAAATATCTGTTCTCAGATTCCACAGAAAAAAGGCTAGCAAAGAGATCCACGAAATACAGATGTAACTCTGTGAGATGAATTAACAGAACACTAAGCAGTTTCTCAGAAAGCTTCTTTCCAGATTTCATCTGAGGATATTTCCTTTTTCACCATAGCCCTCTATGGGCTTCCAAATATCACTTTGCCAATTCCACAAGAACAGTCTTAGCGAAAGGCTTCTTGAGGGAAAAGCTGTAACTCTGTGAGATGATTTCACAGAACACAAAGAAGTTTCTCAGAAAGCTTCTTTCTCTTTGTAATCGGAGGATATTTCCATTGGCCCTATAGTCTTCAAAGGGATCCGAAATATCTGTTCTCAGATTCCACAGAAATAAGGCTAGCAAAGAGATCCACGAAATACAGATGTAACTCTGTGAGATGAATTAACAGAACACTAAGCAGTTTCTCAGAAAGCTTCTTTGCAGATTTCATCTGAGGATATTTCCTTTTTCACCATGGCCCTCTATGGGCTTCCAAATATCACTTTGCCAATTCCACAAGAACTGTCTTAGCGAAAGGCTTCTTGAGGGGAAAGCTGTAACTCTCTGAGATGATTTCACAGAACACAAAGGAGTTTCTCAGAAAGCTTCTTTCTCTTTGTGATCGGAAGATATTTCCTTTGGCCCTATAGTCTTCAAAGGGATCCGAAATATCTGTTCTCAGATTCCACAGAAAAAAGGCTAGCAAAGAAATCCACAAAATACAGATGTAACTCTGTGAGATGAATTAACAGAACACTAAGCAGTTTCTCAGAAAGCTTCTTTCCAGATTTCATCTGAGGATATTTGCTTTTTCACCATAGCCCTCTATGGGCTTCCAAATATCACTTTGCCAATTCCACAAGAACTGTCTTAGCGAAAGGCTTCTTGAGGGGAAAGCTGTAACTCTGTGAGATGATTTCACAGAACACAAAGAAGTTTCTCAGAAAGCTTCTTTCTCTTTGTTATCGGACGATATTTCCTTTGGCCCTATAGTCTTCAAAGGGATGCGAAATATCTGTTCTCAGATTCCACAGAAAAAAGGCTAGCAAAGAGATCCACGAAATACAGATGTAACTCTGTGAGATGAATTAACAGAACACTAAGCAGTTTCTCAGAAAGCTTCTTTCCGGATTTCATCTGAGGATATTTCCTTTTTCACCATGGCCCTCTATGGGCTTCCAAATATCACTTTGCCAATTCCACAAGAACTGTATTAACGAAAGGCTTCTTGAGGGGAAAGCTGTAACTCTGTGAGATGATTTCACAGAACACAAAGAGTTTCTCAGAAAGCTACTTTCTCTTTGTTATCGGAGGATATTTCCATTGCCCTATAGTCTTCAAAGGGATCCGAAATATCTGTTCTCAGATTCCACAGAAATGAGGCTAGCAAAGAGATCCACGAAATACAGATGTAACTCTGTGAGATGAATTAACAGAACACTAAGCAGTTTCTCAGAAAGCTTCTTTCCAGATTTCATCTGAGGATATTTCCTTTTTCACCATGGCCCTCTATGGGCTTCCAAATATCACTTTGCCAATTCCACAAGAACTGTCTTAGCGAAAGGCTTCTTGAGGGGAAAGCTGTAACTCTCTGAGATGATTTCACAGAACACAAAGGAGTTTCTCAGAAAGCTTCTTTCTCTTTGTTATCGGACGATATTTCCTTTGGCCCTATAGTCTTCAAAGGGATCCAAAATATCTGTTCTCAGATTCCACAGAAATAAGGCTAGCAAAGAGATCCATGAAATACAGATGTAACTCTGTGAGATGAATGAACAGAACACTAAGCAATTTCTCAGAAAGCTTCTTTCCAGATTTCATCTGAGGATATTTCCTTTTTCACCATAGCCCTCTATAGGCTTCCAAATATCACTTTGCCAATTCCACAAGAACTGTCTTAGCGAAAGGCTTCTTGAGGGGAAAGCTGTAACTCTGTGAGATGATTTCACAGAACACAAAGAAGTTTCTCAGAAAGCTTCGTTCTCTTTGTTATCGGAGGATATTTCCTTTGCCCTCTAGTCTTCATAGGGATCCGAAATATCTGTTCTCAGATTCCACAGAAATAAGGCTAGCAAAGAGATCCACGAAATACAGATGTAACTCTGTGAGATGAATTAACAGAACACTAAGCAGTTTCTCAGAAAGCTTCTTTCCAGATTTCATCTGAGGATATTTCCTTTTTCACCATGGCCCTCTATGGGCTTCCAAATATCACTTTGCCAATTCCACAAGAACTGTCTTAGCGAAAGGCTTCTTGAGGGGATAGCTGTAACTCTCTGAGATGATTTCACAGAACACAAAGGAGTTTCTCAGAAAGCTTCTTTCTCTTTGTTATCGGACGATGTTTGCTTTGGCCCTATAGTCTTCAAAGGGATCCGAAATATCTGTCTCAGATTCCACAGAAATAAGGCTAGCAAAGAGATCCACGAAATACAGATGTAACTCTGTGAGATGAATTAACAGAACACTAAGCAGTTTCTCAGAAAGCTTCTTTCCAGATTTCATCTGAGGATATTTCCTTTTTCACCATGGCCCTCTATGGGCTTCCAAATATCACTTTGCCAATTCCACAAGAACTGTCTTAGCGAAAGGCTTCTTGAGGGGAAAGCTGTAACTCTCTGAGATGATTTCACAGAACACAAAGGAGTTTCTCAGAAAGCTTCTTTCTCTTTGTGATCGGAGGATATTTCCTTTGGCCCTATAGTCTTCAAAGGGATCAGAAATATCTGTTCTCAGATTCCACAGAAATAAGGCTAGCAAAGAGATCCACGAAATACTGATGTAACTCTGTGAGATGAATTAACAGAACACTAAGCAATTTCTCAGAAAGGTTCTTTCCAGATTTCATCTGAGGATATTTGCTTTTTCACCATAGCCCTCTATGGGCTTCCAAATATAACTTTGCCAATTCCACAAGAACTGTCTTAGCGAAAGGCTTCTTGAGGGGAAAGCTGTAACTCTGTGAGATGATTTCACAGAACACAAAGAAGTTTCTCAGAAAGCTTCTTTCTCTTCGTTATCGGAGGATATTTCCTTTGGCCCTATAGTCTTCAAAGGGATCCGAAATATCTGTTCTCAGATTCCACAGAAATAAAGCTAGCAAAGAGATCCACGAAATACAGATGTAACTCTGTGAGATGAATTAACAGAACACTAAGCAGTTTCTCAGAAAGCTTCTTTCCGGATTTCATCTGAGGATATTTCCTTTTTCACCATGGCCGTCTATGGGCTTCCAAATATCACTTTGCCAATTCCACAAGAACTGTATTAACGAAAGGCTTCTTGAGGGGAAAGCTGTAACTCTGTGAGATGATTTCACAGAACACAAAGAGTTTCTCAGAAAGCTACTTTCTCTTTGTTATCGGAGGATATTTCCTTTGCCCTATAGTCTTCAAAGGGATCCGAAATATCTGTTCTCAGATTCCACAGAAATAAGGCTAGCAAAGAGATCCACGAAATACAGATGTAACTCTGTGAGATGAATTAACAGAACACTAAGCAGTTTCTCAGAAAGCTTCTTTCCAGATTTCATCTGAGGATATTTCCTTTTTCACCATGGCCCTCTATGGGCTTCCAAATATCACTTTGCCAATTCCACAAGAACTGTCTTAGCGAAAGGCTTCTTGAGGGGAAAGCTGTAACTCTCTGAGATGATTTCACAGAACACAAAGGAGTTTCTCAGAAAGCTTCTTTCTCTTTGTTATCGGACGATATTTCCTTTGGCCCTATAGTCTTCAAAGGGATCCAAAATATCTGTTCTCAGATTCCACAGAAATAAGGCTAGCAAAGAGATCCACGAAATACAGATGTAACTCTGTGAGATGAATTAACAGAACACTAAGCAATTTCTCAGAAAGCTTCTTTCCAGATTTCATCTGAGGATATTTCCTTTTTCACCATAGCCCTCTATGGGCTTCCAAATATCATTTTGCCAATTCCACAAGAACTGTCTTAGCGAAAGGCTTCTTGAGGGGAAAGCTGTAACTCTGTGAGATGATTTCACAGAACACAAAGAAGTTTCTCAGAAAGCTTCGTTCTCTTTGTTATCGGAGGATATTTCCTTTGCCCTCTAGTCTTCAAAGGGATCCGAAATATCTGTTCTCAGATTCCACAGAAATAAGGCTAGCAAAGAGATCCACGAAATACAGATGTAACTCTGTGAGATGAATTAACAGAACACTAAGCAATTTCTCAGAAAGCTTCTTTCCAGATTTCATCTGAGGATATTTCCTTTTTCACCATGGCCCTCTATGGGCTTACAAATATCACTTTGCCAATTCCACAAGAACTGTCTTAGCGAAAGGCTTCTTGAGGGGAAAGCTGTAACTCTCTGAGATGATTTCACAGACACAAAGGAGTTTCTCAGAAATCTTCTTTCTCTTTGTTATCGGACGATGTTTCCTTTGGCCCTATAGTCTTCAAAGGGATCCGAAATATCTGTTCTCAGATTCCACAGAAATAAGGCTAGCAAAGAGATCCACGAAATACAGATGTAACTCTGTGAGATGAATTAACAGAACACTAAGCAATTTCTCAGAAAGCTTCTTTCCAGATTTCATCTGAGGATATTTCCTTTTTCACCCTAGCCCTCTATGGGCTTCCAAATATCACTTTGCCAATTCCACAAGAACTGTCTTAGCGAAAGGCTTCTTGAGGGGAAAGCTGTAAGTCTGTGAGATGATTTCACAGAACACAAAGAAATTTCTCAGAAAGCTTCGTTCTCTTTGTTATCGGAGGATATTTCCTTTGGCCCTTTAGTCTTCAAAGGGATCCGAAATGTCTGTTCTCAGATTCCACAGAAATAAGGCTAGCAAAGAGAACCACGAAATACAGATGTAACTCTGTGAGATGAATTAACAGAACACTAAGCAGTTTCTCAGAAAGCTTCTTTCCAGATTTCATCTGAGGATATTTGCTTTTTTACCATAGCCCTCTATGGGCTTCCAAATATCACTTTGCCAATTCCACAAGAACTGTCTTAGCGAAAGGCTTCTTGAGGGGAAAGCTGTAACTCTGTGAGATGATTTCACAGAACACAAAGAAGTTTCTCAGAAAGCTTCTTTCTCTTTGTTATCGGAGGATATTTCCTTTGGCCCTATAGTCTTCAAAGGGATCCGAAATATCTGTTCTCAGATTCCACAGAAAAAAAGCTAGCAAAGAGATCCACGGAATACAGATGTAACTCTGTGAGATGAATTAACAGAACACTAAGCAGTTTCTCAGAAAGCTTCTTTCCAGATTTCATCTGAGGATATTTCCTTTTTCACCATAGCCCTCTATGGGCTTCCAAATATCACTTTGCCAATTCCACAAGAACTGTCTTAGCGAAAGGCTTCTTGAGGGGAAAGCTGTAACTCTCTGAGATGATTTCACAGAACACAAAGGAGTTTCTCAGAAAGCTTCTTTCTCTTTGTGATCGGACGATATTTCCTTTGGCCCTATAGTCTTCAAAGGGATCCGAAATATCTGTTCTCAGATTCCACAGAAAAAAGGCTAGCAAAGAGATCCACGAAATACAGATGTAACTCTGTGAGATGAATTAACAGAACACTAAGCAGTTTCTCAGAAAGCTTCTTTCCAGATTTCATCTGAGGATATTTCCTTTTTCACCATAGCCCTCTATGGGCTTCCAAATATCACTTTGCCAATTCCACAAGAACTGTCTTAGCGAAAGGCTTCTTGAGGGGAAAGCTGTAACTCTGTGAGATGATTTCACAGAACACAAAGAAGTTTCTCAGAAAGCTTCTTTCTCTTTGTTATCGGAGGATTTCCTTTGGCCCTATAGTCTTCAAAGGGATCCGAAATATCTGTTCTCAGATTCCACAGAAAAAAGGCTAGCAAAGAGATCCACGAAATACAGATGTAACTCTGTGAGATGAATTAACAGAACACTAAGCAGTTTCTCAGAAAGCTTCTTTCCAGATTTCATCTGAGAATATTTCCTTTTTCACCATAACCCTCTATGGGCTTTCAAATATCACTTTGCCAATTCCACAAGAACTGTCTTAGCGAAAGGCTTCTTGAGGGGAAAGCTGTAACTCTGTAAGATGATTTCACAGAACACAAAGAGTTTCTCAGAAAGCTACTTTCTCTTTGTTATCGGAGGATATTTCCTTTGCCCTATAGTCTTCAAAGGGATCCGAAATATCTGTTCTCAGATTCCACAGAAATAAGGCTAGCAAAGAGATCCACGAAATACAGATGTAACTCTGTGAGATGAATTAACAGAACACTAAGCAGTTTCTCAGAAAGCTTCTTTCCAGATTTCATCTGAGGATATTTCCTTTTTCACCATGGCCCTCTATGGGCTTCCAAATATCACTTTGCCAATTCCACAAGAACTGTCTTAGCGAAAGGCTTCTTGAGGGGAAAGCTGTAACTCTCTGAGATGATTTCACAGAACACAAAGGAGTTTCTCAGAAAGCTTCTTTCTCTTTGTTATCGGACGATATTTCCTTTGGCCCTATAGTCTTCAAAGGGATCCAAAATATCTGTTCTCAGATTCCACAGAAATAAGGCTAGCAAAGAGATCCACGAAATACAGATGTAACTCTGTGAGATGAATTAACAGAACACTAAGCAATTTCTCAGAAAGCTTCTTTCCAGATTTCATCTGAGGATATTTCCTTTTTCACCATAGCCCTCTATGGGCTTCCAAATATCATTTTGCCAATTCCACAAGAACTGTCTTAGCGAAAGGCTTCTTGAGGGGAAAGCTGTAACTCTGTGAGATGATTTCACAGAACACAAAGAAGTTTCTCAGAAAGCTTCGTTCTCTTTGTTATCGGAGGATATTTCCTTTGCCCTCTAGTCTTCAAAGGGATCCGAAATATCTGTTCTCAGATTCCACAGAAATAAGGCTAGCAAAGAGATCCACGAAATACAGATGTAACTCTGTGAGATGAATTAACAGAACACTAAGCAATTTCTCAGAAAGCTTCTTTCCAGATTTCATCTGAGGATATTTCCTTTTTCACCATGGCCCTCTATGGGCTTCCAAATATCACTTTGCCAATTCCACAAGAACTGTCTTAGCGAAAGGCTTCTTGAGGGGAAAGCTGTAACTCTCTGAGATGATTTCACAGACACAAAGGAGTTTCTCAGAAATCTTCTTTCTCTTTGTTATCGGACGATGTTTCCTTTGGCCCTATAGTCTTCAAAGGGATCCGAAATATCTGTTCTCAGATTCCACAGAAATAAGGCTAGCAAAGAGATCCACGAAATACAGATGTAACTCTGTGAGATGAATTAACAGAACACTAAGCAATTTCTCAGAAAGCTTCTTTCCAGATTTCATCTGAGGATATTTCCTTTTTCACCCTAGCCCTCTATGGGCTTCCAAATATCACTTTGCCAATTCCACAAGAACTGTCTTAGCGAAAGGCTTCTTGAGGGGAAAGCTGTAAGTCTGTGAGATGATTTCACAGAACACAAAGAAGTTTCTCAGAAAGCTTCTTTCTCTTTGTTATCGGAGGATATTTCCTTTGGCCCTATAGTCTTCAAAGGGATCCGAAATATCTGTTCTCAGATTCCACAGAAATAAGGCTAGCAAAGAGATCCACGAAATAAAGATGTAATTCTGTGAGATGAATTAACAGAACACTAAGCAGTTTCTCAGAAAGCTTCTTTCCAGATTTCATCTGAGAATATTTCCTTTTTCACCATAGCCCTCTATGGGCTTTCAAATATCACTTTGCCAATTCCACAAGAACTGTCTTAGCGAAAGGCTTCTTGAGGGGAAAGCTGTAACTCTGTGAGATGATTTCACAGAACACAAAGAAGTTTCTCAGAAAGCTTCTTTCTCTTTGTTATCGGAGGATATTTCCTTTGGCCCTATAGTCTTCTAAGGGATCCGAAATATCTGTTCTCAGATTCCACAGAAATAAGGCTAGCAAAGAGATCCACGAAATACAGATGTAACTCTGTGAGATGAATTAACAGAACACTAAGCAGTTTCTCAGAATGCTTCTTTCCAGATTTCATCTGAGGATATTTCCTTTTTCACCATGGCCCTCTATGGGCTTCCAAATGTCACTTTGCCAATTCCACAAGAACTGTCTTAGCGAAAGGCTTCTTGAGGGGAAAGCTGTAACTCTGTGAGATGATTTCACAGAACACAAAGAAGATTCTCAGAAAGCTTCTTTCTCTTTGTTATCGGAGGATATTTCCTTTGGCCCTATAGTCTTCAAAGGGATCCGAAATATCTGTTCTCAGACTCCACAGAAATAAGGCTAGCAAAGAGATCCACGAAATACAGATGTAACTCTGTGAGATGAATTAACAGAACACTAAGCAGTTTCTCAGAAAGCTTCTTTCCAGATTTCATCTGAGGATATTTCCTTTTTCACCATAGCCCTCTATGGGCTTCCAAATATCACTTTGCCAATTCCACAAGAACAGTCTTAGCGAAAGGCTTCTTGAGGGAAAAGCTGTAACTCTGTGAGATGATTTCACAGAACACAAAGAAGTTTCTCAGAAAGCTTCTTTCTCTTTGTAATCGGAGGATATTTCCATTGGCCCTATAGTCTTCAAAGGGATCCGAAATATCTGTTCTCAGATTCCACAGAAATAAGGCTAGCAAAGAGATCCACGAAATACAGATGTAACTCTGTGAGATGAATTAACAGAACACTAAGCAGTTTCTCAGAAAGCTTCTTTGCAGATTTCATCTGAGGATATTTCCTTTTTCACCATGGCCCTCTATGGGCTTCCAAATATCACTTTGCCAATTCCACAAGAACTGTCTTAGCGAAAGGCTTCTTGAGGGGAAAGCTGTAACTCTCTGAGATGATTTCACAGAACACAAAGGAGTTTCTCAGAAAGCTTCTTTCTCTTTGTGATCGGACGATATTTCCATTGGCCCTATAGTCTTCAAAGGGATCCGAAATATCTGTTCTCAGATTCCACAGAAAAAAGGCTAGCAAAGAAATCCACAAAATACAGATGTAACTCTGTGAGATGAATTAACAGAACACTAAGCAGTTTCTCAGAAAGCTTCTTTCCAGATTTCATCTGAGGATATTTGCTTTTTCACCATAGCCCTCTATGGGCTTCCAAATATCACTTTGCCAATTCCACAAGAACTGTCTTAGCGAAAGGCTTCTTGAGGGGAAAGCTGTAACTCTGTGAGATGATTTCACAGAACACAAAGAAGTTTCTCAGAAAGCTTCTTTCTCTTTGTTATCGGACGATATTTCCTTTGGCCCTATAGTCTTCAAAGGGATGCGAAATATCTGTTCTCAGATTCCACAGAAAAAAGGCTAGCAAAGAGATCCACGAAATACAGATGTAACTCTGTGAGATGAATTAACAGAACACTAAGCAGTTTCTCAGAAAGCTTCTTTCCGGATTTCATCTGAGGATATTTCCTTTTTCACCATGGCCCTCTATGGGCTTCCAAATATCACTTTGCCAATTCCACAAGAACTGTATTAACGAAAGGCTTCTTGAGGGGAAAGCTGTAACTCTGTGAGATGATTTCACAGAACACAAAGAGTTTCTCAGAAAGCTACTTTCTCTTTGTTATCGGAGGATATTTCCATTGCCCTATAGTCTTCAAAGGGATCCGAAATATCTGTTCTCAGATTCCACAGAAATGAGGCTAGCAAAGAGATCCACGAAATACAGATGTAACTCTGTGAGATGAATTAACAGAACACTAAGCAGTTTCTCAGAAAGCTTCTTTCCAGATTTCATCTGAGGATATTTCCTTTTTCACCATGGCCCTCTATGGGCTTCCAAATATCACTTTGCCAATTCCACAAGAACTGTCTTAGCGAAAGGCTTCTTGAGGGGAAAGCTGTAACTCTCTGAGATGATTTCACAGAACACAAAGGAGTTTCTCAGAAAGCTTCTTTCTCTTTGTTATCGGACGATATTTCCTTTGGCCCTATAGTCTTCAAAGGGATCCAAAATATCTGTTCTCAGATTCCACAGAAATAAGGCTAGCAAAGAGATCCATGAAATACAGATGTAACTCTGTGAGATGAATTAACAGAACACTAAGCAATTTCTCAGAAAGCTTCTTTCCAGATTTCATCTGAGGATATTTCCTTTTTCACCATAGCCCTCTATAGGCTTCCAAATATCACTTTGCCAATTCCACAAGAACTGTCTTAGCGAAAGGCTTCTTGAGGGGAAAGCTGTAACTCTGTGAGATGATTTCACAGAACACAAAGAAGTTTCTCAGAAAGCTTCGTTCTCTTTGTTATCGGAGGATATTTCCTTTGCCCTCTAGTCTTCATAGGGATCCGAAATATCTGTTCTCAGATTCCACAGAAATAAGGCTAGCAAAGAGATCCACGAAATACAGATGTAACTCTGTGAGATGAATTAACAGAACACTAAGCAGTTTCTCAGAAAGCTTCTTTCCAGATTTCATCTGAGGATATTTCCTTTTTCACCATGGCCCTCTATGGGCTTCCAAATATCACTTTGCCAATTCCACAAGAACTGTCTTAGCGAAAGGCTTCTTGAGGGGATAGCTGTAACTCTCTGAGATGATTTCACAGAACACAAAGGAGTTTCTCAGAAAGCTTCTTTCTCTTTGTTATCGGACGATGTTTGCTTTGGCCCTATAGTCTTCAAAGGGATCCGAAATATCTGTCTCAGATTCCACAGAAATAAGGCTAGCAAAGAGATCCACGAAATACAGATGTAACTCTGTGAGATGAATTAACAGAACACTAAGCAGTTTCTCAGAAAGCTTCTTTCCAGATTTCATCTGAGGATATTTCCTTTTTCACCATGGCCCTCTATGGGCTTCCAAATATCACTTTGCCAATTCCACAAGAACTGTCTTAGCGAAAGGCTTCTTGAGGGGAAAGCTGTAACTCTCTGAGATGATTTCACAGAACACAAAGGAGTTTCTCAGAAAGCTTCTTTCTCTTTGTGATCGGAGGATATTTCCTTTGGCCCTATAGTCTTCAAAGGGATCCGAAATATCTGTTCTCAGATTCCACAGAAATAAGGCTAGCAAAGAGATCCACGAAATACTGATGTAACTCTGTGAGATGAATTAACAGAACACTAAGCAATTTCTCAGAAAGGTTCTTTCCAGATTTCATCTGAGGATATTTGCTTTTTCACCATAGCCCTCTATGGGCTTCCAAATATCACTTTGCCAATTCCACAAGAACTGTCTTAGCGAAAGGCTTCTTGAGGGGAAAGCTGTAACTCTGTGAGATGATTTCACAGAACACAAAGAAGTTTCTCAGAAAGCTTCTTTCTCTTCGTTATCGGAGGATATTTCCTTTGGCCCTATAGTCTTCAAAGGGATCCGAAATATCTGTTCTCAGATTCCACAGAAATAAAGCTAGCAAAGAGATCCACGAAATACAGATGTAACTCTGTGAGATGAATTAACAGAACACTAAGCAGTTTCTCAGAAAGCTTCTTTCCGGATTTCATCTGAGGATATTTCCTTTTTCACCATGGCCGTCTATGGGCTTCCAAATATCACTTTGCCAATTCCACAAGAACTGTATTAACGAAAGGCTTCTTGAGGGGAAAGCTGTAACTCTGTGAGATGATTTCACAGAACACAAAGAGTTTCTCAGAAAGCTACTTTCTCTTTGTTATCGGAGGATATTTCCTTTGCCCTATAGTCTTCAAAGGGATCCGAAATATCTGTTCTCAGATTCCACAGAAATAAGGCTAGCAAAGAGATCCACGAAATACAGATGTAACTCTGTGAGATGAATTAACAGAACACTAAGCAGTTTCTCAGAAAGCTTCTTTCCAGATTTCATCTGAGGATATTTCCTTTTTCACCATGGCCCTCTATGGGCTTCCAAATATCACTTTGCCAATTCCACAAGAACTGTCTTAGCGAAAGGCTTCTTGAGGGGAAAGCTGTAACTCTCTGAGATGATTTCACAGAACACAAAGGAGTTTCTCAGAAAGCTTCTTTCTCTTTGTTATCGGACGATATTTCCTTTGGCCCTATAGTCTTCAAAGGGATCCAAAATATCTGTTCTCAGATTCCACAGAAATAAGGCTAGCAAAGAGATCCACGAAATACAGATGTAACTCTGTGAGATGAATTAACAGAACACTAAGCAATTTCTCAGAAAGCTTCTTTCCAGATTTCATCTGAGGATATTTCCTTTTTCACCATAGCCCTCTATGGGCTTCCAAATATCATTTTGCCAATTCCACAAGAACTGTCTTAGCGAAAGGCTTCTTGAGGGGAAAGCTGTAACTCTGTGAGATGATTTCACAGAACACAAAGAAGTTTCTCAGAAAGCTTCGTTCTCTTTGTTATCGGAGGATATTTCCTTTGCCCTCTAGTCTTCAAAGGGATCCGAAATATCTGTTCTCAGATTCCACAGAAATAAGGCTAGCAAAGAGATCCACGAAATACAGATGTAACTCTGTGAGATGAATTAACAGAACACTAAGCAATTTCTCAGAAAGCTTCTTTCCAGATTTCATCTGAGGATATTTCCTTTTTCACCATGGCCCTCTATGGGCTTCCAAATATCACTTTGCCAATTCCACAAGAACTGTCTTAGCGAAAGGCTTCTTGAGGGGAAAGCTGTAACTCTCTGAGATGATTTCACAGACACAAAGGAGTTTCTCAGAAATCTTCTTTCTCTTTGTTATCGGACGATGTTTCCTTTGGCCCTATAGTCTTCAAAGGGATCCGAAATATCTGTTCTCAGATTCCACAGAAATAAGGCTAGCAAAGAGATCCACGAAATACAGATGTAACTCTGTGAGATGAATTAACAGAACACTAAGCAATTTCTCAGAAAGCTTCTTTCCAGATTTCATCTGAGGATATTTCCTTTTTCACCCTAGCCCTCTATGGGCTTCCAAATATCACTTTGCCAATTCCACAAGAACTGTCTTAGCGAAAGGCTTCTTGAGGGGAAAGCTGTAAGTCTGTGAGATGATTTCACAGAACACAAAGAAATTTCTCAGAAAGCTTCGTTCTCTTTGTTATCGGAGGATATTTCCTTTGGCCCTTTAGTCTTCAAAGGGATCCGAAATATCTGTTCTCAGATTCCACAGAAATAAGGCTAGCAAAGAGAACCACGAAATACAGATGTAACTCTGTGAGATGAATTAACAGAACACTAAGCAGTTTCTCAGAAAGCTTCTTTCCAGATTTCATCTGAGGATATTTGCTTTTTTACCATAGCCCTCTATGGGCTTCCAAATATCACTTTGCCAATTCCACAAGAACTGTCTTAGCGAAAGGCTTCTTGAGGGGAAAGCTGTAACTCTGTGAGATGATTTCACAGAACACAAAGAAGTTTCTCAGAAAGCTTCTTTCTCTTTGTTATCGGAGGATATTTCCTTTGGCCCTATAGTCTTCAAAGGGATCCGAAATATCTGTTCTCAGATTCCACAGAAAAAAAGCTAGCAAAGAGATCCACGGAATACAGATGTAACTCTGTGAGATGAATTAACAGAACACTAAGCAGTTTCTCAGAAAGCTTCTTTCCAGATTTCATCTGCGGATATTTCCTTTTTCACCATAGCCCTCTATGGGCTTCCAAATATCACTTTGCCAATTCCACAAGAACTGTCTTAGCGAAAGGCTTCTTGAGGGGAAAGCTGTAACTCCGTGAGATGATTTCACAGAACACAAAGGAGTTTCTCAGAAAGCTTCTTTCTCTTTGTTATCGGACGATGTTTGCTTTGGCCCTATAGTCTTCAAAGGGATCCGAAATATCTGTCTCAGATTCCACAGAAATAAGGCTAGCAAAGAGATCCACGAAATACAGATGTAACTCTGTGAGATGAATTAACAGAACACTAAGCAGTTTCTCAGAAAGCTTCTTTCCAGATTTCATCTGAGGATATTTCCTTTTTCACCATGGCCCTCTATGGGCTTCCAAATATCACTTTGCCAATTCCACAAGAACTGTCTTAGCGAAAGGCTTCTTGAGGGGAAAGCTGTAACTCTCTGAGATGATTTCACAGAACACAAAGGAGTTTCTCAGAAAGCTTCTTTCTCTTTGTGATCGGAGGATATTTCCTTTGGCCCTATAGTCTTCAAAGGGATCCGAAATATCTGTTCTCAGATTCCACAGAAATAAGGCTAGCAAAGAGATCCACGAAATACTGATGTAACTCTGTGAGATGAATTAACAGAACACTAAGCAATTTCTCAGAAAGGTTCTTTCCAGATTTCATCTGAGGATATTTGCTTTTTCACCATAGCCCTCTATGGGCTTCCAAATATAACTTTGCCAATTCCACAAGAACTGTCTTAGCGAAAGGCTTCTTGAGGGGAAAGCTGTAACTCTGTGAGATGATTTCACAGAACACAAAGAAGTTTCTCAGAAAGCTTCTTTCTCTTTGTTATCGGAGGATTTCCTTTGGCCCTATAGTCTTCAAAGGGATCCGAAATATCTGTCCTCAGATTCCACAGAAAAAAGGCTAGCAAAGAGATCCACGAAATACAGATGTAACTCTGTGAGATGAATTAACAGAACACTAAGCAGTTTCTCAGAAAGCTTCTTTCCAGATTTCATCTGAGAATATTTCCTTTTTCACCATAACCCTCTATGGGCTTTCAAATATCACTTTGCCAATTCCACAAGAACTGTCTTAGCGAAAGGCTTCTTGAGGGGAAAGCTGTAACTCTGTGAGATGATTTCACAGAACACAAAGAGTTTCTCAGAAAGCTACTTTCTCTTTGTTATCGGAGGATATTTCCTTTGCCCTATAGTCTTCAAAGGGATCCGAAATATCTGTTCTCAGATTCCACAGAAATAAGGCTAGCAAAGAGATCCACGAAATACAGATGTAATTCTGTGAGATGAATTAACAGAACACTAAGCAGTTTCTCAGAAAGCTTCTTTCCAGATTTCATCTGAGGATATTTCCTTTTTCACCATGGCCCTCTATGGGCTTCCAAATATCACTTTGCCAATTCCACAAGAACTGTCTTAGCGAAAGGCTTCTTGAGGGGAAAGCTGTAACTCTCTGAGATGATTTCACAGAACACAAAGGAGTTTCTCAGAAACCTTCTTTCTCTTTGTTATCGGACGATATTTCCTTTGGCCCTATAGTCTTCAAAGGGATCCAAAATATCTGTTCTCAGATTCCACAGAAATTAGGCTAGCAAAGAGATCCACGAAATACAGATGTAACTCTATGAGATGAATTAACAGAACACTAAGCAATTTCTCAGAAAGCTTCTTTCCAGATTTCATCTGAGGATATTTCCTTTTTCACCATAGCCCTCTATGGGCTTCCAAATATCATTTTGCCAATTCCACAAGAACTGTCTTAGCGAAAGGCTTCTTGAGGGGAAAGCTGTAACTCTGTGAGATGATTTCACAGAACACAAAGAAGTTTCTCAGAAAGATTCGTTCTCTTTGTTATCGGAGGATATTTCCTTTGCCCTCTAGTCTTCAAAGGGATCCGAAATATCTGTTCTCAGATTCCACAGAAATAAGGCTAGCAAAGAGATCCACGAAATACAGATGTAACTCTGTGAGATGAATTAACAGAACACTAAGCAATTTCTCAGAAAGCTTCTTTCCAGATTTCATCTGAGGATATTTCCTTTTTCACCATGGCCCTCTATGGGCTTCCAAATATCACTTTGCCAATTCCACAAGAACTGTCTTAGCGAAAGGCTTCTTGAGTGGAAAGCTGTAACTCTCTGAGATGATTTCACAGACACAAAGGAGTTTCTCAGAAATCTTCTTTCTCTTTGTTATCGGACGATGTTTCCTTTGGCCCTATAGTCTTCAAAGGGATCCGAAATATCTGTTCTCAGATTCCACAGAAATAAGGCTAGCAAATAGATCCACGAAATACAGATGTAACTCTGTGAGATGAATTAACAGAACACTAAGCAATTTCTCAGAAAGCTTCTTTCCAGATTTCATCTGAGGATATTTCCTTTTTCACCCTAGCCCTCTATGGGCTTCCAAATATCACTTTGCCAATTCCACAAGAACTGTCTTAGCGAAAGGCTTCTTGAGGGGAAAGCTGTAAGTCTGTGAGATGATTTCACAGAACACAAAGAAATTTCTCAGAAAGCTTCGTTCTCTTTGTTATCGGAGGATATTTCCTTTGGCCCTTTAGTCTTCAAAGGGATCCGAAATATCTGTTCTCAGATTCCACAGAAATAAGGCTAGCAAAGAGATCCACGGAATACAGATGTAACTCTGTGAGATGAATTAACAGAACACTAAGGAGTTTCTCAGAAAGCTTCTTTCCAGATTTCATCTGAGGATATTTCCTTTTTCACCATAGCCCTCTATGGGCTTCCAAATATCACTTTGCCAATTCCACAAGAACTGTCTTAGCGAAAGGCTTCTTGAGGGGAAAGCTGTAACTCCGTGAGATGATTTCACAGAACACAAAGAAGTTTCTCAGAAAGCTTCTTTCTCTTTGTTATCGGAGGATATTTCCTTTGGCCCTATAGTCTTCAAAGGGATCCGAAATATCTGTTCTCAGATTCCACAGAAATAAGGCTAGCAAAGAGATCCACGAAATACAGATGTAATTCTGTGAGATGAATTAACAGAACACTAAGCAGTTTCTCAGAAAGCTTCTTTCCAGATTTCATCTGAGGATATTTGCTTTTTTACCATAGCCCTCTATGGGCTTCCAAATATCACTTTGCCAATTCCACAAGAACTGTCTTAGCGAAAGGCTTCTTGAGGGGATAGCTGTAACTCTCTGAGATGATTTCACAGAACACAAAGGAGTTTCTCAGAAAGCTTCTTTCTCTTTGTTATCGGACGATGTTTGCTTTGGCCCTATAGTCTTCAAAGGGATCCGAAATATCTGTCTCAGATTCCACAGAAATAAGGCTAGCAAAGAGATCCACGAAATACAGATGTAACTCTGTGAGATGAATTAACAGAACACTAAGCAGTTTCTCAGAAAGCTTCTTTCCAGATTTCATCTGAGGATATTTCCTTTTTCACCATGGCCCTCTATGGGCTTCCAAATATCACTTTGCCAATTCCACAAGAACTGTCTTAGCGAAAGGCTTCTTGAGGGGAAAGCTGTAACTCTCTGAGATGATTTCACAGAACACAAAGGAGTTTCTCAGAAAGCTTCTTTCTCTTTGTGATCGGAGGATATTTCCTTTGGCCCTATAGTCTTCAAAGGGATCCGAAATATCTGTTCTCAGATTCCACAGAAATAAGGCTAGCAAAGAGATCCACGAAATACTGATGTAACTCTGTGAGATGAATTAACAGAACACTAAGCAATTTCTCAGAAAGGTTCTTTCCAGATTTCATCTGAGGATATTTGCTTTTTCACCATAGCCCTCTATGGGCTTCCAAATATAACTTTGCCAATTCCACAAGAACTGTCTTAGCGAAAGGCTTCTTGAGGGGAAAGCTGTAACTCTGTGAGATGATTTCACAGAACACAAAGAAGTTTCTCAGAAAGCTTCTTTCTCTTTGTTATCGGAGGATTTCCTTTGGCCCTATAGTCTTCAAAGGGATCCGAAATATCTGTCCTCAGATTCCACAGAAAAAAGGCTAGCAAAGAGATCCACGAAATACAGATGTAACTCTGTGAGATGAATTAACAGAACACTAAGCAGTTTCTCAGAAAGCTTCTTTCCAGATTTCATCTGAGAATATTTCCTTTTTCACCATAACCCTCTATGGGCTTTCAAATATCACTTTGCCAATTCCACAAGAACTGTCTTAGCGAAAGGCTTCTTGAGGGGAAAGCTGTAACTCTGTGAGATGATTTCACAGAACACAAAGAGTTTCTCAGAAAGCTACTTTCTCTTTGTTATCGGAGGATATTTCCTTTGCCCTATAGTCTTCAAAGGGATCCGAAATATCTGTTCTCAGATTCCACAGAAATAAGGCTAGCAAAGAGATCCACGAAATACAGATGTAATTCTGTGAGATGAATTAACAGAACACTAAGCAGTTTCTCAGAAAGCTTCTTTCCAGATTTCATCTGAGGATATTTCCTTTTTCACCATGGCCCTCTATGGGCTTCCAAATATCACTTTGCCAATTCCACAAGAACTGTCTTAGCGAAAGGCTTCTTGAGGGGAAAGCTGTAACTCTCTGAGATGATTTCACAGAACACAAAGGAGTTTCTCAGAAAGCTTCTTTCTCTTTGTTATCGGACGATATTTCCTTTGGCCCTATAGTCTTCAAAGGGATCCAAAATATCTGTTCTCAGATTCCACAGAAATAAGGCTAGCAAAGAGATCCACGAAATACAGATGTAACTCTGTGAGATGAATTAACAGAACACTAAGCAATTTCTCAGAAAGCTTCTTTCCAGATTTCATCTGAGGATATTTCCTTTTTCACCATAGCCCTCTATGGGCTTCCAAATATCATTTTGCCAATTCCACAAGAACTGTCTTAGCGAAAGGCTTCTTGAGGGGAAAGCTGTAACTCTCTGAGATGATTTCACAGACACAAAGGAGTTTCTCAGAAATCTTCTTTCTCTTTGTTATCGGACGATGTTTCCTTTGGCCCTATAGTCTTCAAAGGGATCCGAAATATCTGTTCTCAAATTCCACAGATATAAGGCTAGCAAAGAGATCCACGAAATACAGATGTAACTCTGTGAGATGAATTAACAGAACACTAAGCAATTTCTCAGAAAGCTTCTTTCCAGATTTCATCTGAGGATATTTCCTTTTTCACCCTAGCCCTCTATGGGCTTCCAAATATCACTTTGCCAATTCCACAAGAACTGTCTTAGCGAAAGGCTTCTTGAGGGGAAAGCTGTAAGTCTGTGAGATGATTTCACAGAACACAAAGAAATTTCTCAGAAAGCTTCGTTCTCTTTGTTATCGGAGGATATTTCCTTTGGCCCTTTAGTCTTCAAAGGGATCCGAAATATCTGTTCTCAGATTCCACAGAAATAAGGCTAGCAAAGAGAACCACGAAATACAGATGTAACTCTGTGAGATGAATTAACAGAACACTAAGCAGTTTCTCAGAAAGCTTCTTTCCAGATTTCATCTGAGGATATTTGCTTTTTTACCATAGCCCTCTATGGGCTTCCAAATATCACTTTGCCAATTCCACAAGAACTGTCTTAGCGAAAGGCTTCTTGAGGGGAAAGCTGTAACTCCGTGAGATGATTTCACAGAACACAAAGAAGTTTCTCAGAAAGCTTCTTTCTCTTTGTTATCGGAGGATATTTCCTTTGGCCCTATAGTCTTCAAAGGGATCCGAAATATCTGTTCTCAGATTCCACAGAAATAAGGCTAGCAAAGAGATCCACGAAATACAGATGTAATTCTGTGAGATGAATTAACAGAACACTAAGCAGTTTCTCAGAAAGCTTCTTTCCAGATTTCATCTGAGGATATTTGCTTTTTTACCATAGCCCTCTATGGGCTTCCAAATATCACTTTGCCAATTCCACAAGAACTGTCTTAGCGAAAGGCTTCTTGAGGGGAAAGCTGTAACTCTGTGAGATGATTTCACAGAACACAAAGAAGTTTCTCAGAAAGCTTCGTTCTCTTTGTTATCGGAGGATATTTCCTTTGCCCTCTAGTCTTCAAAGGGATCCGAAATATCTGTTCTCAGATTCCACAGAAATAAGGCTAGCAAAGAGATCCACGAAATACAAATGTAACTCTGTGAGATGAATTAACAGAACACTAAGCAGTTTCTCAGAAAGCTTCTTTCCAGATTTCATCTGAGGATATTTCCTTTTTCACCATGGCCCTCTATGGGCTTCCAAATATCACTTTGCCAATTCCACAAGAACTGTCTTAGCGAAAGGCTTCTTGAGGGGAAAGCTGTAACTCTGTGAGATGATTTCACAGAACACAAAGAAGTTTCTCAGAAAGCTTCTTTCTCTTTGTTATCGGAGGATATTTCCTTTGGCCCTATAGTCTTCAAAGGGATCCGAAATATCTGTTCTCAGATTCCACAGAAATAAGGCTAGCAAAGAGATCCACGAAATACAGATGTAACTCTGTGAGATGAATTAACAGAACACTAAGCAGTTTCTCAGAAAGCTTCTTTCCAGATTTCATCTGAGGATATTTCCTTTTTCACCATAGCCCTCTATGGGCTTCCAAATATCACTTTGCCAATTCCACAAGAACAGTCTTAGCGAAAGGCTTCTTGAGGGAAAAGCTGTAACTCTGTGAGATGATTTCACAGAACACAAAGAAGTTTCTCAGAAAGCTTCTTTCTCTTTGTAATCGGAGGATATTTCCATTGGCCCTATAGTCTTCAAAGGGATCCGAAATATCTGTTCTCAGATTCCACAGAAATAAGGCTAGCAAAGAGATCCACGAAATACAGATGTAACTCTGTGAGATGAATTAACAGAACACTAAGCAGTTTCTCAGAAAGCTTCTTTGCAGATTTCATCTGAGGATATTTCCTTTTTCACCATGGCCCTCTATGGGCTTCCAAATATCACTTTGCCAATTCCACAAGAACTGTCTTAGCGAAAGGCTTCTTGCGGGGAAAGCTGTAACTCTCTGAGATGATTTCACAGAACACAAAGGAGTTTCTCAGAAAGCTTCTTTCTCTTTGTGATCGGACGATATTTCCTTTGGCCCTATAGTCTTCAAAGGGATCCGAAATATCTGTTCTCAGATTCCACAGAAAAAAGGCTAGCAAAGAGATCCACAAAATACAGATGTAACTCTGTGAGATGAATTAACAGAACACTAAGCAGTTTCTCAGAAAGCTTCTTTCCAGATTTCATCTGAGGATATTTGCTTTTTCACCATAGCCCTCTATGGGCTTCCAAATATCACTTTGCCAATTCCACAAGAACTGTCTTAGCGAAAGGCTTCTTGAGGGAAAAGCTGTAACTCTGTGAGATGATTTCACAGAACACAAAGAAGTTTCTCAGAAAGCTTCTTTCTCTTTGTTATCGGAGGATATTTCCTTTGGCCCTATAGTCTTCAAAGGGATCCGAAATATCTGTTCTCAGATTCCACAGAAAAAAGGCTAGCAAAGAGATCCACGAAATACAGATGTAACTCTGTGAGATGAATTAACAGAACACTAAGCAGTTTCTCAGAAAGCTTCTTTCCAGATTTCATCTGAGAATATTTCCTTTTTCACCATAGCCCTCTATGGGCTTTCAAATATCACTTTGCCAATTCCACAAGAACTGTCTTAGCGAAAGGCTTCTTGAGGGGAAAGCTGTAACTCTGTGAGATGATTTCACAGAACACAAAGAAGTTTCTCAGAAAGCTTCTTTCTCTTTGTTATCGGAGGATATTTCCTTTGGCCCTATAGTCTTCAAAGGGATCCGAAATATCTGTTCTCAGATTCCACAGAAATAAGGCTAGCAAAGAGATCCACGAAATACAGATGTAACACTGTGAGATGAATTAACAGAACACTAAGCAGTTTCTCAGAAAGCTTCTTTCCAGATTTCATCTGAGGATATTTCCTTTTTCACCATAGCCCTCTATGGGCTTGCAAATATCACTTTGCCAATTCCACAAGAACTGTATTAGCGAAAGGCTTCTTGAGGGAAAAGCTGAAACTCTGTGAGATGATTTCACAGAACACAAAGAAGTTTCTCAGAAAGCTTCTTTCTCTTTGTTATCGGAGGATATTTCCTTTGGCCCTATAGTCTTCAAAGGGATCCGAAATATCTGTTCTCAGATTCCACAGAAATAAGGCTAGCAAAGAGATCCACGAAATACAGATGTAACTCTGTGAGATGAATTAACAGAACACTAAGCAGTTTCTCAGAAAGCTTCTTTCCAGATTTCATCTGAGGATATTTCCTTTTTCACCATAGCCCTCTATGGGCTTTCAAATATCACTTTGCCAATTCCACAAGAACTGTCTTAGCGAAAGGCTTCTTGAGGGGAAAGCTGTAACTCTGTGAGATGATTTCACAGAACACAAAGAAGTTTCTCAGAAAGCTTCTTTCTCTTTGTTATCGGAGGATATTTCCTTTGGCCCTATAGTCTTCAAAGGGATCCGAAATATCTGTTCTCAGATTCCACAGAAATAAGGCTAGCAAAGAGATCCACGAAATACAGATGTAACTCTGTGAGATGAATTAACAGAACACTAAGCAGTTTCTCAGAAAGCTTCTTTACAGATTTCATCTGAGGATATTTCCTTTTTCACCATAGCCCTCTATGGGCTTCCAAATATCACTTTGCCAATTCCACAAGAACTGTCTTAGCGAAAGGCTTCTTGAGGGGAAAGCTGTAACTCTGTGAGATGATTTCACAGAACACAAAGAAGTTTCTCAGAAAGCTTCTTTCTCTTTGTTATCGGAGGATATTTCCTTTGGCCCTATAGTCTTCAAAGGGATCCGAAATATCTGTTCTCAGATTCCACAGAAAAAAGGCTAGCAAAGAGATCCACGAAATACAGATGTAACTCTGTGAGATGAATTAACAGAACACTAAGCAGTTTCTCAGAAAGCTTCTTTCCAGATTTCATCTGAGGATATTTCCTTTTTCACCATAGCCCTCTATGGGCTTTCAAATATCACTTTGCCAATTCCACAAGAACTGTCTTAGCGAAAGGCTTCTTGAGGGGAAAGCTGTAACTCTGTGAGATGATTTCACAGAACACAAAGAAGTTTCTCAGAAAGCTTCTTTCTCTTTGTTATCGGAGGATATTTCCTTTGGCCCTATAGTCTTCAAAGGGATCCGAAATATCTGTTCTCAGATTCCACAGAAATAAGGCTAGCAAAGAGATCCACGAAATACAGATGTAACTCTGTGAGATGAATTAACAGAACACTAAGCAGTTTCTCAGAAAGCTTCTTTACAGATTTCATCTGAGGATATTTCCTTTTTCACCATAGCCCTCTATGGGCTTCCAAATATCACTTTGCCAATTCCACAAGAACTGTCTTAGCGAAAGGCTTCTTGAGGGGAAAGCTGTAACTCTGTGAGATGATTTCACAGAACACAAAGAAGTTTCTCAGAAAGCTTCTTTCTCTTTGTTATCGGAGGATATTTCCTTTGGCCCTATAGTCTTCAAAGGGATCCGAAATATCTGTTCTCAGATTCCACAGAAAAAAGGCTAGCAAAGAGATCCACGAAATACAGATGTAACTCTGTGAGATGAATTAACAGAACACTAAGCAGTTTCTCAGAAAGCTTCTTTCCAGATTTCATCTGAGAATATTTCCTTTTTCACCATAGCCCTCTATGGGCTTTCAAATATCACTTTGCCAATTCCACAAGAACTGTCTTAGCGAAAGGCTTCTTGAGGGGAAAGCTGTAACTCTGTGAGATGATTTCACAGAACACAAAGAAGTTTCTCAGAAAGCTTCTTTCTCTTTGTTATCGGAGGATATTTCCTTTGGCCCTATAGTCTTCAAAGGGATCCGAAATATCTGTTCTCAGATTCCACAGAAATAAGGCTAGCAAAGAGATCCACGAAATACAGATGTAACACTGTGAGATGAATTAACAGAACACTAAGCAGTTTCTCAGAAAGCTTCTTTCCAGATTTCATCTGAGGATATTTCCTTTTTCACCATGGCCCTCTATGGGCTTCCAAATATCACTTTGCCAATTCCACAAGAACAGTCTTAGCGAAAGGCTTCTTGAGGGAAAAGCTGAAACTCTGTGAGATGATTTCACAGAACACAAAGAAGTTTCTCAGAAAGCTTCTTTCTCTTTGTTATCGGAGGATATTTCCTTTGGCCCTATAGTCTTCAAAGGGATCCGAAATATCTATTCTCAGATTCCACAGAAATAAGGCTAGCAAAGAGATCCACGAAATACAGATGTAACTCTGTGAGATGAATTAACAGAACACTAAGCAGTTTCTCAGAAAGCTTCTTTCCAGATTTCATCTGAGGATATTTCCTTTTTCACCATAGCCCTCTATGGGCTTCCAAATATCACTTTGCCAATTCCACAAGAACTGTCTTAGCAAAAGGCTTCTTGAGGGGAAAGCTGTAACTCTGTGAGATGATTTCACAGAACACAAAGAAGTTTCTCAGAAAGCTTCTTTCTCTTTGTTATCGGAGGATATTTCCATTGGCCCTATAGTCTTCAAAGGGATCCGAAATATCTGTTCTCAGATTCCACAGAAATAAGGCTAGCAAAGAGATCCACGAAATACAGATGTAACTCTGTGAGATGAATTAACAGAACACTAAGCAGTTTCTCAGAAAGCTTCTTTCCAGATTTCATCTGAGGATATTTACTTTTTCACCCTAGCCCTCTATGGGCTTCCAAATATCACTTTGCCAATTCCACAAGAACTGTCTTAGCGAAAGGCTTCTTGAGGGGAAAGCTGTAACTCTGTGAGATGATTTCACAGAACACAAGGAAATTTCTCAGAAAGCTTCTTTCTCTTTGTTATCGGAGGATATTTCCTTTGGCCCTATAGTCTTCAAAGGGATCCGAAATATCTGTTCTCAGATTCCACAGAAATAAGGCTAGCAAAGAGATCCACGAAATACAGATGTAACTCTGTGAGATGAATTAACAGAACACTAAGCAGTTTCTCAGAAAGCTTCTTTCCAGATTTCATCTGAGGATATTTGCTTTTTTACCATAGCCCTCTATGGGCTTCCAAATATCACTTTGCCAATTCCACAAGAACTGTCTTAGCGAAAGGCTTCTTGAGGGGAAAGCTGTAACTCTGTGAGATGATTTCACAGAACACAAAGAAGTTTCTCAGAAAGCTTCTTTCTCTTTGTTATCGGAGGATATTTCCTTTGGCCCTATAGTCTTCAAAGGGATCCGAAATATCTGTTCTCAGATTCCACAGAAAAAAAGCTAGCAAAGAGATCCACGGAATACAGATGTAACTCTGTGAGATGAATTAACAGAACACTAAGCAGTTTCTCAGAATGCTTCTTTCCAGATTTCATCTGAGGATATTTCCTTTTTCACCATAGCCCTCTATGGGCTTCCAAGTATCACTTTGCCAATTCCACAAGAACTGTCTTAGCGAAAGGCTTCTTGAGGGGAAAGCTGTAACTCTGTGAGATGATTTCACAGAACACAAAGAAGTTTCTCAGAAAGCTTCTTTCTCTTTGTTATCGGAGGATATTTCCTTTGGCCCTATAGTCTTCAAAGGGATCCGAAATATCTGTTCTCAGATTCCACAGCAATAAGGCTAGCAAAGAGATCCACGAAATACAGATGTAACTCTGTGAGATGAATTAACAGAACACTAAGCAGTTTCTCAGAAAGCTTCTTTCCAGATTTCATCTGAGGATATTTCCTTTTTCACCATAGCCCTCTATGGGCTTCCAAATATCACTTTGCCAATTCCACAAGAACAGTCTTAGCGAAAGGCTTCTTGAGGGAAAAGCTGTAACTCTGTGAGATGATTTCACAGAACACAAAGAAGTTTCTCAGAAAGCTTCTTTCTCTTTGTTATCGGAGGATATTTCCATTGGCCCTATAGTCTTCAAAGGGATCCGAAATATCTGTTCTCAGATTCCACAGAAATAAGGCTAGCAAAGAGATCCACGAAATACAGATGTAACTCTGTGAGATGAATTAACAGAACACTAAGCAGTTTCTCAGAAAGCTTCTTTCCAGATTTCATCTGAGGATATTTCCTTTTTCAACATGGCCCTCTATGGGCTTCCAAATATCACTTTGCCAATTCCACAAGAACTGTCTTAGCGATAGGCTTCTTGAGGGGAAAGCTGTAACTCTCTGAGATGATTTCACAGAACACAAAGGAGTTTCTCAGAAAGCTTCTTTCTCTTTGTGATCGGACGATATTTCCTTTGGCCCTATAGTCTTCAAAGGGATCCGAAATATCTGTTCTCAGATTCCACAGAAAAAAGGCTAGCAAAGAGATCCACGAAATACAGATGTAACTCTGTGAGATGAATTAACAGAACACTAAGCAGTTTCTCAGAAAGCTTCTTTCCAGATTTCATCTGAGAATATTTCCTTTTTCACCATAGCCCTCTATGGGCTTTCAAATATCACTTTGCCAATTCCACAAGAACTGTCTTAGCGAAAGGCTTCTTGAGGGGAAAGCTGTAACTCTGTGAGATGATTTCACAGAACACAAAGAAGTTTCTCAGAAAGCTTCTTTCTCTTTGTTATCGGAGGATATTTCCTTTGGCCCTATAGTCTTCAAAGGGATCCGAAATATCTGTTCTCAGATTCCACAGAAATAAGGCTAGCAAAGAGATCCACGAAATACAGATGTAACACTGTGAGATGAATTAACAGAACACTAAGCAGTTTCTCAGAAAGCTTCTTTCCAGATTTCATCTGAGGATATTTCCTTTTTCACCATAGCCCTCTATGGGCTTCCAAATATCACTTTGCCAATTCCACAAGAACAGTCTTAGCGAAAGGCTTCTTGAGGGAAAAGCTGAAACTCTGTGAGATGATTTCACAGAACACAAAGAAGTTTCTCAGAAAGCTTCTTTCTCTTTGTTATCGGAGGATATTTCCTTTGGCCCTATAGTCTTCAAAGGGATCCGAAATATCTGTTCTCAGATTCCACAGAAATAAGGCTAGCAAAGAGATCCACGAAATACAGATGTAACTCTGTGAGATGAATTAACAGAACACTAAGCAGTTTCTCAGAAAGCTTCTTTCCAGATTTCATCTGAGGATATTTCCTTTTTCACCATAGCCCTATATGGGCTTTCAAATATTACTTTGCCAATTCCACAAGAACTGTCTTAGCGAAAGGCTTCTTGAGGGGAAAGCTGTAACTCTGTGAGATGATTTCACAGAACACAAAGAAGTTTCTCAGAAAGCTTCTTTCTCTTTGTTATCGGAGGATATTTCCTTTGGCCCTATAGTCTTCAAAGGGATCCGAAATATCTATTCTCAGATTCCACAGAAATAAGGCTAGCAAAGAGATCCACGAAATACAGATGTAACTCTGTGAGATGAATTAACAGAACACTAAGCAGTTTCTCAGAAAGCTTCTTTCCAGATTTCATCTGATGATATTTCCTTTTTCACCATAGCCCTCTATGGGCTTCCAAATATCACTTTGCCAATTCCACAAGAACTGTCTTAGCGAAAGGCTTCTTGAGGGACAAGCTGTAACTCTGTGAGATGATTTCACAGAACACAAAGAAGTTTCTCAGAAAGCTTCTTTCTCTTTGTTATCAGAGGATATTTCCATTGGCCCTATAGTCTTCAAAGGGATCCGAAATATCTGTTCTCAGATTCCACAGAAATAAGGCTAGCAAAGAGATCCACGAAATACAGATGTAGCTCTGTGAGATGAATTAACAGAACACTAAGCAGTTTCTCAGAAAGCTTCTTTCCAGATTTCATCTGAGGATATTTCCTTTTTCACCATGGCCCTCTATGGGCTTCCAAATATCACTTTGCCAATTCCACAAGAACTGTCTTAGCGAAAGGCTTCTTGAGGGGAAAGCTGTAACTCTCTGAGATGATTTCACAGAACACAAAGGAGTTTCTCAGAAAGCTTCTTTCTCTGTGATCGGACGATATTTCCTTTGGCCCTATAGTCTTCAAAGGGATCCCAAATATCTGTTCTCAGATTCCACAGAAAAAAGGCTAGCAAAGAGATCCACGAAATACAGATGTAACTCTGTGAGATGAATTAACAGAACACTAAGCAGTTTCTCAGAAAGCTTCTTTCCAGATTTCATCTGAGAATATTTCCTTTTTCACCATAGCCCTCTATGGGCTTTCAAATATCACTTTGCCAATTCCACAAGAACTGTCTTAGCGAAAGGCTTATTTAGGGGAAAGCTGTAACTCTGTGAGATGATTTCACAGAACACAAAGAAGTTTCTCAGAAAGCTTCTTTCTCTTTGTTATCAGAGGATATTTCCTTTGGCCCTATAGTCTTCAAAGGGATCCGTAATATCTGTTCTCAGATTCCACAGAAATAAGGCTAGCAAAGAGATCCACGAAATACAGATGTAACACTGTGAGATGAATTAACAGAACACTAAGCAGTTTCTCAGAAAGCTTCTTTCCAGATTTCATCTGAGGATATTTGCTTTTTCACCATAGCCCTCTATGGGCTTCCAAATATCACTTTGCCAATTCCACAAGAACAGTCTTAGCGAAAGGCTTCTTGAGGGAAAAGCTGAAACTCTGTGAGATGATTTCACAGAACACAAAGAAGTTTCTCAGAAAGCTTCTTTCTCTTTGTTATCGGAGGATATTTCCTTTGGCCCTATAGTCTTCAAAGGGATCCGAAATATCTATTCTCAGATTCCACAGAAATAAGGCTAGCAAAGAGATCCACGAAATACAGATGTAACTCTGTGAGATGAATTAACAGAACACTAAGCAGTTTCTCAGAAAGCTTCTTTCCAGATTTCATCTGATGATATTTCCTTTTTCACCATAGCCCTCTATGGGCTTCCAAATATCACTTTGCCAATTCCACAAGAACTGTCTTAGCGAAAGGCTTCTTGAGGGACAAGCTGTAACTCTGTGAGATGATTTCACAGAACACAAAGAAGTTTCTCAGAAAGCTTCTTTCTCTTTGTTATCAGAGGATATTTCCATTGGCCCTATAGTCTTCAAAGGGATCCGAAATATCTGTTCTCAGATTCCACAGAAATAAGGCTAGCAAAGAGATCCACGAAATACAGATGTAGCTCTGTGAGATGAATTAACAGAACACTAAGCAGTTTCTCAGAAAGCTTCTTTCCAGATTTCATCTGAGGATATTTCCTTTTTCACCATGGCCCTCTATGGGCTTCCAAATATCACTTTGCCAATTCCACAAGAACTGTCTTAGCGAAAGGCTTCTTGAGGGGAAAGCTGTAACTCTCTGAGATGATTTCACAGAACACAAAGGAGTTTCTCAGAAAGCTTCTTTCTCTGTGATCGGACGATATTTCCTTTGGCCCTATAGTCTTCAAAGGGATCCGAAATATCTGTTCTCAGATTCCACAGAAAAAAGGCTAGCAAAGAGATCCACGAAATACAGATGTAACTCTGTGAGATGAATTAACAGAACACTAAGCAGTTTCTCAGAAAGCTTCTTTCCAGATTTCATCTGTGGATATTTGCTTTTTTACCATAGCCCTCTATGGGCTTCCAAATATCACTTTTCCAATTCCACAAGAACTGTCTTAGCGAAAGGCTTCTTGAGGGGAAAGCTGTAACTCTGTGAGATGATTTCACAGAACACAAAGAAGTTTCTCAGAAAGCTTCTTTCTCTTTGTTATCGGAGGATATTTCCTTTGGCCCTATAGTCTTCAAAGGGATCCGAAATATCTGTTCTCAGATTCCACAGAAAAAAGGCTAGCAAAGAGATCCACGAAATACAGATGTAACTCTGTGAGATGAATTAACAGAACACTAAGCAGTTTCTCAGAAAGCTTCTTTCCAGATTTCATCTGAGAATATTTCCTTTTTCACCATAGCCCTCTATGGGCTTTCAAATATCACTTTGCCAATTCCACAAGAACTGTCTTAGCGAAAGGCTTATTTAGGGGAAAGCTGTAACTCTGTGAGATGATTTCACAGAACACAAAGAAGTTTCTCAGAAAGCTTCTTTCTCTTTGTTATCAGAGGATATTTCCTTTGGCCCTATAGTCTTCAAAGGGATCCGTAATATCTGTTCTCAGATTCCACAGAAATAAGGCTAGCAAAGAGATCCACGAAATACAGATGTAACACTGTGAGATGAATTAACAGAACACTAAGCAGTTTCTCAGAAAGCTTCTTTCCAGATTTCATCTGAGGATATTTGCTTTTTCACCATAGCCCTCTATGGGCTTCCAAATATCACTTTGCCAATTCCACAAGAACAGTCTTAGCGAAAGGCTTCTTGAGGGAAAAGCTGAAACTCTGTGAGATGATTTCACAGAACACAAAGAAGTTTCTCAGAAAGCTTCTTTCTCTTTGTTATCGGAGGATATTTCCTTTGGCCCTATAGTCTTCAAAGGGATCCGAAATATCTGTTCTCAGATTCCACAGAAATAAGGCTAGCAAAGAGATCCACGAAATACAGATGTAACTCTGTGAGATGAATTAACAGAACACTAAGCAGTTTCTCAGAAAGCTTCTTTCCAGATTTCATCTGAGGATATTTCCTTTTTCACCATGGCCCTCTATGGGCTTCCAAATATCACTTTGCCTATTCCACAAGAACTGTATTAGAGAAAGGCTTCTTGAGGGGAAAGCTGTAACTCTGTGAGATGATTTCACAGAACACAAAGGAGTTTCTCAGAAAGCTTCTTTCTCTTTGTTATTGCACGATATTTCCTTTGGCCCTATAGTCTTCAAAGGGATCCGAAATATCTGTTCTCAAATTCCACAGATATAAGGCTAGCAAAGAGATCCACGAAATACAGATGTAACTCTGTGAGATGAATTAACAGAACACTAAGCAATTTCTCAGAAAGCTTCTTTCCAGATTTCATCTGAGGATATTTCCTTTTTCACCCTAGCCCTCTATGGGCTTCCAAATATCACTTTGCCAATTCCACAAGAACTGTCTTAGCGAAAGGCTTCTTGAGGGGAAAGCTGTAACTCTGTGAGATGATTTCACAGAACACAAAGAAGTTTCTCAGAAAGCTTCGTTCTCTTTGTTATCGGAGGATATTTCCTTTGGCCCTATAGTCTTCAAAGGGATCCGAAATATCTGTTCTCAGATTCCACAGAAATAAGGCTAGCAAAGAGATCCACGAAATACAGATGTAACTCTTTGAGATGAATTAAAAGAACACTAAGCAGTTTCTCAGAAAGCTTCTTTCCAGATTTCATCTGAGGATATTTGCTTTTTCACCATAGCCCTCTATGGGCTTCCAAATATCACTTTGCCAATTCCACAAGAACTGTCTTAGCGAAAGGCTTCTTGAGGGGAAAGCTGTAACTCTGTGAGATGATTTCACAGAACACAAAGAAGTTTCTCAGAAAGCTTCTTTCTCTTTGTTATCGGAGGATATTTCCTTTGGCCCTATAGTCTTCAAAGGGATCCGAAATATCTGTTCTCAGATTCCACAGAAAAAAGGCTAGCAAAGAGATCTACGAAATACAGATGTAACTCTGTGAGATGAATTAACAGAACACTAAGCAGTTTCTCAGAAAGCTTCTTTCCAGATTTCATCTGAGAATATTTCCTTTTTCACCATAGCCCTCTATGGGCTTTCAGATATCACTTTGCCAATTCCACAAGAACTGTCTTAGCGAAAGGCTTCTTGAGGGGAAAGCTGTAACTCTGTGAGATGATTTCACAGAACACAAAGAAGTTTCTCAGAAAGCTTCTTTCTCTTTGTTATCGGAGGATATTTCCTTTGGCCCTATAGTCTTCAAAGGGATCCGAAATATCTGTTCTCAGATTCCACAGAAATAAGGCTAGCAAAGAGATCCACGAAATACAGATGTTACACTGTGAGATGAATTAACAGAACACTAAGCAGTTTCTCAGAAAGCTTCTTTCCATATTTCATCTGAGGATGTTTCCTTTTTCACCATAGCCCTCTATGGGCTTTCAAATATCACTTTGCCAATTCCACAAGAACTGTCTTAGCGAAAGGCATCTTGAGGGGAAAGCTGTAACTCTGTGAGATGATTTCACAGAACACAAAGAAGTTTCTCAGAAAGCTTCTTTCTCTTTGTTATCGGAGGATATTTCCTTTGGCCCTATAGTCTTCAAAGGGATCCGAAATATCTATTCTCAGATTCCACAGAAATAAGGCTAGCAAAGAGTTCCACGAAATACAGATGCAACTCTGTGAGATGAATTAACAGAACACTAAGCAGTTTCTCAGAAAGCTTCTTTCCAGATTTCATCTGAGGATATTTCCTTTTTCACCATAGCCCTCTATGGGCTTCCAAATATCACTTTGCCAATTCCACAAGAACTGTCTTAGCGAAAGGCTTCTTGAGGGACAAGATGTAACTCTGTGAGATGATTTCACAGAACACAAAGAAGTTTCTCAGAAAGCTTCTTTCTCTTTGTTATCAGAGGATATTTCCATTGGCCCTATAGTCTTCAAAGGGATCCGAAATATCTGTTCTCAGATTCCACAGAAATAAGGCTAGCAAAGAGATCCACGAAATACAGATGTAACTCTGTGAGATGAATTAACAGAACACTAAGCAGTTTCTCAGAAAGCTTCTTTCCAGATTTCATCTGAGGATATTTCCTTTTTCACCATGGCCCTCTATGGGCTTCCAAATATCACTTTGCCAATTCCACAAGAACTGTCTTAGCGAAAGGCTTCTTGAGGGGAAAGCTGTAACTCTCTGAGATGATTTCACAGAACACAAAGGAGTTTCTCAGAAAGCTTCTTTCTCTTTGTGATCGGACGATATTTCCTTTGGCCCTATAGTCTTCAAAGGGATCCGAAATATCTGTTCTCAGATTCCACAGAAAAAAGGCTAGCAAAGAGATCCACGAAATACAGATGTAACTCTGTGAGATGAATTAACAGAACACTAAGCAGTTTCTCAGAAAGCTTCTTTCCAGATTTCATCTGAGGATATTTGCTTTTTTACCATAGCCCTCTATGGGCTTCCAAATATCACTTTGCCAATTCCACAGGAACTGTCTTAGCGAAAGGCTTCTTGAGTGGAAAGCTGTAACTCTGTGAGATGATTTCACAGAACACAAAGAAGTTTCTCAGAAAGCTTCTTTCTCTTTGTTATCGGAGGATATTTCCTTTGGCCCTATAGTCTTCAAAGGGATCCGAAATATCTGTTCTCAGATTCCACAGAAAAAAGGCTAGCAAAGAGATCCACGAAATACAGATGTAACTCTGTGAGATGAATTAACAGAACACTAAGCAGTTTCTCAGAAAGCTTCTTTCCAGATTTCATCTGAGAATATTTCCTTTTTCACCATAGCCCTCTATGGGCTTTCAAATATCACTTTGCCAATTCCACAAGAACTGTCTTAGCGAAAGGCTTCTTAAGGGGAAAGCTGTAACTCTGTGAGATGATTTCACAGAACACAAAGAAGTTTCTCAGAAAGCTTCTTTCTCTTTGTTATCGGAGGATATTTCCTTTGGCCCTATAGTCTTCAAAGGGATCCGAAATATCTGTTCTCAGATTCCACAGAAATAAGGCTAGCAAAGAGATCCACGAAATACAGATGTAACACTGTGAGATGAATTAACAGAACACTAAGCAGTTTCTCAGAAAGCTTCTTTCCAGATTTCATCTGAGGATATTTCCTTTTTCACCATAGCCCTCTATGGGCTTGCAAATATCACTTTGCCAATTCCACAAGAACAGTCTTAGCGAAAGGCTTCTTGAGGGAAAAGCTGAAACTCTGTGAGATGATTTCACAGAACACAAAGAAGTTTCTCAGAAAGCTTCTTTCTCTTTGTTATCGGAGGATATTTCCTTTGGCCCTATAGTCTTCAAAGGGATCCGAAATATCTGTTCTCAGATTCCACAGAAATAAGGCTAGCAAAGAGATCCACGAAATACAGATGTAACTCTGTGAGATGAATTAACAGAACACTAAGCAGTTTCTCAGAAAGCTTCTTTCCAGATTTCATCTGAGGATATTTCCTTTTTCACCATAGCCCTCTATGGGCTTTCAAATATCACTTTGCCAATTCCACAAGAACTGTCTTAGCGAAAGGCTTCTTGAGGGGAAAGCTGTAACTCTGTGAGATGATTTCACAGAACACAAAGAAGTTTCTCAGAAAGCTTCTTTCTCTTTGTTATCGGAGGATATTTCCTTTGGCCCTATAGTCTTCAAAGGGATCCGAAATATCTGTTCTCAGATTCCACAGAAATAAGGCTAGCAAAGAGATCCACGAAATACAGATGTAACTCTGTGAGATGAATTAACAGAACACTAAGCAGTTTCTCAGAAAGCTTCTTTCCAGATTTCATCTGAGGATATTTCCTTTTTCACCATAGCCCTCTATGGGCTTCCAAATATCACTTTGCCAATTCCACAAGAACTGTCTTAGCGAAAGGCTTCTTGAGGGGAAAGCTGTAACTCTGTGAGATGATTTCACAGAACACAAAGAAGTTTCTCAGAAAGCTTCTTTCTCTTTGTTATCGGAGGATATTTCCTTTGGCCCTATAGTCTTCAAAGGGATCCGAAATATCTGTTCTCAGATTCCACAGAAAAAAGGCTAGCAAAGAGATCCACGAAATACAGATGTAACTCTGTGAGATGAATTAACAGAACACTAAGCAGTTTCTCAGAAAGCTTCTTTCCAGATTTCATCTGAGAATATTTCCTTTTTCACCATAGCCCTCTATGGGCTTTCAAATATCACTTTGCCAATTCCACAAGAACTGTCTTAGCGAAAGGCTTCTTGAGGGGAAAGCTGTAACTCTGTGAGATGATTTCACAGAACACAAAGAAGTTTCTCAGAAAGCTTCTTTCTCTTTGTTATCGGAGGATATTTCCTTTGGCCCTATAGTCTTCAAAGGGATCCGAAATATCTGTTCTCAGATTCCACAGAAATAAGGCTAGCAAAGAGATCCACGAAATACAGATGTAACACTGTGAGATGAATTAACAGAACACTAAGCAGTTTCTCAGAAAGCTTCTTTCCAGATTTCATCTGAGGATATTTCCTTTTTCACCATGGCCCTCTATGGGCTTCCAAATATCACTTTGCCAATTCCACAAGAACAGTCTTAGCGAAAGGCTTCTTGAGGGAAAAGCTGAAACTCTGTGAGATGATTTCACAGAACACAAAGAAGTTTCTCAGAAAGCTTCTTTCTCTTTGTTATCGGAGGATATTTCCTTTGGCCCTATAGTCTTCAAAGGGATCCGAAATATCTATTCTCAGATTCCACAGAAATAAGGCTAGCAAAGAGATCCACGAAATACAGATGTAACTCTGTGAGATGAATTAACAGAACACTAAGCAGTTTCTCAGAAAGCTTCTTTCCAGATTTCATCTGAGGATATTTCCTTTTTCACCATAGCCCTCTATGGGCTTCCAAATATCACTTTGCCAATTCCACAAGAACTGTCTTAGCAAAAGGCTTCTTGAGGGGAAAGCTGTAACTCTGTGAGATGATTTCACAGAACACAAAGAAGTTTCTCAGAAAGCTTCTTTCTCTTTGTTATCGGAGGATATTTCCATTGGCCCTATAGTCTTCAAAGGGATCCGAAATATCTGTTCTCAGATTCCACAGAAATAAGGCTAGCAAAGAGATCCACGAAATACAGATGTAACTCTGTGAGATGAATTAACAGAACACTAAGCAGTTTCTCAGAAAGCTTCTTTCCAGATTTCATCTGAGGATATTTACTTTTTCACCCTAGACCTCTATGGGCTTCCAAATATCACTTTGCCAATTCCACAAGAACTGTCTTAGCGAAAGGCTTCCTGAGGGGAAAGCTGTAACTCTGTGAGATGATTTCACAGAACACAAAGAAGTTTCTCAGAAAGCTTCGTTCTCTTTGTTATCGGAGGATATTTCCTTTGCCCTATAGTCTTCAAAGGGATCCGAAATATCTGTTCTCAGATTCCACAGAAATAAGGCTAGCAAAGAGATCCACGAAATACAGATGTAACTCTGTGAGATGAATTAACAGAACACTAAGCAGTTTCTCAGAAAGCTTCTTTCCAGATTTCATCTGAGGATATTTCCTTTTTCACCATGGCCCCCTACGGTCTTCCAAATATCACTTTGCCAATTCCAAAAGAACTGTCTTAGCGAAAGGCTTCTTGAGGGGAAAGCTGTAACTCTCTGAGATGATTTCACAGAACACAAAGGAGTTTCTCAGAAAGCTTCTTTCTCTTTGTTATCGGACGATATTTCCTTTGGCCCTATAATCTTCAAAGGGATCCGAAATATCTGTTCTCAGATTCCACAGAAATAAGGGTAGCAAAGAGATCCACGAAATACAGATGTAACTCTGTGAGATGAATTAACAGAACACTAAGCAGTTTCTCAGAAAGCTTCTTTCCAGATTTCATCTGAGGATATTTCCTTTTTCACCCTTGCCCTCTATGGGCTTCCAAATATCACTTTGCCAATTCCACAAGAACTGTCTTAGCGAAAGGCTTCTTGAGGGGAAAGCTGTAACTCTGTGAGATGATTTCACAGAACACAAAGAAATTTCCCAGAAAGCTTCTTTCTCTTTGTTATCGGAGGATATTTCCTTTGGCCCTATAGTCTTCAAAGGGATCCGAAATATCTGTTCTCAGATTCCACAGAAATAAGGCTAGCAAAGAGATCCACGAAATACAGATGTAACTCTGTGAGATGAATTAACAGAACACTAAGCAGTTTCTCAGAAAGCTTCTTTCCAGATTTCATCTGAGGATATTTGCTTTTTTACCATAGCCCTCTATGGGCTTCCAAATATCACTTTGCCAATTCCACAAGAACTGTCTTAGCGAAAGGCTTCTTGAGGGGAAAGCTGTAACTCTCTGAGATGATTTCACAGAACACAAAGAAGTTTCTCAGAAAGCTTCTTTCTCTTTGTTATCGGAGGATATTTCCTTTGGCCCTATAGTCTTCAAAGGGATCCGAAATATCTGTTCTCAGATTCCACAGAAAAAAAGCTAGCAAAGAGATCCACGGAATACAGATGTAACTCTGTGAGATGAATTAACAGAACACTAAGCAGTTTCTCAGAATGCTTCTTTCCAGATTTCATCTGAGGATATTTCCTTTTTCACCATAGCCCTCTATGGGCTTCCAAGTATCACTTTGCCAATTCCACAAGAACTGTCTTAGCGAAAGGCTTCTTGAGGGGAAAGCTGTAACTCTGTGAGATGATTTCACAGAACACAAAGAAGTTTCTCAGAAAGCTTCTTTCTCTTTGTTATCGGAGGATATTTCCTTTGGCCCTATAGTCTTCAAAGGGATCCGAAATATCTGTTCTCAGATTCCACAGCAATAAGGCTAGCAAAGAGATCCACGAAATACAGATGTAACTCTGTGAGATGAATTAACAGAACACTAAGCAGTTTCTCAGAAAGCTTCTTTCCAGATTTCATCTGAGGATATTTCCTTTTTCACCATAGCCCTCTATGGGCTTCCAAATATCACTTTGCCAATTCCACAAGAACAGTCTTAGCGAAAGGCTTCTTGAGGGAAAAGCTGTAACTCTGTGAGATGATTTCACAGAACACAAAGAAGTTTCTCAGAAAGCTTCTTTCTCTTTGTTATCGGAGGATATTTCCATTGGCCCTATAGTCTTCAAAGGGATCCGAAATATCTGTTCTCAGATTCCACAGAAATAAGGCTAGCAAAGAGATCCACGAAATACAGATGTAACTCTGTGAGATGAATTAACAGAACACTAAGCAGTTTCTCAGAAAGCTTCTTTCCAGATTTCATCTGAGGATATTTCCTTTTTCAACATGGCCCTCTATGGGCTTCCAAATATCACTTTGCCAATTCCACAAGAACTGTCTTAGCGATAGGCTTCTTGAGGGGAAAGCTGTAACTCTCTGAGATGATTTCACAGAACACAAAGGAGTTTCTCAGAAAGCTTCTTTCTCTTTGTGATCGGACGATATGTCCTTTGGCCCTATAGTCTTCAAAGGGATCCGAAATATCTGTTCTCAGATTCCACAGAAAAAAGGCTAGCAAAGAGATCCACGAAATACAGATGTAACTCTGTGAGATGAATTAACAGAACACTAAGCAGTTTCTCAGAAAGCTTCTTTCCAGATTTCATCTGAGAATATTTCCTTTTTCACCATAGCCCTCTATGGGCTTTCAAATATCACTTTGCCAATTCCACAAGAACTGTCTTAGCGAAAGGCTTCTTGAGGGGAAAGCTGTAACTCTGTGAGATGATTTCACAGAACACAAAGAAGTTTCTCAGAAAGCTTCTTTCTCTTTGTTATCGGAGGATATTTCCTTTGGCCCTATAGTCTTCAAAGGGATCCGAAATATCTGTTCTCAGATTCCACAGAAATAAGGCTAGCAAAGAGATCCACGAAATACAGATGTAACACTGTGAGATGAATTAACAGAACACTAAGCAGTTTCTCAGAAAGCTTCTTTCCAGATTTCATCTGAGGATATTTCCTTTTTCACCATAGCCCTCTATGGGCTTCCAAATATCACTTTGCCAATTCCACAAGAACAGTCTTAGCGAAAGGCTTCTTGAGGGAAAAGCTGAAACTCTGTGAGATGATTTCACAGAACACAAAGAAGTTTCTCAGAAAGCTTCTTTCTCTTTGTTATCGGAGGATATTTCCTTTGGCCCTATAGTCTTCAAAGGGATCCGAAATATCTGTTCTCAGATTCCACAGAAATAAGGCTAGCAAAGAGATCCACGAAATACAGATGTAACTCTGTGAGATGAATTAACAGAACACTAAGCAGTTTCTCAGAAAGCTTCTTTCCAGATTTCATCTGAGGATATTTCCTTTTTCAGCATAGCCCTCTATGGGCTTTCAAATATCACTTTGCCAATTCTACAAGAACTGTCTTAGCGAAAGGCTTCTTGAGGGGAAAGCTGTAACTCTGTGAGATGATTTCACAGAACACAAAGAAGTTTCTCAGAAAGCTTCTTTCTCTTTGTTATCGGAGGATATTTCCTTTGGCCCTATAGTCTTCAAATGGATCCGAAATATCTATTCTCAGATTCCACAGAAATAAGGCTAGCAAAGAGATCCACGAAATACAGATGTAACTCTGTGAGATGAATTAACAGAACACTAAGCAGTTTCTCAGAAAGCTTCTTTCCAGATTTCATCTGAGGATATTTCCTTTTTCACCATAGCCCTCTAGGGGTTCCAAATATCACTTTGCCAATTCCACAAGAACTGCCTTAGCGAAAGGCTTCTTGAGGGACAAGCTGTAACTCTGTGAGATGATTTCACAGAACACAAAGAAGTTTCTCAGAAAGCTTCTTTCTCTTTGTTATCAGAGGATATTTCCATTGGCCCTATAGTCTTCAAAGGGATCCGAAATATCTGTTCTCAGATTCCACAGAAATAAGGCTAGCAAAGAGATTCACGAAATACAGATGTAGCCCTGTGAGATGAATTAACAGAACACTAAGCAGTTTCTCAGAAAGCTTCTTTCCAGATTTCATCTGAGGATATTTCCTTTTTCACCATGGCCCTCTATGGGCTTCCAAATATCACTTTGCCAATTCCACAAGAACTGTCTTAGCGAAAGGCTTCTTGAGGGGAAAGATGTAACTCTCTGAGATGATTTCACAGAACACAAAGGAGTTTCTCAGAAAGCTTCTTTCTCTGTGATCGGACGATATTTCCTTTGGCCCTATAGTCTTCAAAGGGATCCGAAATATCTGTTCTCAGATTCCACAGAAAAAAGGCTAGCAAAGAGATCCACGAAATACAGATGTAACTCTGTGAGATGAATTAACAGAACACTAAGCAGTTTCTCAGAAAGCTTCTTTCCAGATTTCATCTGTGGATATTTGCTTTTTTACCATAGCCCTCTATTGGCTTCCAAATATCACTTTTCCAATTCCACAAGAACTGTCTTAGCGAAAGGCTTCTTGAGGGGAAAGCTGTAACTCTGTGAGATGATTTCACAGAACACAAAGAAGTTTCTCAGAAAGCTTCTTTCTCTTTGTTATCGGAGGATATTTCCTTTGGCCCTATAGTCTTCAAAGGGATCCGAAATATCTGTTCTCAGATTCCACAGAAAAAAGGCTAGCAAAGAGATCCACGAAATACAGATGTAACTCTGTGAGATGAATTAATAGAACACTAAGCAGTTTCTCAGAAAGCTTCTTTCCAGATTTCATCTGAGAATATTTCCTTTTTCACCATAGCCCTCTATGGGCTTTCAAATATCACTTTGCCAATTCCACAAGAACTGTCTTAGCGAAAGGCTTATTTAGGGGAAAGCTGTAACTCTGTGAGATGATTTCACAGAACACAAAGAAGTTTCTCAGAAAGCTTCTTTCTCTTTGTTATCAGAGGATATTTCCTTTGGCCCTATAGTCTTCAAAGGGATCCGTAATATCTGTTCTCAGATTCCACAGAAATAAGGCTAGCAAAGAGATCCACGAAATACAGATGTAACTCTGTGAGATGAATTAACAGAACACTAAGCAGTTTCTCAGAAAGCTTCTTTCCAGATTTCATCTGAGGATATTTGCTTTTTCACCATAGCCCTCTATGGGCTTCCAAATATCACTTTGCCAATTCCACAAGAACTGTCTTAGCGAAAGGCTTCTTGAGGGAAAAGCTGAAACTCTGTGAGATGATTTCACAGAACACAAAGAAGTTTCTCAGAAAGCTTCTTTCTCTTTGTTATCGGAGGATATTTCCTTTGGCCCTATAGTCTTCAAAGGGATCCGAAATATCTGTTCTCAGATTCCACAGAAATAAGGCTAGCAAAGAGATCCACGAAATACAGATGTAACTCTGTGAGATGAATTAACAGAACACTAAGCAGTTTCTCAGAAAGCTTCTTTCCAGATTTCATCTGAGGATATTTCCTTTTTCACCATAGCCCTCTATGGGCTTCCAAATATCACTTTGCCAATTCCACAAGAACTGTCTTAGCGAAAGGCTTCTTGAGGGGAAAGCTGTAACTCTGTGAGATGATTTCACAGAACACAAAGAAGTTTCTCAGAAAGCTTCTTTCTCTTTGTTATCGGAGGATATTTCCTTTGGCCCTATAGTCTTCAAAGGGATCCGAAATATCTGTTCTCAGATTCCACAGAAATAAGGCTAGCAAAGAGATCCACGAAATACAGATGTAACACTGTGAGATGAATTAACAGAACACTAAGCAGTTTCTCAGAAAGCTTCTTTCCAGATTTCATCTGAGGATGTTTCCTTTTTCACCATGGCCCTCTATGGGCTTCCAAATATCACTTTGCCAATTCCACAAGAACAGTCTTAGCGAAAGGCTTCTTGAGGGAAAAGCTGAAACTCTGTGAGATGATTTCACAGAACACAAAGAAGTTTCTCAGAAAGCTTCTTTCTCTTTGTTATCGGAGGATATTTCCTTTGGCCCTATAGTCTTCAAAGGGATCCGAAATATCTATTCTCAGATTCCACAGAAATAAGGCTAGCAAAGAGATCCACGAAATACAGATGTAACTCTGTGAGATGAATTAACAGAACACTAAGCAGTTTCTCAGAAAGCTTCTTTCCAGATTTCATCTGAGGATATTTCCTTTTTCACCATAGCCCTCTATGGGCTTCCAAATATCACTTTGCCAATTCCACAAGAACTGTCTTAGCAAAAGGCTTCTTGAGGGGAAAGCTGTAACTCTGTGAGATGATTTCACAGAACACAAAGAAGTTTCTCAGAAAGCTTCTTTCTCTTTGTTATCGGAGGATATTTCCATTGGCCCTATAGTCTTCAAAGGGATCCGAAATATCTGTTCTCAGATTCCACAGAAATAAGGCTAGCAAAGAGATCCACGAAATACAGATGTAACTCTGTGAGATGAATTAACAGAACACTAAGCAGTTTCTCAGAAAGCTTCTTTCCAGATTTCATCTGAGGATATTTCCTTTTTCACCATGGCCCCCTATGGTCTTCCAAATATCACTTTGCCAATTCCAAAAGAACTGTCTTAGCGAAAGGCTTCTTGAGGGGAAAGCTGTAACTCTCTGAGATGATTTCACAGAACACAAAGGAGTTTCTCAGAAAGCTTCTTTCTCTTTGTTATCGGACGATATTTCCTTTGGCCCTATAATCTTCAAAGGGATCCGAAATATCTCTTCTCAGATTCCACAGAAATAAGGGTAGCAAAGAGATCCACGAAATACAGATGTAACTCTGTGAGATGAATTAACAGAACACTAAGCAGTTTCTCAGAAAGCTTCTTTCCAGATTTCATCTGAGGATATTTCCTTTTTCACCCTTGCCCTCTATGGGCTCCCAAATATCACTTTGCCAATTCCACAAGAACTGTCTTAGCGAAAGGCTTCTTGAGGGGAAAGCTGTAACTCTGTGAGATGATTTCACAGAACACAAAGAAATTTCTCAGAAAGCTTCTTTCTCTTTGTTATCGGAGGATATTTCCTTTGGCCCTATAGTCTTCAAAGGGATCCGAAATATCTGTTCTCAGATTCCACAGAAATAAGGCTAGCAAAGAGATCCACGAAATACAGATGTAACTCTGTGAGATGAATTAACAGAACACTAAGCAGTTTCTCAGAAAGCTTCTTTCCAGATTTCATCTGAGGATATTTGCTTTTTTACCATAGCCCTCTAAGGGCTTCCAAATATCACTTTGCCAATTCCACAAGAACTGTCTTAGCGAAAGGCTTCTTGAGGGGAAAGCTGTAACTCTCTGAGATGATTTCACAGAACACAAAGAAGTTTCTCAGAAAGCTTCTTTCTCTTTGTTATCGGAGGATATTTCCTTTGGCCCTATAGTCTTCAAAGGGATCCGAAATATCTGTTCTCAGATTCCACAGAAAAAAAGCTAGCAAAGAGATCCACGGAATACAGATGTAACTCTGTGAGATGAATTAACAGAACACTAAGCAGTTTCTCAGAATGCTTCTTTCCAGATTTCATCTGAGGATATTTCCTTTTTCACCATAGCCCTCTATGGGCTTCCAAGTATCACTTTGCCAATTCCACAAGAACTGTCTTAGCGAAAGGCTTCTTGAGGGGAAAGCTGTAACTCTGTGAGATGATTTCACAGAACACAAAGAAGTTTCTCAGAAAGCTTCTTTCTCTTTGTTATCGGAGGATATTTCCTTTGGCCCTATAGTCTTCAAAGGGATCCGAAATATCTGTTCTCAGATTCCACAGCAATAAGGCTAGCAAAGAGATCCACGAAATACAGATGTAACTCTGTGAGATGAATTAACAGAACACTAAGCAGTTTCTCAGAAAGCTTCTTTCCAGATTTCATCTGAGGATATTTCCTTTTTCACCATAGCCCTCTATGGGCTTCCAAATATCACTTTGCCAATTCCACAAGAACAGTCTTAGCGAAAGGCTTCTTGAGGGAAAAGCTGTAACTCTGTGAGATGATTTCACAGAACACAAAGAAGTTTCTCAGAAAGCTTCTTTCTCTTTGTTATCGGAGGATATTTCCATTGGCCCTATAGTCTTCAAAGGGATCCGAAATATCTGTTCTCAGATTCCACAGAAATAAGGCTAGCAAAGAGATCCACGAAATACAGATGTAACTCTGTGAGATGAATTAACAGAACACTAAGCAGTTTCTCAGAAAGCTTCTTTCCAGATTTCATCTGAGGATATTTCCTTTTTCACCATAGCCCTCTATGGGCTTCCAAATATCACTTTGCCAATTCCACAAGAACAGTCTTAGCGAAAGGCTTCTTGAGGGAAAAGCTGAAACTCTGTGAGATGATTTCACAGAACACAAAGAAGTTTCTCAGAAAGCTTCTTTCTCTTTGTTATCGGAGGATATTTCCTTTGGCCCTATAGTCTTCAAAGGGATCCGAAATATCTGTTCTCAGATTCCACAGAAATAAGGCTAGCAAAGAGATCCACGAAATACAGATGTAACTCTGTGAGATGAATTAACAGAACACTAAGCAGTTTCTCAGAAAGCTTCTTTCCAGATTTCATCTGAGGATATTTCCTTTTTCAGCATAGCCCTCTATGGGCTTTCAAATATCACTTTGCCAATTCTACAAGAACTGTCTTAGCGAAAGGCTTCTTGAGGGGAAAGCTGTAACTCTGTGAGATGATTTCACAGAACACAAAGAAGTTTCTCAGAAAGCTTCTTTCTCTTTGTTATCGTTGGATATTTCCTTTGGCCCTATAGTCTTCAAAGGGATCCGAAATATCTATTCTCAGATTCCACAGAAATAAGGCTAGCAAAGAGATCCACGAAATACAGATGTAACTCTGTGAGATGAATTAACAGAACACTAAGCAGTTTCTCAGAAAGCTTCTTTCCAGATTTCATCTGAGGATATTTCCTTTTTCACCATAGCCCTCTATGGGCTTCCAAATATCACTTTGCCAATTCCACAAGAACTGCCTTAGCGAAAGGCTTCTTGAGGGACAAGCTGTAACTCTGTGAGATGATTTCACAGAACACAAAGAAGTTTCTCAGAAAGCTTCTTTCTCTTTGTTATCAGAGGATATTTCCATTGGCCCTATAGTCTTCAAAGGGATCCGAAATATCTGTTCTCAGATTCCACAGAAATAAGGCTAGCAAAGAGATCCACGAAATACAGATGTAGCCCTGTGAGATGAATTAACAGAACACTAAGCAGTTTCTCAGAAAGCTTCTTTCCAGATTTCATCTGAGGATATTTCCTTTTTCACCATGGCCCTCTATGGGCTTCCAAATATCACTTTGCCAATTCCACAAGAACTGTCTTAGCGAAAGGCTTCTTGAGGGGAAAGCTGTAACTCTCTGAGATGATTTCACAGAACACAAAGGAGTTTCTCAGAAAGCTTCTTTCTCTGTGATCGGACGATATTTCCTTTGGCCCTATAGTCTTCAAAGGGATCCCAAATATCTGTTCTCAGATTCCACAGAAAAAAGGCTAGCAAAGAGATCCACGAAATACAGATGTAACTCTGTGAGATGAATTAACAGAACACTAAGCAGTTTCTCAGAAAGCTTCTTTCCAGATTTCATCTGTGGATATTTGCTTTTTTACCATAGCCCTCTATGGGCTTCCAAATATCACTTTTCCAATTCCACAAGAACTGTCTTAGCGAAAGGCTTCTTGAGGGGAAAGCTGTAACTCTGTGAGATGATTTCACAGAACACAAAGAAGTTTCTCAGAAAGCTTCTTTCTCTTTGTTATCGGAGGATATTTCCTTTGGCCCTATAGTCTTCAAAGGGATCCGAAATATCTGTTCTCAGATTCCACAGAAAAAAGGCTAGCAAAGAGATCCACGAAATACAGATGTAACTCTGTGAGATGAATTAATAGAACACTAAGCAGTTTCTCAGAAAGCTTCTTTCCAGATTTCATCTGAGAATATTTCCTTTTTCACCATAGCCCTCTATGGGCTTTCAAATATCACTTTGCCAATTCCACAAGAACTGTCTTAGCGAAAGGCTTATTTAGGGGAAAGCTGTAACTCTGTGAGATGATTTCACAGAACACAAAGAAGTTTCTCAGAAAGCTTCTTTCTCTTTGTTATCAGAGGATATTTCCTTTGGCCCTATAGTCTTCAAAGGGATCCGTAATATCTGTTCTCAGATTCCACAGAAATAAGGCTAGCAAAGAGATCCACGAAATACAGATGTAACTCTGTGAGATGAATTAACAGAACACTAAGCAGTTTCTCAGAAAGCTTCTTTCCAGATTTCATCTGAGGATATTTGCTTTTTCACCATAGCCCTCTATGGGCTTCCAAATATCACTTTGCCAATTCCACAAGAACTGTCTTAGCGAAAGGCTTCTTGAGGGAAAAGCTGAAACTCTGTGAGATGATTTCACAGAACACAAAGAAGTTTCTCAGAAAGCTTCTTTCTCTTTGTTATCGGAGGATATTTCCTTTGGCCCTATAGTCTTCAAAGGGATCCGAAATATCTGTTCTCAGATTCCACAGAAATAAGGCTAGCAAAGAGATCCACGAAATACAGATGTAACTCTGTGAGATGAATTAACAGAACACTAAGCAGTTTCTCAGAAAGCTTCTTTCCAGATTTCATCTGAGGATATTTCCTTTTTCACCATGGCCCTCTATGGGCTTCCAAATATCACTTTGCCTATTCCACAAGAACTGTATTAGAGAAAGGCTTCTTGAGGGGAAAGCTGTAACTCTCTGAGATGATTTCACAGAACACAAAGGAGTTTCTCAGAAAGCTTCTTTCTCTTTGTTATCGCACGATATTTCCTTTGGCCCTATAGTCTTCAAAGGGATCCGAAATATCTGTTCTCAAATTCCACAGATATAAGGCTAGCAAAGAGATCCACGAAATACAGATGTAACTCTGTGAGATGAATTAACAGAACACTAAGCAATTTCTCAGAAAGCTTCTTTCCAAATTTCATCTGAGGATATTTCCTTTTTCACCCTAGCCCTCTATGGGCTTCCAAATATCACTTTGCCAATTCCACAAGAACTGTCTTAGCGAAAGGCTTCTTGAGGGGAAAGCTGTAACTCTGTGAGATGATTTCACAGAACACAAAGAAGTTTCTCAGAAAGCTTCGTTCTCTTTGTTATCGGAGGATATTTCCTTTGGCCCTATAGTCTTCAAAGGGATCCGAAATATCTGTTCTCAGATTCCACAGAAATAAGGCTAGCAAAGAGATCCACGAAATACAGATGTAACACTGTGAGATGAATTAACAGAACACTAAGCAGTTTCTCAGAAAGCTTCTTTCCAGATTTCATCTGAGGATGTTTCCTTTTTCACCATAGCCCTCTATGGGCTTTCAAATATCACTTTGCCAATTCCACAAGAACTGTCTTAGCGAAAGGCTTCTTGAGGGGAAAGCTGTAACTCTGTGAGATGATTTCACAGAACACAAAGAAGTTTCTCAGAAAGCTTCTTTCTCTTTGTTATCGGAGGATATTTCCTTTGGCCCTATAGTCTTCAAAGGGATCCGAAATATCTATTCTCAGATTCCACAGAAATAAGGCTAGCAAAGAGATCCACGAAATACAGATGCAACTCTGTGAGATGAATTAAGAGAACACTAAGCAGTTTCTCAGAAAGCTTCTTTCCAGATTTCATCTGAGGATATTTCCTTTTTCACCATAGCCCTCTATGGGCTTCCAAATATCACTTTGCCAATTCCACAAGAACTGTCTTAGCGAAAGGCTTCTTGAGGGACAAGATGTAACTCTGTGAGATGATTTCACAGAACACAAAGAAGTTTCTCAGAAAGCTTCTTTCTCTTTGTTATCAGAGGATATTTCCATTGGCCCTATAGTCTTCAAAGGGATCCGAAATATCTGTTCTCAGATTCCACAGAAATAAGGCTAGCAAAGAGATCCACGAAATACAGATGTAACTCTGTGAGATGAATTAACAGAACACTAAGCAGTTTCTCAGAAAGCTTCTTTCCAGATTTCATCTGAGGATATTTCCTTTTTCACCATGGCCCTCTATGGGCTTCCAAATATCACTTTGCCAATTCCACAAGAACTGTCTTAGCGAAAGGCTTCTTGAGGGGAAAGCTGTAACTCTCTGAGATGATTTCACAGAACACAAAGGAGTTTCTCAGAAAGCTTCTTTCTCTTTGTGATCGGACGATATTTCCTTTGGCCCTATAGTCTTCAAAGGGATCCGAAATATCTGTTCTCAGATTCCACAGAAAAAAGGCTAGCAAAGAGATCCACGAAATACAGATGTAACTCTGTGAGATGAATTAACAGAACACTAAGCAGTTTCTCAGAAAGCTTCTTTCCAGATTTCATCTGAGGATATTTGCTTTTTTACCATAGCCCTCTATGGGCTTCCAAATATCACTTTGCCAATTCCACAGGAACTGTCTTAGCGAAAGGCTTCTTGAGTGGAAAGCTGTAACTCTGTGAGATGATTTCACAGAACACAAAGAAGTTTCTCAGAAAGCTTCTTTCTCTTTGTTATCGGAGGATATTTCCTTTGGCCCTATAGTCTTCAAAGGGATCCGAAATATCTGTTCTCAGATTCCACAGAAAAAAGGCTAGCAAAGAGATCCACGAAATACAGATGTAACTCTGTGAGATGAATTAACAGAACACTAAGCAGTTTCTCAGAAAGCTTCTTTCCAGATTTCTTCTGAGAATATTTCCTTTTTCACCATAGCCCTCTATGGGCTTTCAAATATCACTTTGCCAATTCCACAAGAACTGTCTTAGCGAAAGGCTTCTTGAGGGGAAAGCTGTAACTCTGTGAGATGATTTCACAGAACACAAAGAAGTTTCTCAGAAAGCTTCTTTCTCTTTGTTATCGGAGGATATTTCCTTTGGCCCTATAGTCTTCAAAGGGATCCGAAATATCTGTTCTCAGATTCCACAGAAATAAGGCTAGCAAAGAGATCCACGAAATACAGATGTAACACTGTGAGATGAATTAACAGAACACTAAGCAGTTTCTCAGAAAGCTTCTTTCCAGATTTCATCTGAGGATATTTCCTTTTTCACCATAGCCCTCTATGGGCTTCCAAATATCACTTTGCCAATTCCACAAGAACAGTCTTAGCGAAAGGCTTCTTGAGGGAAAAGCTGAAACTCTGTGAGATGATTTCACAGAACACAAAGAAGTTTCTCAGAAAGCTTCTTTCTCTTTGTTATCGGAGGATATTTCCATTGGCCCTATAGTCTTCAAAGGGATCCGAAATATCTGTTCTCAGATTCCACAGAAATAAGGCTAACAAAGAGATCCACGAAATACAGATGTAACTCTGTGAGATGAATTAACAGAACACTAAGCAGTTTCTCAGAAAGCTTCTTTCCAGATTTCATCTGAGGATATTTCCTTTTTCACCATAGCCCTCTATGGGCTTTCAAATATCACTTTGCCAATTCCACAAGAACTGTCTTAGCGAAAGGCTTCTTGAGGGGAAAGCTGTAACTCTGTGAGATGATTTCACAGAACACAAAGAAGTTTCTCAGAAAGCTTCTTTCTCTTTGTTATCGGAGGATATTTCCTTTGGCCCTATAGTCTTCAAAGGGTTCCGAAATATCTATTCTCAGATTCCACAGAAATAAGGCTAGCAAAGAGATCCACGAAATACAGATGTAACTCTGTGAGATGAATTAACAGAACACTAAGCAGTTTCTCAGAAAGCTTCTTTCCAGATTTCATCTGAGGATATTTCCTTTTTCACCATAGCCCTCTATGGGCTTCCAAATATCACTTTGCCAATTCCACAAGAACTGTCTTAGCGAAAGGCTTCTTCAGGGGAAAGCTGTAACTCTGTGAGATGATTTCACAGAACACAAAGAAGTTTCTCAGAAAGCTTCTTTCTCTTTGTTATCGGAGGATATTTCCTTTGGCCCTATAGACTTCAAAGGGATCCGAAATATCTGTTCTCAGATTCCACAGAAAAAAGGCTAGCAAAGAGATCCACGAAATACAGATGTAACTCTGTGAGATGAATTAACAGAACACTAAGCAGTTTCTCAGAAAGCTTCTTTCCAGATTTCATCTGAGAATATTTCCTTTTTCACCATAGCCCTCTATGGGCTTTCAAATATCACTTTGCCAATTCCACAAGAACTGTCTTAGCGAAAGGCTTCTTGAGGGGAAAGCTGTAACTCTGTGAGATGATTTCACAGAACACAAAGAAGTTTCTCAGAAAGCTTCTTTCTCTTTGTTATCGGAGGATATTTCCTTTGGCCCTATAGTCTTCAAAGGGATCCGAAATATCTGTTCTCAGATTCCACAGAAATAAGGCTAGCAAAGAGATCCACGAAATACAGATGTAACACTGTGAGATGAATTAACAGAACACTAAGCAGTTTCTCAGAAAGCTTCTTTCCAGATTTCATCTGAGGATATTTCCTTTTTCACCATGGCCCTCTATGGGCTTCCAAATATCACTTTGCCAATTCCACAAGAACAGTCTTAGCGAAAGGCTTCTTGAGGGAAAAGCTGAAACTCTGTGAGATGATTTCACAGAACACAAAGAAGTTTCTCAGAAAGCTTCTTTCTCTTTGTTATCGGAGGATATTTCCTTTGGCCCTATAGTCTTCAAAGGGATCCGAAATATCTATTCTCAGATTCCACAGAAATAAGGCTAGCAAAGAGATCCACGAAATACAGATGTAACTCTGTGAGATGAATTAACAGAACACTAAGCAGTTTCTCAGAAAGCTTCTTTCCAGATTTCATCTGAGGATATTTCCTTTTTCACCATAGCCCTCTATGGGCTTCCAAATATCACTTTGCCAATTCCACAAGAACTGTCTTAGCAAAAGGCTTCTTGAGGGGAAAGCTGTAACTCTGTGAGATGATTTCACAGAACACAAAGAAGTTTCTCAGAAAGCTTCTTTCTCTTTGTTATCGGAGGATATTTCCATTTTCCCTATAGTCTTCAAAGGGATCCGAAATATCTGTTCTCAGATTCCACAGAAATAAGGCTAGCAAAGAGATCCACGAAATACAGATGTAACTCTGTGAGATGAATTAACAGAACACTAAGCAGTTTCTCAGAAAGCTTCTTTCCAGATTTCATCTGAGGATATTTCCTTTTTCACCATGGCCCTCTAGGGGCTTCCAAATATCACTTTGCCAATTCCACAAGAACAGTCTTAGCGAAAGGCTTCTTGAGGGAAAAGCTGAAACTCTGTGAGATGATTTCACAGAACACAAAGAAGTTTCTCAGAAAGCTTCTTTCTCTTTGTTATCGGAGGATATTTCCTTTGGCCCTATAGTCTTCAAAGGGATCCGAAATATCTGTTCTCAGATTCCACAGAAATAAGGCTAGCAAAGAGATCCACGAAATACAGATGTAACTCTGTGAGATGAATTAACAGAACACTAAGCAGTTTCTCAGAAAGCTTCTTTCCAGATTTCATCTGAGGATATTTCCTTTTTCACCATGGCCCTCTATTGGCTTCCAAATATCACTTTGCCAATTCCACAAGAAGTGTATTAGAGAAAGGCTTCTTGAGGGGAAAGCTGTAACTCTCTGAGATGATTTCACAGAACACAAAGGAGTTTCTCAGAAAGCTTCTTTCTCTTTGTTATCGGACGATATTTCCTTTGGCCCTATAGTCTTCAAAGGGATCCGATATATCTGTTCTCAGATTCCACAGATATAAGGCTAGCAAAGAGATCCACGAAATACAGATGTAACTCTGTGAGATGAATTAACAGAACACTAAGCAATTTCTCAGAAAGCTTCTTTCCAGATTTCATCTGAGGATATTTCCTTTTTCACCCTAGCCCTCTATGGGCTTCCAAATATCACTTTGCCAATTCCACAAGAACTGTCTTAGCGAAAGGCTTCTTGAGGGGAAAGCTGTAACTCTGTGAGATGATTTCACAGAACACAAAGAAGTTTCTCAGAAAGCTTCGTTCTCTTTGTTATCGGAGGATATTTCCTTTGGCCCTATAGTCTTCAAAGGGATCCGAAATATCTGTTCTCAGATTCCACAGAAATAAGGCTAGCAAAGAGATCCACGAAATACAGATGTAACTCTGTGAGATGAATTAACAGAACACTAAGCAGTTTCTCAGAAAGCTTCTTTCCAGATTTCATCTGAGGATATTTGCTTTTTCACCATAGCCCTCTATGGGCTTCCAAATATCACTTTGCCAATTCCACAAGAACTGTCTTAGCGAAAGGCTTCTTGAGGGGAAAGCTGTAACTCTGTGAGATGATTTCACAGAACACAAAGAAGTTTCTCAGAAAGCTTCTTTCTCTTTGTTATCGGACGATATTTCCTTTGGCCCTATAGTCTTCAAAGGGATCCGAAATATCTGTTCTCAGATTCCACAGAAAAAAAGCTAGCAAAGAGATCCACGGAATACAGATGTAACTCTGTGAGATGAATTAACAGAACACTAAGCAGTTTCTCAGAAAGCTTCTTTCCAGATTTCATCTGAGGATATTTCCTTTTTCACCATGGCCCTCTATGGGCTTCCAAATATCACTTTGCCAATTCCACAAGAACTGTCTTAGCGAAAGGCTTCTTGAGGGGAAAGCTGTAACTCTCTGAGATGATTTCACAGAACACAAAGGAGTTTCTCAGAAAGCTTCTTTCTCTTTGTTATCAGACGATATTTCCTTTGGCCCTATAGTCTTCAAAGGGATCCGAAATATCTGTTCTCAGATTCCACAGAAATAAGGCTAGCAAAGAGATCCACGAAATACAGATGTAACTCTGTGAGATGAATTAACAGAACACTAAGCAGTTTCTCAGAAAGCTTCTTTCCAGATTTCATCTGAGAATATTTCCTTTTTCACCATAGCCCTCTATGGGCTTTCAAATATCACTTTGCCAATTCCACAAGAACTGTCTTAGCGAAAGGCTTCTTGAGGGGAAAGCTGTAACTCTGTGAGATGATGTCACAGAACACAAAGAAGTTTCTCAGAAAGCTTCTTTCTCTTTGTTATCGGAGGATATTTCCTTTGGCCCTATAGTCTTCAAAGGGATCCGAAATATCTGTTCTCAGATTCCACAGAAATAAGGCTAGCAAAGAGATCCACGAAATACAGATGTAACACTGTGAGATGAATTAACAGAACACTAAGCAGTTTCTCAGAAAGCTTCTTTCCAGATTTCATCTGAGGATATTTCCTTTTTCACCATGGCCCTCTATGGGCTTCCAAATATCACTTTGCCAATTCCACAAGAACAGTCTTAGCGAAAGGCTTCTTGAGGGAAAAGCTGAAACTCTGTGAGATGATTTCACAGAACACAAAGAAGTTTCTCAGAAAGCTTCTTTCTCTTTGTTATCGGAGGATATTTCCTTTGGCCCTATAGTCTTCAAAGGGATCCGAAATATCTATTCTCAGATTCCACAGAAATAAGGCTAGCAAAGAGATCCACGAAATACAGATGTAACTCTGTGAGATGAATTAACAGAACACTAAGCAGTTTCTCAGAAAGCTTCTTTCCAGATTTCATCTGAGGATATTTCCTTTTTCACCATAGCCCTCTATGGGCTTCCAAATATCACTTTGCCAATTCCACAAGAACTGTCTTAGCAAAAGGCTTCTTGAGGGGAAAGCTGTAACTCTGTGAGATGATTTCACAGAACACAAAGAAGTTTCTCAGAAAGCTTCTTTCTCTTTGTTATCGGAGGATATTTCCATTTTCCCTATAGTCTTCAAAGGGATCCGAAATATCTGTTCTCAGATTCCACAGAAATAAGGCTAGCAAAGAGATCCACGAAATACAGATGTAACTCTGTGAGATGAATTAACAGAACACTAAGCAGTTTCTCAGAAAGCTTCTTTCCAGATTTCATCTGAGGATATTTCCTTTTTCACCATGGCCCTCTAGGGGCTTCCAAATATCACTTTGCCAATTCCACAAGAACAGTCTTAGCGAAAGGCTTCTTGAGGGAAAAGCTGAAACTCTGTGAGATGATTTCACAGAACACAAAGAAGTTTCTCAGAAAGCTTCTTTCTCTTTGTTATCGGAGGATATTTCCTTTGGCCCTATAGTCTTCAAAGGGATCCGAAATATCTGTTCTCAGATTCCACAGAAATAAGGCTAGCAAAGAGATCCACGAAATACAGATGTAACTCTGTGAGATGAATTAACAGAACACTAAGCAGTTTCTCAGAAAGCTTCTTTCCAGATTTCATCTGAGGATATTTCCTTTTTCACCATGGCCCTCTATTGGCTTCCAAATATCACTTTGCCAATTCCACAAGAAGTGTATTAGAGAAAGGCTTCTTGAGGGGAAAGCTGTAACTCTCTGAGATGATTTCACAGAACACAAAGGAGTTTCTCAGAAAGCTTCTTTCTCTTTGTTATCGGACGATATTTCCTTTGGCCCTATAGTCTTCAAAGGGATCCGATATATCTGTTCTCAGATTCCACAGATATAAGGCTAGCAAAGAGATCCACGAAATACAGATGTAACTCTGTGAGATGAATTAACAGAACACTAAGCAATTTCTCAGAAAGCTTCTTTCCAGATTTCATCTGAGGATATTTCCTTTTTCACCCTAGCCCTCTATGGGCTTCCAAATATCACTTTGCCAATTCCACAAGAACTGTCTTAGCGAAAGGCTTCTTGAGGGGAAAGCTGTAACTCTGTGAGATGATTTCACAGAACACAAAGAAGTTTCTCAGAAAGCTTCGTTCTCTTTGTTATCGGAGGATATTTCCTTTGGCCCTATAGTCTTCAAAGGGATCCGAAATATCTGTTCTCAGATTCCACAGAAATAAGGCTAGCAAAGAGATCCACGAAATACAGATGTAACTCTGTGAGATGAATTAACAGAACACTAAGCAGTTTCTCAGAAAGCTTCTTTCCAGATTTCATCTGAGGATATTTGCTTTTTCACCATAGCCCTCTATGGGCTTCCAAATATCACTTTGCCAATTCCACAAGAACTGTCTTAGCGAAAGGCTTCTTGAGGGGAAAGCTGTAACTCTGTGAGATGATTTCACAGAACACAAAGAAGTTTCTCAGAAAGCTTCTTTCTCTTTGTTATCGGACGATATTTCCTTTGGCCCTATAGTCTTCAAAGGGATCCGAAATATCTGTTCTCAGATTCCACAGAAAAAAAGCTAGCAAAGAGATCCACGGAATACAGATGTAACTCTGTGAGATGAATTAACAGAACACTAAGCAGTTTCTCAGAAAGCTTCTTTCCAGATTTCATCTGAGGATATTTCCTTTTTCACCATGGCCCTCTATGGGCTTCCAAATATCACTTTGCCAATTCCACAAGAACTGTCTTAGCGAAAGGCTTCTTGAGGGGAAAGCTGTAACTCTCTGAGATGATTTCACAGAACACAAAGGAGTTTCTCAGAAAGCTTCTTTCTCTTTGTGATCAGACGATATTTCCTTTGGCCCTATAGTCTTCAAAGGGATCCGAAATATCTGTTCTCAGATTCCACAGAAATAAGGCTAGCAAAGAGATCCACGAAATACAGATGTAACACTGTGAGATGAATTAACAGAACACTAAGCAGTTTCTCAGAAAGCTTCTTTCCAGATTTCATCTGAGGATATTTCCTTTTTCACCATAGCCCTCTATGGGCTTCCAAATATCACTTTGCCAATTCCACAAGAACTGTCTTAGCGAAAGGCTTCTTGAGGGAAAAGCTGAAACTCTGTGAGATGATTTCACAGAACACAAAGAAGTTTCTCAGAAAGCTTCTTTCTCTTTCTTATCGGAGGATATTTCCTTTGGCCTATAGTCTTCAAAGGGATCCGAAATATCTGTTCTCAGATTCCACAGAAATAAGGCTAGCAAAGAGATCCACGAAATACAGATGTAACTCTGTGAGATGAATTAACAGAACACTAAGCAGTTTCTCAGAAAGCTTCTTTCCAGATTTCATCTGAGGATATTTCCTTTTCCAGCATGGCCCTCTATGGGCTTCCAAATATCACTTTGCCAATTCCACAAGAACTGTCTTAGCGAAAGGCTTCTTGAGGGGAAAGCTGTAACTCTCTGAGATGATTTCACAGAACACAAAGGAGTTTCTCAGAAAGCTTCTTTCTCTTTGTGATCGGACGATATTTCCTTTGGCCCTATAGTCTTCAAAGGGATCCGAAATATCTGTTCTCAGATTCCACAGAAAAAAGGCTAGCAAAGAGATCCACGAAATACAGATGTAACTCTGTGAGATGAATTAACAGAACACTAAGCAGTTTCTCAGAAAGCTTCTTTCCAGATTTCATCTGAGGATATTTGCTTTTTTACCATAGCCCTCTATGGGCTTCCAAATATCACTTTGCCAATTCCACAAGAACTGTCTTAGCGAAAGGCTTCTGGAGGGGAAAGCTGTAACTCTGTGAGATGACTTCACAGAACACAAAGAAGTTTCTCAGAAAGCTTCTTTCTCTTTGTTATCGGAGGATATTTCCTTTGGCCCTATAGTCTTCAAAGGGATCCGAAATATCTGTTCTCAGATTCCACAGAAAAAAGGCTAGCAAAGAGATCGACGAAATACAGATGTAACTTTGTGAGATGAATTAACAGAACACTAAGCAGTTTCTCAGAAAGCTTCGTTCCAGATTTCATCTGAGAATATTTCCTTTTTCACCATAGCCCTCTATGGGCTTTCAAATATCACTTTGCCAATTCCACAAGAACTGTCTTAGCGAAAGGCTTATTTAGGGGAAAGCTGTAACTCTGTGAGATGATTTCACAGAACACAAAGAAGTTTCTCAGAAAGCTTCTTTCTCTTTGTTATCGGAGGATATTTCCTTTGGCCCTGTAGTCTTCAAAGGGATCCGTAATATCTGTTCTCAGATTCCACAGAAATAAGGCTAGCAAAGAGATCCACGAAATACAGATGTAACACTGTGAGATGAATTAACAGAACACTAAGCAGTTTCTCAGAAAGCTTCTTTCCAGATTTCATCTGAGGATATTTGCTTTTTCACCATAGCCCTCTATGGGCTTCCAAATATCACTTTGCCAATTCCACAAGAACAGTCTTAGCGAAAGGCTTCTTGAGGGAATAGCTGAAACTCTGTGAGATGATTTCACAGAACACAAAGAAGTTTCTCAGAAAGCTTCTTTCTCTTTGTTATCGGAGGATATTTCCTTTGGCCCTATAGTCTTCAAAGGGATCCGAAATATCTGTTCTCAGATTCCACAGAAAAAAGGCTAGCAAAGAGATCCACGAAATACAGATGTAACTCTGTGAGATGAATTAACAGAACACTAAGCAGTTTCTCAGAAAGCTTCTTTCCAGATTTCATCTGTGGATATTTGCTTTTTTACCATAGCCCTCTATGGGCTTCCAAATATCACTTTTCCAATTCCACAAGAACTGTCTTAGCGAAAGGCTTCTTGAGGGGAAAGCTGTAACTCTGTGAGATGATTTCACAGAACACAAAGAAGTTTCTCAGAAAGCTTCTTTCTCTTTGTTATCGGAGGATATATCCTTTGGCCCTATAGTCTTCAAAGGGATCCGAAATATCTATTCTCAGATTCCACAGAAATAAGGCTAGCAAAGAGATCCACGAAATACAGATGCAACTCTGTGAGATGAATTAAGAGAACACTAAGCAGTTTCTCAGAAAGCTTCTTTCCAGATTTCATCTGAGGATATTTCCTTTTTCACCATAGCCCTCTATGGGCTTCCAAATATCACTTTGCCAATTCCACAAGAACTGTCTTAGCGAAAGGCTTCTTGAGGGACAAGATGTAACTCTGTGAGATGATTTCACAGAACACAAAGAAGTTTCTCAGAAAGCTTCTTTCTCTTTGTTATCAGAGGATATTTCCATTGGCCCTATAGTCTTCAAAGGGATCCGAAATATCTGTTCTCAGATTCCACAGAAATAAGGCTAGCAAAGAGATCCACGAAATACAGATGTAACTCTGTGAGATGAATTAACAGAACACTAAGCAGTTTCTCAGAAAGCTTCTTTCCAGATTTCATCTGAGGATATTTCCTTTTTCACCATGGCCCTCTATGGGCTTCCAAATATCACTTTGCCAATTCCACAAGAACTGTCTTAGCGAAAGGCTTCTTGAAGGGAAAGCTGTAACTCTCTGAGATGATTTCACAGAACACAAAGGAGTTTCTCAGAAAGCTTCTTTCTCTTTGTGATCGGACGATATTTCCTTTGGCCCTATAGTCTTCAAAGGGATCCGAAATATCTGTTCTCAGATTCCACAGAAAAAAGGCTAGCAAAGAGATCCACGAAATACAGATGTAACTCTGTGAGATGAATTAACAGAACACTAAGCAGTTTCTCAGAAAGCTTCTTTCCAGATTTCTTCTGAGAATATTTCCTTTTTCACCATAGCCCTCTATGGGCTTTCAAATATCACTTTGCCAATTCCACAAGAACTGTCTTAGCGAAAGGCTTCTTGAGGGGAAAGCTGTAACTCTGTGAGATGATTTCACAGAACACAAAGAAGTTTCTCAGAAAGCTTCTTTCTCTTTGTTATCGGAGGATATTTCCTTTGGCCCTATAGTCTTCAAAGGGATCCGAAATATCTGTTCTCAGATTCCACAGAAATAACGCTAGCAAAGAGATCCACGAAATACAGATGTAACACTGTGAGATGAATTAACAGAACACTAAGCAGTTTCTCAGAAAGCTTCTTTCCAGATTTCATCTGAGGATATTTCCTTTTTCACCATAGCCCTCTATGGGCTTCCAAATATCACTTTGCCAATTCCACAAGAACAGTCTTAGCGAAAGGCTTCTTGAGGGAAAAGCTGAAACTCTGTGAGATGATTTCACAGAACACAAAGAAGTTTCTCAGAGAGCTTCTTTCTCTTTGTTATCGGAGGATATTTCCTTTGGCCCTATAGTCTTCAAAGGGATCCGAAATATCTGTTCTCAGATTCCACAGAAATAAGGCTAACAAAGAGATCCACGAAATACAGATGTAACTCTGTGAGATGAATTAACAGAACACTAAGCAGTTTCTCAGAAAGCTTCTTTCCAGATTTCATCTGAGGATATTTCCTTTTTCACCATAGCCCTCTATGGGCTTTCAAATATCACTTTGCCAATTCCACAAGAACTGTCTTAGCGAAAGGCTTCTTGAGGGGAAAGCTGTAACTCTGTGAGATGATTTCACAGAACACAAAGAAGTTTCTCAGAAAGCTTCTTTCTCTTTGTTATCGGAGGATATTTCCTTTGGCCCTATAGTCTTCAAAGGGTTCCGAAATATCTATTCTCAGATTCCACAGAAATAAGGCTAGCAAAGAGATCCACGAAATACAGATGTAACTCTGTGAGATGAATTAACAGAACACTAAGCAGTTTCTCAGAAAGCTTCTTTCCAGATTTCATCTGAGGATATTTCCTTTTTCACCATAGCCCTCTATGGGCTTCCAAATATCACTTTGCCAATTCCACAAGAACTGTCTTAGCGAAAGGCTTCTTGAGGGGAAAGCTGTAACTCTGTGAGATGATTTCACAGAACACAAAGAAGTTTCTCAGAAAGCTTGTTTCTCTTTGTTATCGGAGGATATTTCCTTTGGCCCTATAGACTTCAAAGGGATCCGAAATATCTGTTCTCAGATTCCACAGAAAAAAGGCTAGCAAAGAGATCCACGAAATACAGATGTAACTCTGTGAGATGAATTAACAGAACACTAAGCAGTTTCTCAGAAAGCTTCTTTCCAGATTTCATCTGAGAATATTTCCTTTTTCACCATAGCCCTCTATGGGCTTTCAAATATCACTTTGCCAATTCCACAAGAACTGTCTTAGCGAAAGGCTTCTTGAGGGGAAAGCTGTAATTCTGTGAGATGATTTCACAGAACACAAAGAAGTTTCTCAGAAAGCTTCTTTCTCTTTGTTATCGGAGGATATTTCCTTTGGCCCTATAGTCTTCAAAGGGATCCGAAATATCTGTTCTCAGATTCCACAGAAATAAGGCTAGCAAAGAGATCCACGAAATACAGATGTAACACTGTGAGATGAATTAACAGAACACTAAGCAGTTTCTCAGAAAGCTTCTTTCCAGATTTCATCTGAGGATATTTCCTTTTTCACCATGGCCCTCTATGGGCTTCCAAATATCACTTTGCCAATTCCACAAGAACAGTCTTAGCGAAAGGCTTCTTGAGGGAAAAGCTGAAACTCTGTGAGATGATTTCACAGAACACAAAGAAGTTTCTCAGAAAGCTTCTTTCTCTTTGTTATCGGAGGATATTTCCTTTGGCCCTATAGTCTTCAAAGGGATCCGAAATATCTATTCTCAGATTCCACAGAAATAAGGCTAGCAAAGAGATCCACGAAATACAGATGTAACTCTGTGAGATGAATTAACAGAACACTAAGCAGTTTCTCAGAAAGCTTCTTTCCAGATTTCATCTGAGGATATTTCCTTTTTCACCATAGCCCTCTATGGGCTTCCAAATATCACTTTGCCAGTTCCACAAGAACTGTCTTAGCAAAAGGCTTCTTGAGGGGAAAGCTGTAACTCTGTGAGATGATTTCACAGAACACAAAGAAGTTTCTCAGAAAGCTTCTTTCTCTTTGTTATCGGAGGATATTTCCATTTTCCCTATAGTCTTCAAAGGGATCCGAAATATCTGTTCTCAGATTCCACAGAAATAAGGCTAGCAAAGGGATCCACGAAATACAGATGTAACTCTGTGAGATGAATTAACAGAACACTAAGCAGTTTCTCAGAAAGCTTCTTTCCAGATTTCATCTGAGGATATTTCCTTTTTCACCATGGCCCTCTATGGGCTTCCAAATATCACTTTGCCAATTCCACAAGAACAGTCTTAGCGAAAGGCTTCTTGAGGGAAAAGCTGAAACTCTGTGAGATGATTTCACAGAACACAAAGAAGTTTCTCAGAAAGCTTCTTTCTCTTTGTTATCGGAGGATATTTCCTTTGGCCCTATAGTCTTCAAAGGGATCCGAAATATCTGTTCTCAGATTCCACAGAAATAAGGCTAGCAAAGAGATCCACGAAATACAGATGTAACTCTGTGAGATGAATTAACAGAACACTAAGCAGTTTCTCAGAAAGCTTCTTTCCAGATTTCATCTGAGGATATTTCCTTTTTCACCATGGCCCTCTATTGGCTTCCAAATATCACTTTGCCAATTCCACAAGAAGTGTATTAGAGAAAGGCTTCTTGAGGGGAAAGCTGTAACTCTCTGAGATGATTTCACAGAACACAAAGGAATTTCTCAGAAAGCTTCTTTCTCTTTGTTATCGGACGATATTTCCTTTGGCACTATAGTCTTCAAAGGGATCCGATATATCTGTTCTCAGATTCCACAGATATAAGGCTAGCAAAGAGATCCACGAAATACAGATGTAACTCTGTGAGATGAATTAACAGAACACTAAGCAATTTCTCAGAAAGCTTCTTTCCAGATTTCATCTGAGGATATTTCCTTTTTCACCCTAGCCCTCTATGGGCTTCCAAATATCACTTTGCCAATTCCACAAGAACTGTCTTAGCGAAAGGCTTCTTGAGGGGAAAGCTGTAACTCTGTGAGATGATTTCACAGAACACAAAGAAGTTTCTCAGAAAGCTTCGTTCTCTTTGTTATCGGAGGATATTTCCTTTGGCCCTATAGTCTTCAAAGGGATCCGAAATATCTGTTCTCAGATTCCACAGAAATAAGGCTAGCAAAGAGATCCACGAAATACAGATGTAACTCTGTGAGATGAATTAACAGAACACTAAGCAGTTTCTCAGAAAGCTTCTTTCCAGATTTCATCTGAGGATATTTCCTTTTTCACCATAGCCCTCTATGGGCTTCCAAATATCACTTTGCCAATTCCACAAGAACTGTCTTAGCGAAAGGCTTCTTGAGGGGAAAGCTGTAACTCTGTGAGATGATTTCACAGAACACAAAGAAGTTTCTCAGAAAGCTTCTTTCTCTTTGTTATCGGACGATATTTCCTTTGGCCCTATAGTCTTCAAAGGGCTCGAAATATCTGTTCTCAGATTCCACAGAAAAAAAGCTAGCAAAGAGATCCACGGAATACAGATGTAACTCTGTGAGATGAATTAACAGAACACTAAGCAGTTTCTCAGAAAGCTTCTTTCCAGATTTCATCTGAGGATATTTCCTTTTTCACCATGGCCCTCTATGGGCTTCCAAATATCACTTTGCCAATTCCACAAGAACTGTCTTAGCGAAAGGCTTCTTGAGGAGAAAGCTGTAACTCTCTGAGATGATTTCACAGAACACAAAGGAGTTTCTCAGAAAGCTTCTTTCTCTTTGTGATCGGACGATATTTCCTTTGGCCCTATAGTCTTCAAAGGGATCCGAAATATCTGTTCTCAGATTCCACAGAAATAAGGCTAGCAAAGAGATCCACGAAATACAGATGTAACACTGTGAGATGAATTAACAGAACACTAAGCAGTTTCTCAGAAAGCTTCTTTCCAGATTTCATCTGAGGATATTTCCTTTTTCACCATAGCCCTCTATGGGCTTTCAAATATCACTTTGCCAATTCCACAAGAACTGTCTTAGCGAAAGGCTTCTTGAGGGAAAAGCTGAAACTCTGTGAGATGATTTCACAGAACACAAAGAAGTTTCTCAGAAAGCTTCTTTCTCTTTCTTATCGGAGGATATTTCCTTTGGCCTATAGTCTTCAAAGGGATCCGAAATATCTGTTCTCAGATTCCACAGAAATAAGGCTAGCAAAGAGATCCACGAAATACAGATGTAACTCTGTGAGATGAATTAACAGAACACTAAGCAGTTTCTTAGAAAGCTTCTTTCCAGATTTCATCTGAGGATATTTCCTTTTTCACCATAGCCCTCTATGGGCTTTCAAATATCACTTTGCCAATTCCACAAGAACTGTCTTAGCGAAAGGCTTCTTGAGGGGAAAGCTGTAACTCTGTGAGATGATTTCACAGAACACAAAGAAGTTTCTCAGAAAGCTTCTTTCTCTTTGTTATCGGAGGATATTTCCTTTGGCCCTATAGTCTTCAAAGGGATCCGAAATATCTATTCTCAGATTCCACAGAAATAAGGCTAGCAAAGAGATCCACGAAATACAGATGTAACTCTGTGAGATGAATTAACAGAACACTAAGCAGTTTCTCAGAAAGCTTCTTTCCAGATTTCATCTGAGGATATTTCCTTTTTCACCGTAGCCCTCTATGGGCTTCCAAATATCACTTTGCCAATTCCACAAGAACTGTCTTAGCGAAAGGCTTCTTGAGGGAAAAGCTGTAACTCTGTGAGATGATTTCACAGAACACAAAGAAGTTTCTTAGAAAGCTTCTTTCTCTTTGTTATCAGAGGATATTTCCATTGGCCCTATAGTCTTCAAAGGGATCCGAAATATCTGTTCTCAGATTCCACAGAAATAAGGCTAGCAAAGAGATCCACGAAATACAGATGTAACTCTGTGAGATGAATTAACAGAACACTAAGCAGTTTCTCAGAAAGCTTCTTTCCAGATTTCATCTGAGGATATTTCCTTTTCCACCATGGCCCTCTATGGGCTTCCAAATATCACTTTGCCAATTCCACAAGAACTGTCTTAGCGAAAGGCTTCTTGAGGGGAAAGCTGTAACTCTCTGAGATGATTTCACAGAACACAAAGGAGTTTCTCAGAAAGCTTCTTTCTCTTTGTGATCGGACGATATTTCCTTTGGCCCTATAGTCTTCAAAGGGATCCGAAATATCTGTTCTCAGATTCCACAGAAAAAAGGCTAGCAAAGAGATCCACGAAATACAGATGTAACTCTGTGAGATGAATTAACAGAACACTAAGCAGTTTCTCAGAAAGCTTCTTTCCAGATTTCATCTGAGGATATTTGCTTTTTTACCATAGCCCTCTATGGGCTTCCAAATATCACTTTGCCAATTCCACAAGAACTGTCTTAGCGAAAGGCTTCTTGAGGGGAAAGCTGTAACTCTGTGAGATGACTTCACAGAACACAAAGAAGTTTCTCAGAAAGCTTCTTTCTCTTTGTTATCGGAGGATATTTCCTTTGGCCCTATAGTCTTCAAAGGGATCCGAAATATCTGTTCTCAGATTCCACAGAAAAAAGGCTAGCAAAGAGATCGACGAAATACAGATGTAACTCTGTGAGATGAATTAACAGAACACTAAGCAGTTTCTCAGAAAGCTTCTTTCCAGATTTCATCTGAGAATATTTCCTTTTTCACCATAGCCCTCTATGGGCTTTCAAATATCACTTTGCCAATTCCACAAGAACTGTCTTAGCGAAAGGCTTATTCAGGGGAAAGCTGTAACTCTGTGAGATGATTTCACAGAACACAAAGAAGTTTCTCAGAAAGCTTCTTTCTCTTTGTTATCGGAGGATATTTCCTTTGGCCCTGTAGTCTTCAAAGGGATCCGTAATATCTGTTCTCAGATTCCACAGAAATAAGGCTAGCAAAGAGATCCACGAAATACAGATGTAACACTGTGAGATGAATTAACAGAACACTAAGCAGTTTCTCAGAAAGCTTCTTTCCAGATTTCATCTGAGGATATTTGCTTTTTCACCATAGCCCTCTATGGGCTTCCAAATATCACTTTGCCAATTCCACAAGAACAGTCTTAGCGAAAGGCTTCTTGAGGGAATAGCTGAAACTCTGTGAGATGATTTCACAGAACACAAAGAAGTTTCTCAGAAAGCTTCTTTCTCTTTGTTATCGGAGGATATTTCCTTTGGCCCTATAGTCTTCAAAGGGATCCGAAATATCTGTTCTCAGATTCCACAGAAATAAGGCTAGCAAAGAGATCCACGAAATACAGATGTAACTCTGTGAGATGAATTAACAGAACACTAAGCAGTTTCTCAGAAAGCTTCTTTGCAGATTTCATCTGAGGATATTTCCTTTTTCACCATAGCCCTCTATGGGCTTCCAAATATCACTTTGCCAATTCCACAAGAACAGTCTTAGCGAAAGGCTTCTTGAGGGAAAAGCTGAAACTCTGTGAGATGATTTCACAGAACACAAAGAAGTTTCTCAGAAAGCTTCTTTCTCTTTGTTATCGGAGGATATTTCCTTTGGCCCTATAGTCTTCAAAGGGATCCGAAATATCTGTTCTCAGATTCCACAGAAATAAGGCTAGCAAAGAGATCCACGAAATACAGATGTAACTCTGTGAGATGAATTAACAGAACACTAAGCAGTTTCTCAGAAAGCTTCTTTCCAGATTTCATCTGAGGATATTTCCTTTTTCACCATAGCCCTCTATGGGCTTTCAAATATCACTTTGCCAATTCCACAAGAACTGTCTTAGCGAAAGGCTTCTTGAGGGGAAAGCTGTAACTCTGTGAGATGATTTCACAGAACACAAAGAAGTTTCTCAGAAAGCTTCTTTCTCTTTGTTATCGGAGGATATTTCCTTTGGCCCTATAGTCTTCAAAGGGATCCGAAATATCTATTCTCAGATTCCACAGAAATAAGGCTAGCAAAGAGATCCACGAAATACAGATGTAACTCTGTGAGATGAATTAACAGAACACTAAGCAGTTTCTCAGAAAGCTTCTTTCCAGATTTCATCTGAGGATATTTCCTTTTTCACCATAGCCCTCTATGGGCTTCCAAATATCACTTTGCCAATTCCACAAGAACTGTCTTAGCGAAAGGCTTCTTGAGGGGAAAGCTGTAACTCTGTGAGATGATTTCACAGAACACAAAGAAGTTTCTCAGAAAGCTTCTTTCTCTTTGTTATCGGAGGATATTTCCTTTGGCCCTATAGACTTCAAAGGGATCCGAAATATCTGTTCTCAGATTCCACAGAAAAAAGGCTAGCAAAGAGATCCACGAAATACAGATGTAACTCTGTGAGATGAATTAACAGAACACTAAGCAGTTTCTCAGAAAGCTTCTTTCCAGATTTCATCTGAGAATATTTCCTTTTTCACCATAGCCCTCTATGGGCTTTCAAATATCACTTTGCCAATTCCACAAGAACTGTCTTAGCGAAAGGCTTCTTGAGGGGAAAGCTGTAACTCTGTGAGATGATTTCACAGAACACAAAGAAGTTTCTCAGAAAGCTTCTTTCTCTTTGTTATCGGAGGATATTTCCTTTGGCCCTATAGTCTTCAAAGGGATCCGAAATATCTGTTCTCAGATTCCACAGAAATAAGGCTAGCAAAGAGATCCACGAAATACAGATGTAACACTGTGAGATGAATTAACAGAACACTAAGCAGTTTCTCAGAAAGCTTCTTTCCAGATTTCATCTGAGGATATTTCCTTTTTCACCATGGCCCTCTATGGGCTTCCAAATATCACTTTGCCAATTCCACAAGAACAGTCTTAGCGAAAGGCTTCTTGAGGGAAAAGCTGAAACTCTGTGAGATGATTTCACAGAACACAAAGAAGTTTCTCAGAAAGCTTCTTTCTCTTTGTTATCGGAGGATATTTCCTTTGGCCCTATAGTCTTCAAAGGGATCCGAAATATCTATTCTCAGATTCCACAGAAATAAGGCTAGCAAAGAGATCCACGAAATACAGATGTAACCCTGTGAGATGAATTAACAGAACACTAAGCAGTTTCTCAGAAAGCTTCTTTACAGATTTCATCTGAGGATATTTCCTTTTTCACCATAGCCCTCTATGGGCTTCCAAATATCACTTTGCCAATTCCACAAGAACTGTCTTAGCAAAAGGCTTCTTGAGGGGAAAGCTGTAACTCTGTGAGATGATTTCACAGAACACAAAGAAGTTTCTCAGAAAGCTTCTTTCTCTTTGTTATCGGAGGATATTTCCATTTTCCCTATAGTCTTCAAAGGGATCCGAAATATCTGTTCTCAGATTCCACAGAAATAAGGCTAGCAAAGAGATCCACGAAATACAGATGTAACTCTGTGAGATGAATTAACAGAACACTAAGCAGTTTCTCAGAAAGCTTCTTTCCAGATTTCATCTGAGGATATTTCCTTTTTCACCATGGCCCTCTAAGGGCTTCCAAATATCACTTTGCCAATTCCACAAGAACAGTCTTAGCGAAAGGCTTCTTGAGGGAAAAGCTGAAACTCTGTGAGATGATTTCACAGAACACAAAGAAGTTTCTCAGAAAGCTTCTTTCTCTTTGTTATCGGAGGATATTTCCTTTGGCCCTATAGTCTTCAAAGGGATCCGAAATATCTGTTCTCAGATTCCACAGAAATAAGGCTAGCAAAGAGATCCACGAAATACAGATGTAACTCTGTGAGATGAATTAACAGAACACTAAGCAGTTTCTCAGAAAGCTTCTTTCCAGATTTCATCTGAGGATATTTCCTTTTTCACCATGGCCCTCTATTGGCTTCCAAATATCACTTTGCCAATTCCACAAGAAGTGTATTAGAGAAAGGCTTCTTGAGGGGAAAGCTGTAACTCTCTGAGATGATTTCACAGAACACAAAGGAGTTTCTCAGAAAGCTTCTTTCTCTTTGTTATCGGACGATATTTCCTTTGGCCCTATAGTCTTCAAAGGGATCCGATATATCTGTTCTCAGATTCCACAGATATAAGGCTAGCAAAGAGATCCACGAAATACAGATGTAACTCTGTGAGATGAATTAACAGAACAGTAAGCAATTTCTCAGAAAGCTTCTTTCCAGATTTCATCTGAGGATATTTCCTTTTTCACCCTAGCCCTCTATGGGCTTCCAAATATCACTTTGCCAATTCCACAAGAACTGTCTTAGCGAAAGGCTTCTTGAGGGGAAAGCTGTAACTCTGTGAGATGATTTCACAGAACACAAAGAAGTTTCTCAGAAAGCTTCGTTCTCTTTGTTATCGGAGGATATTTCCTTTGGCCCTATAGTCTTCAAAGGGATCCGAAATATCTGTTCTCAGATTCCACAGAAAAAAGGCTAGCAAAGAGATCCACGAAATACAGATGTAACTCTGTGAGATGAATAAACAGAACACTAAGCAGTTTCTCAGAAAGCTTCTTTCCAGATTTCATCTGAGGATATTTGCTTTTTCACCATAGCCCTCTATGGGCTTCCAAATATCACTTTGCCAATTCCACAAGAACTGTCTTAGCGAAAGGCTTCTTGAGGGGAAAGCTGTAACTCTGTGAGATGATTTCACAGAACACAAAGAAGTTTCTCAGAAAGCTTCTTTCTCTTTGTTATCGGACGATATTTCCTTTGGCCCTATAGTCTTCAAAGGGATCCGAAATATCTGTTCTCAGATTCCACAGAAAAAAAGCTAGCAAAGAGATCCACGGAATACAGATGTAACTCTGTGAGATGAATTAACAGAACACTAAGCAGTTTCTCAGAAAGCTTCTTTCCAGATTTCATCTGAGGATATTTCCTTTTTCACCATGGCCCTCTATGGGCTTCCAAATATCACTTTGCCAATTCCACAAGAACTGTCTTAGCGAAAGGCTTCTTGAGGGGAAAGCTGTAACTCTCTGAGATGATTTCACAGAACACAAAGGAGTTTCTCAGAAAGCTTCTTTCTCTTTGTGATCGGACGATATTTCCTTTGGCCCTATAGTCTTCAAAGGGATCCGAAATATCTGTTCTCAGATTCCACAGAAATAAGGCTAGCAAAGAGATCCACGAAATACAGATGTAACACTGTGAGATGAATTAACAGAACACTAAGCAGTTTCTCAGAAAGCTTCTTTCCAGATTTCATCTGAGGATATTTCCTTTTTCACCATAGCCCTCTATGGGCTTCCAAATATCACTTTGCCAATTCCACAAGAACTGTCTTAGCGAAAGGCTTCTTGAGGGAAAAGCTGAAACTCTGTGAGATGATTTCACAGAACACAAAGAAGTTTCTCAGAAAGCTTCTTTCTCTTTGTTATCGGAGGATATTTCCTTTGGCCTATAGTCTTCAAAGGGATCCGAAATATCTGTTCTCAGATTCCACAGAAATAAGGCTAGCAAAGAGATCCACGAAATACAGATGTAACTCTGTGAGATGAATTAACAGAACACTAAGCAGTTTCTCAGAAAGCTTCTTTCCAGATTTCATCTGAGGATATTTCCTTTTTCACCATAGCCCTCTATGGGCTTTCAAATATCACTTTGCCAATTCCACAAGAACTGTCTTAGCGAAAGGCTTCTTGAGGGGAAAGCTGTAACTCTGTGAGATGATTTCACAGAACACAAAGAAGTTTCTCAGAAAGCTTCTTTCTCTTTGTTATCGGAGGATATTTCCTTTGGCCCTATAGTCTTCAAAGGGATCCGAAATATCTATTCTCAGATTCCACAGAAATAAGGCTAGCAAAGAGATCCACGAAATACAGATGTAACTCTGTGAGATGAATTAACAGAACACTAAGCAGTTTCTCAGAAAGCTTCTTTCCAGATTTCATCTGAGGATATTTCCTTTTTCACCGTAGCCCTCTATGGGCTTCCAAATATCACTTTGCCAATTCCACAAGAACTGTCTTAGCGAAAGGCTTCTTGAGGGAAAAGCTGTAACTCTGTGAGATGATTTCACAGAACACAAAGAAGTTTCTTAGAAAGCTTCTTTCTCTTTGTTATCAGAGGATATTTCCTTTGGCCCTATAGTCTTCAAAGGGATCCGAAATATCTGTTCTCAGATTCCACAGAAATAAGGCTAGCAAAGAGATCCACGAAATACAGATGTAACTCTGTGAGATGAATTAACAGAACACTAAGCAGTTTCTCAGAAAGCTTCTTTCCAGATTTCATCTGAGGATATTTCCTTTTCCACCATGGCCCTCTATGGGCTTCCAAATATCACTTTGCCAATTCCACAAGAACTGTCTTAGCGAAAGGCTTCTTGAGGGGAAAGCTGTAACTCTCTGAGATGATTTCACAGAACACAAAGGAGTTTCTCAGAAAGCTTCTTTCTCTTTGTGATCGGACGATATTTCCTTTGGCCCTATAGTCTTCAAAGGGATCCGAAATATCTGTTCTCAGATTCCACAGAAAAAAGGCTAGCAAAGAGATCCACGAAATACAGATGTAACTCTGTGAGATGAATTAACAGAACACTAAGCAGTTTCTCAGAAAGCTTCTTTCCAGATTTCATCTGAGGATATTTGCTTTTTTACCATAGCCCTCTATGGGCTTCCAAATATCACTTTGCCAATTCCACAAGAACTGTCTTAGCGAAAGGCTTCTTGAGGGGAAAGCTGTAACTCTGTGAGATGACTTCACAGAACACAAAGAAGTTTCTCAGAAAGCTTCTTTCTCTTTGTTATCGGAGGATATTTCCTTTGGCCCTATAGTCTTCAAAGGGATCCGAAATATCTGTTCTCAGATTCCACAGAAAAAAGGCTAGCAAAGAGATCGACGAAATACAGATGTAACTCTGTGAGATGAATTAACAGAACACTAAGCAGTTTCTCAGAAAGCTTCTTTCCAGATTTCATCTGAGAATATTTCCTTTTTCACCATAGCCCTCTATGGGCTTTCAAATATCACTTTGCCAATTCCACAAGAACTGTCTTAGCGAAAGGCTTATTTAGGGGAAAGCTGTAACTCTGTGAGATGATTTCACAGAACACAAAGAAGTTTCTCAGAAAGCTTCTTTCTCTTTGTTATCGGAGGATATTTCCTTTGGCCCTGTAGTCTTCAAAGGGATCCGTAATATCTGTTCTCAGATTCCACAGAAATAAGGCTAGCAAAGAGATCCACGAAATACAGATGTAACACTGTGAGATGAATTAACAGAACACTAAGCAGTTTCTCAGAAAGCTTCTTTCCAGATTTCATCTGAGGATATTTGCTTTTTCACCATAGCCCTCTATGGGCTTCCAAATATCACTTTGCCAATTCCACAAGAACAGTCTTAGCGAAAGGCTTCTTGAGGGAATAGCTGAAACTCTGTGAGATGATTTCACAGAACACAAAGAAGTTTCTCAGAAAGCTTCTTTCTCTTTGTTATCGGAGGATATTTCCTTTGGCCCTATAGTCTTCAAAGGGATCCGAAATATCTGTTCTCAGATTCCACAGAAATAAGGCTAGCAAAGAGATCCACGAAATACAGATGTAACTCTGTGAGATGAATTAACAGAACACTAAGCAGTTTCTCAGAAAGCTTCTTTCCAGATTTCATCTGAGGATATTTCCTTTTTCACCATGGCCCTCTATGGGCTTCCAAATATCACTTTGCCAATTCCACAAGAACTGTATTAGCGAAAGGCTTCTTGAGGGGAAAGCTGTAACTCTCTGAGATGATTTCACAGAACACAAAGGAGTTTCTCAGAAAGCTTCTTTCTCTTTGTTATCGGACGATATTTCCTTTGGCCCTATAGTCTTCAAAGGGATCCGAAATATCTGTTCTCAGATTCCACAGAAATAAGGCTAGCAAAGAGATCCACGAAATACAGATGTAACTCTGTGAGATGAATTAACAGAACACTAAGCAATTTCTCAGAAAGCTTCTTTCCAGATTTCATCTGAGGATATTTCCTTTTTCACCCTAGCCCTCTATGGGCTTCCAAATATCACTTTGCCAATTCCACAAGAACTGTCTTAGCGAAAGGCTTCTTGAGGGGAAAGCTGTAACTCTGTGAGATGATTTCACAGAACACAAAGAAGTTTCTCAGAAAGCTTCGTTCTCTTTGTTATCGGAGGATATTTCCTTTGGCCCTATAGTCTTCAAAGGGATCCGAAATATCTGTTCTCAGATTCCACAGAAATAAGGCTAGCAAAGAGATCCACGAAATACAGATGTAACTCTGTGAGATGAATTAACAGAACACTAAGCAGTTTCTCAGAAAGCTTCTTTCCAGATTTCATCTGAGGATATTTGCTTTTTTACCATAGCCCTCTATGGGCTTCCAAATATCACTTTGCCAATTCCACAAGAACTGTCTTAGCGAAAGGCTTCTTGAGGGGAAAGCTGTAACTCTGTGAGATGATTTCACAGAACACAAAGAAGTTTCTCAGAAAGCTTCTTTCTCTTTTTTATCGGACGATATTTCCTTTGGCCCTATAGTCTTCAAAGGGATCCGAAATATCTGTTCTCAGATTCCACAGAAAAAAAGCTAGCAAAGAGATCCACGGAATACAGATGTAACTCTGTGAGATGAATTAACAGAACACTAAGCAGTTTCTCAGAAAGCTTCTTTCCAAATTTCATCTGAGGATATTTCCTTTTTCACCATAGCCCTCTATGGGCTTCCAAATATCACTTTGCCAATTCCACAAGAACTGTCTTAGCGAAAGGCTTCTTGAGGGGAAAGCTGTAACTCTGTGAGATGATTTCAGAGAACACAAAGAAGTTTCTCAGAAAGCTTCTTTCTCTTTGTTATCGGAGGATATTTCCTTTGGCCCTATAGTCTTCAAAGGGATCCGAAATATCTGTTCTCAGATTCCACAGAAATAAGGCTAGCAAAGAGATCCACGAAATACAGATGTAACTCTGTGAGATGAATTAACAGAACACTAAGCAGTTTCTCAGAAAGCTTCTTTCCAGATTTCATCTGAGGATATTTCCTTTTTCACCATAGCCCTCTATGGGCTTCCAAATATCACTTTGCCAATTCCACAAGAACATTCTTAGCGAAAGGCTTCTTGAGGGAAAAGCTATAACTCTGTGAGATGATTTCACAGAACACAAAGAAGTTTCTCAGAAAGCTTCTTTCTCTTTGTTATCGGAGGATATTTCCATTGGCCCTATAGTCTTCAAAGGGATCCGAAATATCTGTTCTCAGATTCCACAGAAATAAGGCTAGCAAAGAGATCCACGAAATACAGATGTAACTCTGTGAGATGAATTAACAGAACACTAAGCAGTTTCTCAGAAAGCTTCTTTCCAGATTTCATCTGAGGATATTTCCTTTTTCACCATGGCCCTCTATGGGCTTCCAAATATCACTTTGCCAATTCCACAAGAACTCTCTTAGCGAAAGGCTTCTTGAGGGGAAAGCTGTAACTCTGTGAGATGATTTCACAGAACACAAAGAAGTTTCTCAGAAAGCTTCTTTCTCTTTGTTATCGGAGGATATTTCCTTTAGCCCTATAGTCTTCAAAGGGATCCGAAATATCTGTTCTCAGATTCCACAGAAAAAAGGCTAGCAAAGAGATCCACGAAATACAGATGTAACTCTGTGAGATGAATTAACAGAACACTAAGCAGTTTCTCAGAAAGCTTCTTTCCAGATTTCATCTGAGAATATTTCCTTTTTCACCATAGCCCTCTATGGGCTTTCAAATATCACTTTGCCAATTCCACAAGAACTGTCTTAGCGAAAGGCTTCTTGAGGGAAAAGCTGAAACTCTGTGAGATGATTTCACAGAACACAAAGAAGTTTCTCAGAAAGCTTCTTTCTCTTTGTTATCGGAGGATATTTCCTTTGCCCTATAGTCTTCAAAGGGATCCGAAATATCTGTTCTCAGATTCCACAGAAATAAGGCTAGCAAAGAGATCCACGAAATACAGATATAAATCTGTGAGATGAATTAACAGAACACTAAGCAGTTTCTCAGAAAGCTTCTTTCCAGATTTCATCTGAGGATATTTCCTTTTTCACCATGGCCCTCTATGGGCTTCCAAATATCACTTTGCCAATTCCACAAGAACTGTCTTAGCGAAAGGCTTCTTGAGGGGAAAGCTGTAACTCTCTGAGATGATTTCACAGAACACAAAGGAGTTTCTCAGAAAGCTTCTTTCTCTTTGTTATCGGACGATATTTCCTTTGGCCCTATAGTCTTCAAAGGGATCCGAAATATCTGTTCTCAGATTCCACAGAAATAAGGCTAGCAAAGAGATCCACGAAATACAGATGTAACTCTGTGAGATGAATTAACAGAACACTAAGCAGTTTCTCAGAAAGCTTCTTTCCAGATTTCATCTGAGGATATTTGCTTTTTTACCATAGCCCTCTATGGGCTTCCAAATATCACTTTGCCAATTCCACAAGAACTGTCTTAGCGAAAGGCTTCTTGAGGGGAAATCTGTAACTCTGTGAGATGATTTCACAGAACACAAAGAAGTTTCTCAGAAAGCTTCTTTCTCTTTGTTATCGGAGGATATTTCCTTTGGTCCTATAGTCTTCAAAGGGATCCGAAATATCTGTTCTCAGATTCCACAGAAATAAGGCTAGCAAAGAGATCCACGGAATACAGATGTAACTCTGTGAGATGAATTAACAGAACACTAAGCAGTTTCTCAGAAAGCTTCTTTCCAGATTTCATCTGAGGATATTTCCTTTTTCACCGTAGCCCTCTATGGGCTTCCAAATATCACTTTGCCAATTCCACAAGAACTGTCTTAGCGAAAGGCTTCTTGAGGGGAAAGCTGTAACTCTGTGAGATGATTTCACAGAACACAAAGAAGTTTCTCAGAAAGCTTCTTTCTCTTTGTTATCGGAGGATATTTCCTTTGGCCCTATAGTCTTCAAAGGGATCCGAAATATCTGTTCTCAGATTCCACAGAAAAAAGGCTAGCAAAGAGATCCACGAAATACAGATGTAACTCTGTGAGATGAATTAACAGAACACTAAGCAGTTTCTCAGAAAGCTTCTTTCCAGATTTCATCTGAGGATATTTGCTTTTTTACCATAGCCCTCTATGGGCTTCCAAATATCACTTTGCCAATTCCACAAGAACTGTCGTAGCGAAAGGTTTCTTGAGGGGAAAGCTGTAACTCTGTGAGATGATTTCACAGAACACAACGAAGTTTCTCAGAAAGCTTCTTTCTCTTTGTTATCGGAGGATATTTCCTTTGGCCCTATAGTCTTCAAAGGGATCCGAAATATCTGTTCTCAGATTCCACAGAAAAAAGGCTAGCAAAGAGATCCACGAAATACAGATGTAACTCTGTGAGATGAATTAACAGAACACTAAGCAGTTTCTCAGAAAGCTTCTTTCCAGATTTCATCTGAGAATATTTCCTTTTTCACCATAGCCCTCTATGGGCTTTCAAATATCACTTTGCCAATTCCACAAGAACTGTCTTAGGGAAAGGCTTCTTGAGGGGAAAGCTGTAACTCTGTGAGATGATTTCACAGAACACAAAGAAGTTTCTCAGAAAGCTTCTTTCTCTTTGTTATCGGAGGATATTTCCTTTGGCCCTATAGTCTTCAAAGGGATCCGAAATATCTGTTCTCAGATTCCACAGAAATAAGGCTAGCAAAGAGTTCCACGAAATACAGATGTAACACTGTGAGATGAATTAACAGAACACTAAGCAGTTTCTCAGAAAGCTTCTTTCCAGATTTCATCTGAGGATATTTCCTTTTTCACCATAGCCCTCTATGGGCTTCCAAATATCACTTTGCCAATTCCACAAGAACAGTCTTAGCGAAAGGCTTCTTGAGGGAAAAGGTGAAACTCTGTGAGATGATTTCACAGAACACAAAGAAGTTTCTCAGAAAGCTTCTTTCTCTTTGTTATCGGAGGATATTTCCTTTGGCCCTATAGTCTTCAACGGGATCCGAAATATCTGTTCTCAGATTCCACAGAAATAAGGCTAGCAAAGAGATCCACGAAATACAGATGTAACTCTGTGAGATGAATTAACAGAACACTAAGCAGTTTCTCAGAAAGCTTCTTTCCAGATTTCATCTGAGAATATTTCCTTTTTCACCATAGCCCTCTATGGGCTTTCAAATATCACTTTGCCAATTCCACAAGAACTGTCTTAGCGAAAGGCTTTTTTAGGGGAAAGCTGTAACTCTGTGAGATGATTTCACAGAACACAAAGAAGTTTCTCAGAAAGCTTCTTTCTCTTTGTTATCGGACGATATTTCCTTTGGCCCTATAGTCTTCAAAGGGATCCGAAATATCTGTTCTCAGATTCCACAGAAATAAGGCTAGCAAAGAGATCCACGAAATACAGATGTAACACTGTGAGATGAATTAACAGAACACTAAGCAGTTTCTCAGAAAGCTTCTTTCCAGATTTCATCTGAGGATATTTGCTTTTTCACCATAGCCCTCTATGGGCTTTCAAATATCACTTTGCCAATTCCACAAGAACTGTCTTAGCGAAAGGCTTATTTAGGGGAAAGCTGTAACTCTGTGAGATGATTTCACAGAACACAAAGAAGTTTCTCAGAAAGCTTCTTTCTCTTTGTTATCGGAGGATATTTCCTTTGGCCCTGTAGTCTTCAAAGGGATCCGTAATATCTGTTCTCAGATTCCACAGAAATAAGGCTAGCAAAGAGATCCACGAAATACAGATGTAACACTGTGAGATGAATTAACAGAACACTAAGCAGTTTCTCAGAAAGCTTCTTTCCAGATTTCATCTGAGGATATTTGCTTTTTCACCATAGCCCTCTATGGGCTTCCAAATATCACTTTGCCAATTCCACAAGAACAGTCTTAGCGAAAGGCTTCTTGAGGGAATAGCTGAAACTCTGTGAGATGATTTCACAGAACACAAAGAAGTTTCTCAGAAAGCTTCTTTCTCTTTGTTATCGGAGGATATTTCCTTTGGCCCTATAGTCTTCAAAGGGATCCGAAATATCTGTTCTCAGATTCCACAGAAATAAGGCTAGCAAAGAGATCCACGAAATACAGATGTAACTCTGTGAGATGAATTAACAGAACACTAAGCAGTTTCTCAGAAAGCTTCTTTCCAGATTTCATCTGAGGATATTTCCTTTTTCACCATGGCCCTCTATGGGCTTCCAAATATCACTTTGCCAATTCCACAAGAACTGTATTAGCGAAAGGCTTCTTGAGGGGAAAGCTGTAACTCTCTGAGATGATTTCACAGAACACAAAGGAGTTTCTCAGAAAGCTTCTTTCTCTTTGTTATCGGACGATATTTCCTTTGGCCCTATAGTCTTCAAAGGGATCCGAAATATCTGTTCTCAGATTCCACAGAAATAAGGCTAGCAAAGAGATCCACGAAATACAGATGTAACTCCGTGAGATGAATTAACAGAACACTAAGCAATTTCTCAGAAAGCTTCTTTCCAGATTTCATCTGAGGATATTTCCTTTTTCACCCTAGCCCTCTATGGGCTTCCAAATATCACTTTGCCAATTCCACAAGAACTGTCTTAGCGAAAGGCTTCTTGAGGGGAAAGCTGTAACTCTGTGAGATGATTTCACAGAACACAAAGAAGTTTCTCAGAAAGCTTCGTTCTCTTTGTTATCGGAGGATATTTACTTTGGCCCTATAGTCTTCAAAGGGATCCGAAATATCTGTTCTCAGATTCCACAGAAATAAGGCTAGCAAAGAGATCCACGAAATACAGATGTAACTCTGTGAGATGAATTAACAGAACACTAAGCAGTTTCTCAGAAAGCTTCTTTCCAGATTTCATCTGAGGATATTTGCTTTTTTACCATAGCCCTCTATGGGCTTCCAAATATCACTTTGCCAATTCCACAAGAACTGTCTTAGCGAAAGGCTTCTTGAGGGGAAAGCTGTAACTCTGTGAGATGATTTCACAGAACACAAAGAAGTTTCTCAGAAAGCTTCTTTCTCTTTGTTATCGGACGATATTTCCTTTGGCCCTATAGTCTTCAAAGGGATCCGAAATATCTGTTCTCAGATTCCACAGAAAAAAAGCTAGCAAAGAGATCCACGGAATACAGATGTAACTCTGTGAGATGAATTAACAGAACACTAAGCAGTTTCTCAGAAAGCTTCTTTCCAAATTTCATCTGAGGATATTTCCTTTTTCACCATAGCCCTCTATGGGCTTCCAAATATCACTTTGCCAATTCCACAAGAACTGTCTTAGCGAAAGGCTTCTTGAGGGGAAAGCTGTAACTCTGTGAGATGATTTCAGAGAACACAAAGAAGTTTCTCAGAAAGCTTCTTTCTCTTTGTTATCGGAGGATATTTCCTTTGGCCCTATAGTCTTCAAAGGGATCCGAAATATCTGTTCTCAGATTCCACAGAAATAAGGCTAGCAAAGAGATCCACGAAATACAGATGTAACTCTGTGAGATGAATTAACAGAACACTAAGCAGTTTCTCAGAAAGCTTCTTTCCAGATTTCATCTGAGGATATTTCCTTTTTCACCATAGCCCTCTATGGGCTTCCAAATATCACTTTGCCAATTCCACAAGAACATTCTTAGCGAAAGGCTTCTTGAGGGAAAAGCTATAACTCTGTGAGATGATTTCACAGAACACAAAGAAGTTTCTCAGAAAGCTTCTTTCTCTTTGTTATCGGAGGATATTTCCATTGGCCCTATAGTCTTCAAAGGGATCCGAAATATCTGTTCTCAGATTCCACAGAAATAAGGCTAGCAAAGAGATCCACGAAATACAGATGTAACTCTGTGAGATGAATTAACAGAACACTAAGCAGTTTCTCAGAAAGCTTCTTTCCAGATTTCATCTGAGGATATTTCCTTTTTCACCATGGCCCTCTATGGGCTTCCAAATATCACTTTGCCAATTCCACAAGAACTCTCTTAGCGAAAGGCTTCTTGAGGGGAAAGCTGTAACTCTCTGAGATGATTTCACAGAACACAAAGGAGTTTCTCAGAAAGCTTCTTTCTCTGTGATCGGACGATATTTCCTTTGGCCCTATAGTCTTCAAAGGGATCCGAAATATCTGTTCTCAGATTCCACAGAAAAAAGGCTAGCAAAGAGATCCACGAAATACAGATGTAACTCTGTGAGATGAATTAACAGAACACTAAGCAGTTTCTCAGAAAGCTTCTTTCCATATTTCATCTGAGGATATTCGCTTTTTTACCATAGCCCTCTATGGGCTTCCAAATATCACTTTGCCTATTCCACAAGAACTGTCGTAGCGAAAGGCTTCTTGAGGGGAAAGCTGTAACTCTGTGAGATGATTTCACAGAACACAAAGAAGTTTCTCAGAAAGCTTCTTTCTCTTTGTTATCGGAGGATATTTCCTTTAGCCCTATAGTCTTCAAAGGGATCCGAAATATCTGTTCTCAGATTCCACAGAAAAAAGGCTAGCAAAGAGATCCACGAAATACAGATGTAACTCTGTGAGATGAATTAACAGAACACTAAGCAGTTTCTCAGAAAGCTTCTTTCCAGATTTCATCTGAGAATATTTCCTTTTTCACCATAGCCCTCTATGGGCTTTCAAATATCACTTTGCCAATTCCACAAGAACTGTCTTAGCGAAAGGCTTCTTGAGGGGAAAGCTGTAACTCTGTGAGATGATTTCACAGAACACAAAGAAGTTTCTCAGAAAGCTTCTTTCTCTTTGTTATCGGAGGATATTTCCTTTGGCCCTATAGTCTTCAAAGGGATCCGAAATATCTGTTCTCAGATTCCACAGAAATAAGGCTAGCAAAGAGTTCCACGAAATACAGATGTAACACTGTGAGATGAATTAACAGAACACTAAGCAGTTTCTCAGAAAGCTTCTTTCCAGATTTCATCTGAGGATATTTCCTTTTTCACCATAGCCCTCTATGGGCTTCCAAATATCACTTTGCCAATTCCACAAGAACAGTCTTAGCGAAAGGCTTCTTGAGGGAAAAGCTGAAACTCTGTGAGATGATTTCACAGAACACAAAGAAGTTTCTCAGAAAGCTTCTTTCTCTTTGTTATCGGAGGATATTTCCTTTGGCCCTATAGTCTTCAACGGGATCCGAAATATCTGTTCTCAGATTCCACAGAAATAAGGCTAGCAAAGAGATCCACGAAATACAGATGTAACTCTGTGAGATGAATTAACAGAACACTAAGCAGTTTCTCAGAAAGCTTCTTTCCAGATTTCATCTGAGGATATTTCCTTTTTCACCATCGCCCTCTATGGGCTTCCAAATATCACTTTGCCAATTCCACAAGAACAGTCTTAGCGAAAGGCTTCTTGAGGGGAAAGCTGTAACTCTGTGAGATGATTTCACAGAACACAAAGAAGTTTCTCAGAAAGCTTCTTTCTCTTTGTTATCGGAGGATATTTCCTTTGCCCTATAGTCTTCAAAGGGATCCGAAATATCTGTTCTCAGATTCCACAGAAATAAGGCTAGCAAAGAGATCCACGAAATACAGATATAAATCTGTGAGATGAATTAACAGAACACTAAGCAGTTTCTCAGAAAGCTTCTTTCCAGATTTCATCTGAGGATATTTCCTTTTTCACCATGGCCCTCTATGGGCTTCCAAATATCACTTTGCCAATTCCACAAGAACTGTCTTAGCGAAAGGCTTCTTGAGGGGAAAGCTGTAACTCTCTGAGATGATTTCACAGAACACAAAGGAGTTTCTCAGAAAGCTTCTTTCTCTTTGTTATCGGACGATATTTCCTTTGGCCCTATAGTCTTCAAAGGGATCCGAAATATCTGTTCTCAGATTCCACAGAAATAAGGCTAGCAAAGAGATCCACGAAATACAGATGTAACTCTGTGAGATGAATTAACAGAACACTAAGCAGTTTCTCAGAAAGCTTCTTTCCAGATTTCATCTGAGGATATTTGCTTTTTTACCATAGCCCTCTATGGGCTTCCAAATATCACTTTGCCAATTCCACAAGAACTGTGTTAGCGAAAGGCTTCTTGAGGGGAAAGCTGTAACTCTGTGAGATGATTTCACAGAACACAAAGAAGTTTCTCAGAAAGCTTCTTTCTCTTTGTTATCGGAGGATATTTCCTTTGGTCCTATAGTCTTCAAAGGGATCCGAAATATCTGTTCTCAGATTCCACAGAAATAAGGCTAGCAAAGAGATCCACGGAATACAGATGTAACTCTGTGAGATGAATTAACAGAACACTAAGCAGTTTCTCAGAAAGCTTCTTTCCAGATTTCATCTGAGGATATTTCCTTTTTCACCATAGCCCTCTATGGGCTTCCAAATATCACTTTGCCAATTCCACAAGAACTGTCTTAGCGAAAGGCTTCTTGAGGGGAAAGCTGTAACTCTGTGAGATGATTTCACAGAACACAAAGAAGTTTCTCAGAAAGCTTCTTTCTCTTTGTTATCGGAGGATATTTCCTTTGGCCCTATAGTCTTCAAAGGGATCCGAAATATCTGTTCTCAGATTCCACAGAAAAAAGGCTAGCAAAGAGATCCACGAAATACAGATGTAACTCTGTGAGATGAATTAACAGAACACTAAGCAGTTTCTCAGAAAGCTTCTTTCCAGATTTCATCTGAGGATATTTGCTTTTTTACCATAGCCCTCTATGGGCTTCCAAATATCACTTTGCCAATTCCACAAGAACTGTCGTAGCGAAAGGTTTCTTGAGGGGAAAGCTGTAACTCTGTGAGATGATTTCACAGAACACAAAGAAGTTTCTCAGAAAGCTTCTTTCTCTTTGTTATCGGAGGATATTTCCTTTGGCCCTATAGTCTTCAAAGGGATCCGAAATATCTGTTCTCAGATTCCACAGAAAAAAGGCTAGCAAAGAGATCCACGAAATACAGATGTAACTCTGTGAGATGAATTAACAGAACACTAAGCAGTTTCTCAGAAAGCTTCTTTCCAGATTTCATCTGAGAATAATTCCTTTTTCACCATAGCCCTCTATGGGCTTTCAAATATCACTTTGCCAATTCCACAAGAACTGTCTTAGGGAAAGGCTTCTTGAGGGGAAAGCTGTAACTCTGTGAGATGATTTCACAGAACACAAAGAAGTTTCTCAGAAAGCTTCTTTCTCTTTGTTATCGGAGGATATTTCCTTTGGCCCTATAGTCTTCAAAGGGATCCGAAATATCTGTTCTCAGATTCCACAGAAATAAGGCTAGCAAAGAGTTCCACGAAATACAGATGTAACACTGTGAGATGAATTAACAGAACACTAAGCAGTTTCTCAGAAAGCTTCTTTCCAGATTTCATCTGAGGATATTTCCTTTTTCACCATAGCCCTCTATGGGCTTCCAAATATCACTTTGCCAATTCCACAAGAACAGTCTTAGCGAAAGGCTTCTTGAGGGAAAAGGTGAAACTCTGTGAGATGATTTCACAGAACACAAAGAAGTTTCTCAGAAAGCTTCTTTCTCTTTGTTATCGGAGGATATTTCCTTTGGCCCTATAGTCTTCAACGGGATCCGAAATATCTGTTCTCAGATTCCACAGAAATAAGGCTAGCAAAGAGATCCACGAAATACAGATGTAACTCTGTGAGATGAATTAACAGAACACTAAGCAGTTTCTCAGAAAGCTTCTTTCCAGATTTCATCTGAGGATATTTCCTTTTTCACCATAGCCCTCTATGGGCTTCCAAATATCACTTTGCCAATTCCACAAGAACTGTGTTAGCGAAAGGCTTCTTGAGGGGAAAGCTGTAACTCTGTGAGATGATTTCACAGAACACAAAGAAGTTTCTCAGAAAGCTTCTTTCTCTTTGTTATCGGAGGATATTTCCTTTGCCCTATAGTCTTCAAAGGGATCCGAAATATCTGTTCTCAGATTCCACAGAAATAAGGCTAGCAAAGAGATCCACGAAATACAGATGTAAATCTGTGAGATGAATTAACAGAACACTAAGCAGTTTCTCAGAAAGCTTCTTTCCGGATTTCATCTGAGGATATTTCCTTTTTCACCATGGCCCTCTATGGGCTTCCAAATATCACTTTGCCAATTCCACAAGAACTGTCTTAGCGAAAGGCTTCTTGAGGGGAAAGCTGTAACTCTCTGAGATGATTTCACAGAACACAAAGGAGTTTCTCAGAAAGCTTCTTTCTCTTTGTGATCGGACGATATTTCCTTTGGCCCTATAGTCTTCAAAGGGATCCGAAATATCTGTTCTCAGATTCCACAGAAATAAGGCTAGCAAAGAGATCCACGAAATACAGATGTAACTCTGTGAGATGAATTAACAAAACACTAAGCAGTTTCTCAGAAAGCTTCTTTCCAGATTTCATCTGAGGATATTTGCTTTTTTACCATAGCCCTCTATGGGCTTCCAAATATCACTTTGCCAATTCCACAAGAACTGTCTTAGCGAAAGGCTTCTTGAGGGGAAAGCTGTAACTCTGTGAGATGATTTCACAGAACACAAAGAAGTTTCTCAGAAAGCTTCTTTCTCTTTGTTATCGGAGGATATTTCCTTTGGCCCTATAGTCTTCAAAGGGATCCGAAATATCTGTTCTCAGATTCCACAGAAAAAAAGCTAGCAAAGAGATCCACGGAATACAGATGTAACTCTGTGAGATGAATTAACAGAACACTAAGCAGTTTCTCAGAAAGCTTCTTTCCAGATTTCATCTGAGGATATTTCCTTTTTCACCATAGCCCTCTATGGGCTTCCAAATATGACTTTGCCAATTCCACAAGAACTGTCGTAGCGAAAGGCTTCTTGAGGGGAAAGCTGTAACTCTGTGAGATGATTTCACAGAACACAAAGAAGTTTCTCAGAAAGCTTCTTTCTCTTTGTTATCGGAGGATATTTCCATTGGCCCTATAGTCTTCAAAGGGATCCGAAATATCTGTTCTCAGATTCCACAGAAATAAGGCTAGCAAAGAGATCCACGAAATACAGATGTAACTCTGTGAGATGAATTAACAGAACACTAAGCAGTTTCTCAGAAAGCTTCTTTCCAGATTTCATCTGAGGATATTTCCTTTTTCACCATGGCCCTCTATGGGCTTTCAAATATCACTTTGCCAATTCCACAAGAACTGTCTTAGCGAAAGGCTTCTTGAGGGGAAAGCTGTAACTCTGTGAGATGATTTCACAGAACACAAAGAAGTTTCTCAGAAAGCTTCTTTCTCTTTGTTATCGGAGGATATTTCCTTTGGCCCTATAGTCTTCAAAGGGATCCGAAATATCTGTTCTCAGATTCCACAGAAATAAGGCTAGCAAAGAGTTCCACGAAATACAGATGTAACACTGTGAGATGAATTAACAGAACACTGAGCAGTTTCTCAGAAAGCTTCTTTCCAGATTTCATCTGAGGATATTTCCTTTTTCACCATAGCCCTCTATGGGCTTCCAAATATCACTTTGCCAATTCCACAAGAACAGTCTTAGCGAAAGGCTTCTTGAGGGAAAAGGTGAAACTCTGTGAGATGATTTCACAGAACACAAAGAAGTTTCTCAGAAAGCTTCTTTCTCTTTGTTATCGGAGGATATTTCCTTTGGCCCTATAGTCTTCAACGGGATCCGAAATATCTGTTCTCAGATTCCACAGAAATAAGGCTAGCAAAGAGATCCACGAAATACAGATGTAACTCTGTGAGATGAATTAACAGAACACTAAGCAGTTTCTCAGAAAGCTTCTTTCCAGATTTCATCTGAGGATATTTCCTTTTTCACCATAGCCCTCTATGGGCTTCCAAATATCACTTTGCCAATTCCACAAGAACTGTCTTAGCGAAAGGCTTCTTGAGGGGAAAGCTGTAACTCTGTGAGATGATTTCACAGAACACAAAGAAGTTTCTCAGAAAGCTTCTTTCTCTTTGTTATCGGAGGATATTTCCTTTGCCCTATAGTCTTCAAAGGGATCCGAAATATCTGTTCTCAGATTCCACAGAAATAAGGCTAGCAAAGAGATCCACGAAATACAGATGTAAATCTGTGAGATGAATTAACAGAACACTAAGCAGTTTCTCAGAAAGCTTCTTTCCGGATTTCATCTGAGGATATTTCCTTTTTCACCATGGCCCTCTATGGGCTTCCAAATATCACTTTGCCAATTCCACAAGAACTGTCTTAGCGAAAGGCTTCTTGAGGGGAAAGCTGTAACTCTCTGAGATGATTTCACAGAACACAAAGGAGTTTCTCAGAAAGCTTCTTTCTCTTTGTGATCGGACGATATTTCCTTTGGCCCTATAGTCTTCAAAGGGATCCGAAATATCTGTTCTCAGATTCCACAGAAATAAGGCTAGCAAAGAGATCCACGAAATACAGATGTAACTCTGTGAGATGAATTAACAGAACACTAAGCAGTTTCTCAGAAAGCTTCTTTCCAGATTTCATCTGAGGATATTTGCTTTTTTACCATAGCCCTCTATGGGCTTCCAAATATCACTTTGCCAATTCCACAAGAACTGTCTTAGCGAAAGGCTTCTTGAGGGGAAAGCTGTAACTCTGTGAGATGATTTCACAGAACACAAAGAAGTTTCTCAGAAAGCTTCTTTCTCTTTGTTATCGGAGGATATTTCCTTTGGCCCTATAGTCTTCAAAGGGATCCGAAATATCTGTTCTCAGATTCCACAGAAAAAAAGCTAGCAAAGAGATCCACGGAATACAGATGTAACTCTGTGAGATGAATTAACAGAACACTAAGCAGTTTCTCAGAAAGCTTCTTTCCAGATTTCATCTGAGGATATTTCCTTTTTCACCATAGCCCTCTATGGGCTTCCAAATATAACTTTGCCAATTCCACAAGAACTGTCGTAGCGAAAGGCTTCTTGAGGGGAAAGCTGTAACTCTGTGAGATGATTTCACAGAACACAAAGAAGTTTCTCAGAAAGCTTCTTTCTCTTTGTTATCGGAGGATATTTCCTTTGGCCCCATAGTCTTCAAAGGGATCCGAAATATCTGTTCTCAGATTCCACAGAAATAAGGCTAGCAAAGAGATCCACGAAATACAGATGTAACTCTGTGAGATGAATTAACAGAACACTAAGCAGTTTCTCAGAAAGCTTCTTTCCAGATTTCATCTGAGGATATTTCCTTTTTCACCATAGCCCTCTATGGGCTTCCAAATATCACTTTGCCAATTCCACAAGAACAGTCTTAGCGAAAGGCTTCTTGAGGGAAAAGCTGTAACTCTGTGAGATGATTTCACAGAACACAAAGAAGTTTCTCAGAAAGCTTCTTTCTCTTTGTTATCGGAGGATATTTCCATTGGCCCTATAGTCTTCAAAGGGATCCGAAATATCTGTTCTCAGATTCCACAGAAATAAGGGTAGCAAAGAGATCCACGAAATACAGATGTAACTCTGTGAGATGAATTAACAGAACACTAAGCAGTTTCTCAGAAAGCTTCTTTCCAGATTTCATCTGAGGATATTTCCTTTTTCACCATGGCCCTCTATGGGCTTCCAAATATCACTTTGCCAATTCCACAAGAACTGTCTTAGCGAAAGGCTTCTTGAGGGGAAAGCTGTAACTCTCTGAGATGATTTCACAGAACACAAAGGAGTTTCTCAGAAAGCTTCTTTCTCTGTGATCGGACGATATTTCCTTTGGCCCTATAGTCTTCAAAGGGGTCCGAAATATCTGTTCTCAGATTCCACAGAAATAAGGCTAGCAAAGAGATCCATGAAATACAGATGTAACTCTGTGAGATGAATTAACAGAACACTAAGCAGTTTCTCAGAAAGCTTCTTTCCAGATTTCATCTGAGGATGTTTGCTTTTTTACCATAGCCCTCTATGGGCTTCCGAATATCACTTTGCCAATTCCACAAGAACTGTCTTAGCGAAAGGCTTCTTGAGGGGAAAGCTGTAACTCTGTGAGATGATTTCACAGAACACAAAGAAGTTTCTCAGAAAGCTTCTTTCTCTTTGTTATCGGAGGATATTTCCTTTGGCCCTATACTCTACAAAGGGATCCGAAATATCTGTTCTCAGATTCCACAGAAAAAAAGCTAGCAAAGAGATCCACGGAATACAGATGTAACTCTGTGAGATGAATTAACAGAACACTAAGCAGTTTCTCAGAAAGCTTCTTTCCAGATTTCATCTGAGGATATTTCCTTTTTCACCATAGCCCTCTATGGGCTTCCAAATATCACTTTGCCAATTCCACAAGAACTGTCTTAGCGAAAGGCTTCTTGAGGGGAAAGCTGTAACTCTGTGAGATGATTTCACAGAACACAAAGAAGTTTCTCAGAAAGCTTCTTTCTCTTTGTTATCGGAGGATATTTCCTTTGCCCTATAGTCTTCAAAGGGATCCGAAATATCTGTTCTCAGATTCCACAGAAATAAGGCTAGCAAAGAGATCCACGAAATACAGATGTAAATCTGTGAGATGAATTAACAGAACACTAAGCAGTTTCTCAGAAAGCTTCTTTCCAGATTTCATCTGAGGATATTTCCTTTTTCACCATGGCCCTCTATGGGCTTCCAAATATCACTTTGCCAATTCCACAAGAACAGTCTTAGCGAAAGGCTTCTTGAGGGGAAAGCTGTAACTCTCTGAGATGATTTCACAGAACACAAAGGAGTTTCTCAGAAAGCTTCTTTCTCTTTGTGATCGGACGATATTTCCTTTGGCCCTATAGTCTTCAAAGGGATCCGAAATATCTGTTCTCAGATTCCACAGAAATAAGGCTAGCAAAGAGATCCACGAAATACAGATGTAACTCTGTGAGATGAATTAACAGAACACTAAGCAGTTTCTCAGAAAGCTTCTTTCCAGATTTCATCTGAGGATATTTGCTTTTTTACCATAGCCCTCTATGGGCTTCCAAATATCACTTTTCCAATTCCACAAGAACTGTCTTAGCGAAAGGCTTCTTGAGGGGAAAGCTGTAACTCTGTGAGATGATTTCACAGAACACAAAGAAGTTTCTCAGAAAGCTTCTTTCTCTTTGTTATCGGAGGATATTTCCTTTGGCCCTATAGTCTTCAAAGGGATCCGAAATATCTGTTCTCAGATTCCACAGAAAAAAAGCTAGCAAAGAGATCCACGGAATACAGATGTAACTCTGTGAGATGAATTAACAGAACACTAAGCAGTTTCTCAGAAAGCTTCTTTCCAGATTTCATCTGAGGATATTTCCTTTTTCACCATAGCCCTCTATGGGCTTCCAAATATCACTTTGCCAATTCCACAAGAACTGTCGTAGCGAAAGGCTTCTTGAGGGGAAAGCTGTAACTCTGTGAGATGATTTCACAGAACACAAAGAAGTTTCTCAGAAAGCTTCTTTCTCTTTGTTATCGGAGGATATTTCCTTTGGCCCTATAGTCTTCAAAGGGATCCGAAATATCTGTTCTCAGATTCCACAGAAATAAGGCTAGCAAAGAGATCCACGAAATACAGATGTAACTCTGTGAGATGAATTAACAGAACACTAAGCAGTTTCTCAGAAAGCTTCTTTCCAGATTTCATCTGAGGATATTTCCTTTTTCACCATAGCCCTCTATGGGCTTCCAAATATCACTTTGCCAATTCCACAAGAACAGTCTTAGCGAAAGGCTTCTTGAGGGAAAAGCTGTAACTCTGTGAGATGATTTCACAGAACACAAAGAAGTTTCTCAGAAAGCTTCTTTCTCTTTGTTATCGGAGGATATTTCCATTGGCCCTATAGTCTTCAAAGGGATCCGAAATATCTGTTCTCAGATTCCACAGAAATAAGGCTAGCAAAGAGATCCACGAAATACAGATGTAACTCTGTGAGATGAATTACCAGAACACTAAGCAGTTTCTGAGAAAGCTTCTTTCCAGATTTCATCTGAGGATATTTCCTTTTTCACCATGGCCCTCTATGGGCTTCCAAATATCACTTTGCCAATTCCACAAGAACTGTCTTAGCGAAAGGCTTCTTGAGGGGAAAGCTGTAACTCTCTGAGATGATTTCACAGAACACAAAGGAGTTTCTCAGAAAGCTTCTTTCTCTGTGATCGGACGATATTTCCTTTGGCCCTATAGTCTTCAAAGGGGTCCGAAATATCTGTTCTCAGATTCCACAGAAATAAGTCTAGCAAAGAGATCCATGAAATACAGATGTAACTCTGTGAGATGAATTAACAGAACACTAAGCAGTTTCTCAGAAAGCTTCTTTCCAGATTTCATCTGAGGATGTTTGCTTTTTTACCATAGCCCTCTATGGGCTTCCAAATATCACTTTGCCAATTCCACAAGAACTGTCTTAGCGAAAGGCTTCTTGAGGGGAAAGCTGTAACTCTGTGAGATGATTTCACAGAACACAAAGAAGTTTCTCAGAAAGCTTCTTTCTCTTTGTTATCGGAGGATATTTCCTTTGGCCCTATACTCTACAAAGGGATCCGAAATATCTGTTCTCAGATTCCACAGAAAAAAAGCTAGCAAAGAGATCCACGGAATACAGATGTAACTCTGTGAGATGAATTAACAGAACACTAAGCAGTTTCTCAGAAAGCTTCTTTCCAGATTTCATCTGAGGATATTTCCTTTTTCACCATAGCCCTCTATGGGCTTCCAAATATCACTTTGCCAATTCCACAAGAACTGTCTTAGCGAAAGGCTTCTTGAGGGGAAAGCTGTAACTCTGTGAGATGATTTCACAGAACACAAAGAAGTTTCTCAGAAAGCTTCTTTCTCTTTGTTATCGGAGGATATATCCTTTGCCCTATAGTCTTCAAAGGGATCCGAAATATCTGTTCTCAGATTCCACAGAAATAAGGCTAGCAAAGAGATCCACGAAATACAGATGTAAATCTGTGAGATGAATTAACAGAACACTAAGCAGTTTCTCAGAAAGCTTCTTTCCAGATTTCATCTGAGGATATTTCCTTTTTCACCATGGCCCTCTATGGGCTTCCAAATATCACTTTGCCAATTCCACAAGAACTGTCTTAGCGAAAGGCTTCTTGAGGGGAAAGCTGTAACTCTCTGAGATGATTTCACAGAACACAAAGGAGTTTCTCAGAAAGCTTCTTTCTCTTTGTGATCGGACGATATTTCCTTTGGCCCTATAGTCTTCAAAGGGATCCGAAATATCTGTTCTCAGATTCCACAGAAATAAGGCTAGCAAAGAGATCCACGAAATACAGATGTAACTCTGTGAGATGAATTAACAGAACACTAAGCAGTTTCTCAGAAAGCTTCTTTCCAGATTTCATCTGAGGATATTTGCTTTTTTACCATAGCCCTCTATGGGCTTCCAAATATCACTTTTCCAATTCCACAAGAACTGTCTTAGCGAAAGGCTTCTTGAGGGGAAAGCTGTAACTCTGTGAGATGATTTCACAGAACACAAAGAAGTTTCTCAGAAAGCTTCTTTCTCTTTGTTATCGGAGGATATTTCCTTTGGCCCTATAGTCTTCAAAGGGATCCGAAATATCTGTTCTCAGATTCCACAGAAAAAAAGCTAGCAAAGAGATCCACGGAATACAGATGTAACTCTGTGAGATGAATTAACAGAACACTAAGCAGTTTCTCAGAAAGCTTCTTTCCAGATTTCATCTGAGGATATTTCCTTTTTCACCATAGCCCTCTATGGGCTTCCAAATATCACTTTGCCAATTCCACAAGAACTGTCTTAGCGAAAGGCTTCTTGAGGGGAAAGCTGTAACTCTCTGAGATGATTTCACAGAACACAAAGGAGTTTCTCAGAAAGCTTCTTTCTCTTTGTGATCGGACGATATTTCCTTTGGCCCTCTAGTCTTCAAAGGGATCCGAAATATCTGTTCTCAGATTCCACAGAAAAAAGGCTAGCAAAGAGATCCACGAAATACAGATGTAACTCTGTGAGATGAATTAACAGAACACTAAGCAGTTTCTCAGAAAGCTTCTTTCCAGATTTCATCTGAGGATATTTCCTTTTTTACCATAGCCCTCTATGGGCTTCCAAATATCACTTTGCCAATTCCACAAGAACTGTCTTAGCGAAAGGCTTCTTGAGGGGAAAGCTGTAACTCTCTGAGATGATTTCACAGAACACAAAGAAGTTTCTCAGAAAGCTTCTTTCTCTTTGTTATCGGAGGATATTTCCTTTGGCCCTATAGTCTTCAAAGGGATCCGAAATATCTGTTCTCAGATTCCACAGAAATAAGGCTAGCAAAGAGATCCACGAAATACAGATGTAACTCTGTGAGATGAATTAACAGAACACTAAGCAGTTTCTCAGAAAGCTTCTTTCCAGATTTCATCTGAGGATATTTCCTTTTTCACCATGGCCCTGTATGGGCTTCCAAATATCACTTTGCCAATTCCACAAGAACTGTCTTAGCGAAAGGCTTCTTGAGGGGAAAGCTGTAACTCTCTGAGATGATTTCACAGAACACAAAGGAGTTTCTCAGAAAGCTTCTTTCTCTTTGTGATCGGACGATATTTCCTTTGGCCCTATAGTCTTCAAAGGGATCCGAAATATCTGTTCTCAGATTCCACAGAAAAAAGGCTAGCAAAGAGATCCACGAAATACAGATGTAACTCTGTGAGATGAATTAACAGAACACTAAGCAGTTTCTCAGAAAGCTTCTTTCCAGATTTCATCTGAGGATATTTCCTTTTTTACCATAGCCCTCTATGGGCTTCCAAATATCACTTTGCCAATTCCACAAGAACTGTCTTAGCGAAAGGCTTCTTGAGGGGAAAGCTGTAACTCTGTGAGATGATTTCACAGAACACAAAGAAGTTTCTCAGAAAGCTTCTTTCTCTTTGTTATCGGAGGATATTTCCTTTGGCCCTATAGTCTTCAAAGGGATCCGAAATATCTGTTCTCAGATTCCACAGAAATAAGGCTAGCAAAGAGATCCACGAAATACAGATGTAACTCTGTGAGATGAATTAACAGAACACTAAGCAGTTTCTCAGAAAGCTTCTTTCCAGATTTCATCTGAGGATATTTCCTTTTTCACCATGGCCCTGTAAGGGCTTCCAAATATCACTTTGCCAATTCCACAAGAACTGTCTTAACGAAAGGCTTCTTGAGGGGAAAGCTGTAACTCTCTGAGATGATTTCACAGAACACAAAGGAGTTTCTCAGAAAGCTTCTTTCTCTTTGTGATCGGACGATATTTCCTTTGGCCCTATAGTCTTCAAAGGGATCCGAAATATCTGTTCTCAGATTCCACAGAAAAAAGGATAGCAAAGAGATCCACGAAATACAGATGTAACTCTGTGAGATGAATTAACAGAACACTAAGCAGTTTCTCAGAAAGCTTCTTTCCAGATTTCATCTGAGGATATTTGCTTTTTTACCATAGCCCTCTATGGGCTTCCAAATATCACTTTGCCAATTCCACAAGAACTGTCTTAGCGAAAGGCTTCTTGAGGGGAAAGCTGTAACTCTGTGAGATGATTTCACAGAACACAAAGAAGTTTCTCAGAAAGCTTCGTTCTCTTTGTTATCGGAGGATATTTCCTTTGCCCTCTAGTCTTCAAAGGGATCCGAAATATCTGTTCTCAGATTCCACAGAAATAAGGCTAGCAAAGAGATCCACGAAATACAGATGTAACTCTGTGAGATGAATTAACAGAACACTAAGCAGTTTCTCAGAAAGCTTCTTTCCAGATTTCATCTGAGGATATTTCCTTTTTCACCATAGCCCTCTATGGGCTTCCAAATATCACTTTGCCAATTCCACAAGAACTGTCTTAGCGAAAGGCTTCTTGAGGGGAAAGCTGTAACTCTGTGAGATGATTTCACAGAACACAAAGAAGTTTCTCAGAAAGCTTCTTTCTCTTTGTTATCGGAGGATATTTCCTTTGGCCCTATAGTCTTCAAAGGGATGCGAAATATCTGTTCTCAGATTCCACAGAAATAAGGCTAGCAAAGAGATCCACGAAATACAGATGTAACTCTGTGAGATGAATTAACAGAACACTAAGCAGTTTCTCAGAAAGCTTCTTTCCAGATTTCATCTGAGGATATTTCCTTTTTCACCATAGCCCTCTATGGGCTTCCAAATATCACTTTGCCAATTCCACAATAACAGTCTTAGCGAAAGGCTTCTTGAGGGAAAAGCTGTAACTCTGTGAGATGATTTCACAGAACACAAAGAAGTTTCTCAGAAAGCTTCTTTCTCTTTGTTATCGCACGATATTTCCATTGGCCCTATAGTCTTCAAAGGGATCCGAAATATCTGTTCTCAGATTCCACAGAAATAAGGCTAGCAAAGAGATCCACGAAATACAGATGTAACTCTGTGAGATGAATTAACAGAACACTAAGCAGTTTCTCAGAAAGCTTCTTTCCAGATTTCATCTGAGGATATTTCCTTTTTCACCATGGCCCTCTATGGGCTTCCAAATATCACTTTGCCAATTCCACAAGAACTGTCTTAGCGAAAGGCTTCTTGAGGGGAAAGCTGTAACTCTGTGAGATGATTTCACAGAACACAAAGTAGTTTCTCAGAAAGCTTCTTTCTCTTTGTGATCGGACGATATTTCCTTTGGCCCTATAGTCTTCAAAGGGATCCGAAATATCTGTTCTCAGATTCCACAGAAAAAAGGCTAGCAAAGAGATCCACGAAATACAGATGTAACTCTGTGTGATGAATTAACAGAACACTAAGCAGTTTCTCAGAAAGCTTCTTTCCAGATTTCATCTGAGGATATTTGCTTTTTTACCCTAGCCCTCTATGGGCTTCCAAATATCACTTTGCCAATTCCACAAGAACTGTCTTAGCGAAAGGCTTCTTGAGGGGAAAGCTGTAACTCTGTGAGATGATTTCACAGAACACAAAGAAGTTTCTCAGAAAGCTTCTTTCTCTTTGTTATCGGAGGATATTTCCTTTGGCCCTATAGTCTTCAAAGGGATCCGTAATATCTGTTCTCAGATTCCACAGAAAAAAGGCTAGCAAAGAGATCCACGAAATACAAATGTAACTCTGTGAGATGAATTAACAGAACACTAAGCAGTTTCTCAGAAAGCTTCTTTCCAGATTTCATCTGAGGATATTTCCTTTTTCACCATAGCCCTCTATGGGCTTCCAAATATCACTTTGCCAATTCCACAAGAACAGTCTTAGCGAAAGGCTTCTTTAGGGAAAAGCTGAAACTCTGTGAGATGATTTCACAGAACACAAAGAAGTTTCTCAGAAAGCTTCTTTCTCTTTGTTATCGGAGGATATTTCCTTTGGCCCTATAGTCTTCAACGGGATCCGAAATATCTGTTCTCAGATTCCACAGAAATAAGGCTAGCAAAGAGATCCACGAAATACAGATGTAACTCTGTGAGATGAATTAACAGAACACTAAACAGTTTCTCAGAAAGCTTCTTTCCAGATTTCATCTGAGGATATTTCCTTTTTCACCATAGCCCTCTATGGGCTTCCAAATATCACTTTGCCAATTCCACAAGAACTGTCTTAGCGAAAGGCTTCTTGAGGCGAAAGCTGTAACTCTGTGAGATGATTTCACAGAACACAAAGAAGTTTCTCAGAAAGCTTCGTTCTCTTTGTTATCGGAGGATATTTCCTTTGCCCTATAGTCTTCAAAGGGATCCGAAATATCTGTTCTCAGATTCCACAGAAATAAGGCTAGCAAAGAGATCCACGAAATACAGATGTAACTCTGTGAGATGAATTAAAAGAACACTAAGCAGTTTCTCAGAAAGCTTCTTTCCAGATTTCATCTGAGGATATTTCCTTTTTCACCATGGCCCTCTATGGGCTTCCAAATATCACTTTGCCAATTCCACAAGAACTGTCTTAGCGAAAGGCTTCTTGAGGGGAAAGCTGTAACTCTCTGAGATGATTTCACAGAACACAAAGGAGTTTCTCAGAAAGCTTCTTTCTCTTTGTGATCGGACGATATTTCCTTTGGCCCTATAGTCTTCAAAGGGATCCGAAATATCTGTTCTCAGATTCCACAGAAAAAAGGCTAGCAAAGAGATCCACGAAATACAGATGTAACTCTGTGAGATGAATTAACAGAACACTAAGCAGTTTCTCAGAAAGCTTCTTTCCAGATTTCATCTGAGGATATTTCCTTTTTCACCATGGCCCTCTATGGGCTTCCAAATATCACTTTGCCAATTCCACAAGAACTGTCTTAGCGAAAGGCTTCTTGAGGGGAAAGCTGTAACTCTCTGAGATGATTTCACAGAACACAAAGGAGTTTCTCAGAAAGCTTCTTTCTCTTTGTGATCGGACGATATATCCTTTGGCACTATAGTCTTCAAAGGGATCCGAAATATCTGTTCTCAGATTCCACAGAAAAAAGGCTAGCGAAGAGATCCACGAAATACAGATGTAACTCTGTGAGATGAATTAACAGAACACTAAGCAGTTTCTCAGAAAGCTTCTTTCCAGATTTCATCTGAGGATATTTCCTTTTTCACCATAGCCCTCTATGGGCTTCCAAATATCACTTTGCCAATTCCACAAGAACAGTCTTAGCGAAAGGCTTCTTGAGGGAAAAGCTGTAACTCTGTGAGATGATTTCACAGAACACAAAGAAGTTTCTCAGAAAGCTTCTTTCTCTTTGTTATCGGAGGATATTTCCATTGGCCCTATAGTCTTCAAAGGGATCCGAAATATCTGTTCTCAGATTCCACAGAAATAAGGCTAGCAAAGAGATCCACGAAATACAGATGTAACTCTGTGAGATGAATTAACAGAACACTAAGCAGTTTCTCAGAAAGCTTCTTTCCAGATTTCATCTGAGGATATTTCCTTTTTCACCATGGCCCTCTATGGGCTTCCAAATATCACTTTGCCAATTCCACAAGAACTGTCTTAGCGAAAGGCTTCTTGAGGGGAAAGCTGTAACTCTCTGAGATGATTTCACAGAACACAAAGGAGTTTCTCAGAAAGCTTCTTTCTCTGTGATCGGACGATATTTCCTTTGGCCCTATAGTCTTCAAAGGGGTCCGAAATATCTGTTCTCAGATTCCACAGAAATAAGTCTAGCAAAGAGATCCATGAAATACAGATGTAACTCTGTGAGATGAATTAACAGAACACTAAGCAGTTTCTCAGAAAGCTTCTTTCCAGATTTCATCTGAGGATGTTTGCTTTTTTACCATAGCCCTCTATGGGCTTCCAAATATCACTTTGCCAATTCCACAAGAACTGTCTTAGCGAAAGGCTTCTTGAGGGGAAAGCTGTAACTCTGTGAGATGATTTCACAGAACACAAAGAAGTTTCTCAGAAAGCTTCTTTCTCTTTGTTATCGGAGGATATTTCCTTTGGCCCTATACTCTACAAAGGGATCCGAAATATCTGTTCTCAGATTCCACAGAAAAAAAGCTAGCAAAGAGATCCACGGAATACAGATGTAAATCTGTGAGATGAATTAACAGAACACTAAGCAGTTTCTCAGAAAGCTTCTTTCCAGATTTCATCTGAGGATATTTCCTTTTTCACCATAGCCCTCTATGGGCTTCCAAATATCACTTTGCCAATTCCACAAGAACTGTCTTAGCGAAAGGCTTCTTGAGGGGAAAGCTGTAACTCTGTGAGATGATTTCACAGAACACAAAGAAGTTTCTCAGAAAGCTTCTTTCTCTTTGTTATCGGAGGATATATCCTTTGCCCTATAGTCTTCAAAGGGATCCGAAATATCTGTTCTCAGATTCCACAGAAATAAGGCTAGCAAAGAGATCCACGAAATACAGATGTAAATCTGTGAGATGAATTAACAGAACACTAAGCAGTTTCTCAGAAAGCTTCTTTCCAGATTTCATCTGAGGATATTTCCTTTTTCACCATGGCCCTCTATGGGCTTCCAAATATCACTTTGCCAATTCCACAAGAACTGTCTTAGCGAAAGGCTTCTTGAGGGGAAAGCTGTAACTCTCTGAGATGATTTCACAGAACACAAAGGAGTTTCTCAGAAAGCTTCTTTCTCTTTGTGATCGGACGATATTTCCTTTGGCCCTATAGTCTTCAAAGGGATCCGAAATATCTGTTCTCAGATTCCACAGAAATAAGGCTAGCAAAGAGATCCACGAAATACAGATGTAACTCTGTGAGATGAATTAACAGAACACTAAGCAGTTTCTCAGAAAGCTTCTTTCCAGATTTCATCTGAGGATATTTGCTTTTTTACCATAGCCCTCTATGGGCTTCCAAATATCACTTTTCCAATTCCACAAGAACTGTCTTAGCGAAAGGCTTCTTGAGGGGAAAGCTGTAACTCTGTGAGATGATTTCACAGAACACAAAGAAGTTTCTCAGAAAGCTTCTTTCTCTTTGTTATCGGAGGATATTTCCTTTGGCCCTATAGTCTTCAAAGGGATCCGAAATATCTGTTCTCAGATTCCACAGAAAAAAAGCTAGCAAAGAGATCCACGGAATACAGATGTAACTCTGTGAGATGAATTAACAGAACACTAAGCAGTTTCTCAGAAAGCTTCTTTCCAGATTTCATCTGAGGATATTTCCTTTTTCACCATAGCCCTCTATGGGCTTCCAAATATCACTTTGCCAATTCCACAAGAACTGTCTTAGCGAAAGGCTTCTTGAGGGGAAAGCTGTAACTCTCTGAGATGATTTCACAGAACACAAAGGAGTTTCTCAGAAAGCTTCTTTCTCTTTGTGATCGGACGATATTTCCTTTGGCCCTCTAGTCTTCAAAGGGATCCGAAATATCTGTTCTCAGATTCCACAGAAAAAAGGCTAGCAAAGAGATCCACGAAATACAGATGTAACTCTGTGAGATGAATTAACAGAACACTAAGCAGTTTCTCAGAAAGCTTCTTTCCAGATTTCATCTGAGGATATTTCCTTTTTTACCATAGCCCTCTATGGGCTTCCAAATATCACTTTGCCAATTCCACAAGAACTGTCTTAGCGAAAGGCTTCTTGAGGGGAAAGCTGTAACTCTCTGAGATGATTTCACAGAACACAAAGAAGTTTCTCAGAAAGCTTCTTTCTCTTTGTTATCGGAGGATATTTCCTTTGGCCCTATAGTCTTCAAAGGGATCCGAAATATCTGTTCTCAGATTCCACAGAAATAAGGCTAGCAAAGAGATCCACGAAATACAGATGTAACTCTGTGAGATGAATTAACAGAACACTAAGCAGTTTCTCAGAAAGCTTCTTTCCAGATTTCATCTGAGGATATTTCCTTTTTCACCATGGCCCTGTATGGGCTTCCAAATATCACTTTGCCAATTCCACAAGAACTGTCTTAGCGAAAGGCTTCTTGAGGGGAAAGCTGTAACTCTCTGAGATGATTTCACAGAACACAAAGGAGTTTCTCAGAAAGCTTCTTTCTCTTTGTGATCGGACGATATTTCCTTTGGCCCTATAGTCTTCAAAGGGATCCGAAATATCTGTTCTCAGATTCCACAGAAAAAAGGCTAGCAAAGAGATCCACGAAATACAGATGTAACTCTGTGAGATGAATTAACAGAACACTAAGCAGTTTCTCAGAAAGCTTCTTTCCAGATTTCATCTGAGGATATTTCCTTTTTTACCATAGCCCTCTATGGGCTTCCAAATATCACTTTGCCAATTCCACAAGAACTGTCTTAGCGAAAGGCTTCTTGAGGGGAAAGCTGTAACTCTGTGAGATGATTTCACAGAACACAAAGAAGTTTCTCAGAAAGCTTCTTTCTCTTTGTTATCGGAGGATATTTCCTTTGGCCCTATAGTCTTCAAAGGGATCCGAAATATCTGTTCTCAGATTCCACAGAAATAAGGCTAGCAAAGAGATCCACGAAATACAGATGTAACTCTGTGAGATGAATTAACAGAACACTAAGCAGTTTCTCAGAAAGCTTCTTTCCAGATTTCATCTGAGGATATTTCCTTTTTCACCATGGCCCTGTAAGGGCTTCCAAATATCACTTTGCCAATTCCACAAGAACTGTCTTAACGAAAGGCTTCTTGAGGGGAAAGCTGTAACTCTCTGAGATGATTTCACAGAACACAAAGGAGTTTCTCAGAAAGCTTCTTTCTCTTTGTGATCGGACGATATTTCCTTTGGCCCTATAGTCTTCAAAGGGATCCGAAATATCTGTTCTCAGATTCCACAGAAAAAAGGATAGCAAAGAGATCCACGAAATACAGATGTAACTCTGTGAGATGAATTAACAGAACACTAAGCAGTTTCTCAGAAAGCTTCTTTCCAGATTTCATCTGAGGATATTTGCTTTTTTACCATAGCCCTCTATGGGCTTCCAAATATCACTTTGCCAATTCCACAAGAACTGTCTTAGCGAAAGGCTTCTTGAGGGGAAAGCTGTAACTCTGTGAGATGATTTCACAGAACACAAAGAAGTTTCTCAGAAAGCTTCTTTCTCTTTGTTATCGGAGGATATTTCCTTTGGCCCTATAGTCTTCAAAGGGATCCGAAATATCTGTTCTCAGATTCCACAGAAATAAGGCTAGCAAAGAGATCCACGAAATACAGATGTAACTCTGTGAGATGAATTAACAGAACACTAAGCAGTTTCTCAGAAAGCTTCTTTCCAGATTTCATCTGAGGATATTTCCTTTTTCACCATAGCCCTCTATGGGCTTCCAAATATCACTTTGCCAATTCCACAATAACAGTCTTAGCGAAAGGCTTCTTGAGGGAAAAGCTGTAACTCTGTGAGATGATTTCACAGAACAGAAAGAAGTTTCTCAGAAAGCTTCTTTCTCTTTGTTATCGCACGATATTTCCATTGGCCCTATAGTCTTCAAAGGGATCCGAAATATCTGTTCTCAGATTCCACAGAAATAAGGCTAGCAAAGAGATCCACGAAATACAGATGTAACTCTGTGAGATGAATTAACAGAACACTAAGCAGTTTCTCAGAAAGCTTCTTTCCAGATTTCATCTGAGGATATTTCCTTTTTCACCATGGCCCTCTATGGGCTTCCAAATATCACTTTGCCAATTCCACAAGAACTGTCTTAGCGAAAGGCTTCTTGAGGGGAAAGCTGTAACTCTGTGAGATGATTTCACAGAACACAAAGTAGTTTCTCAGAAAGCTTCTTTCTCTTTGTGATCGGACGATATTTCCTTTGGCCCTATAGTCTTCAAAGGGATCCGAAATATCTGTTCTCAGATTCCACAGAAAAAAGGCTAGCAAAGAGATCCACGAAATACAGATGTAACTCTGTGTGATGAATTAACAGAACACTAAGCAGTTTCTCAGAAAGCTTCTTTCCAGATTTCATCTGAGGATATTTGCTTTTTTACCCTAGCCCTCTATGGGCTTCCAAATATCACTTTGCCAATTCCACAAGAACTGTCTTAGCGAAAGGCTTCTTGAGGGGAAAGCTGTAACTCTGTGAGATGATTTCACAGAACACAAAGAAGTTTCTCAGAAAGCTTCTTTCTCTTTGTTATCGGAGGATATTTCCTTTGGCCCTATAGTCTTCAAAGGGATCCGTAATATCTGTTCTCAGATTCCACAGAAAAAAGGCTAGCAAAGAGATCCACGAAATACAAATGTAACTCTGTGAGATGAATTAACAGAACACTAAGCAGTTTCTCAGAAAGCTTCTTTCCAGATTTCATCTGAGGATATTTCCTTTTTCACCATAGCCCTCTATGGGCTTCCAAATATCACTTTGCCAATTCCACAAGAACAGTCTTAGCGAAAGGCTTCTTTAGGGAAAAGCTGAAACTCTGTGAGATGATTTCACAGAACACAAAGAAGTTTCTCAGAAAGCTTCTTTCTCTTTGTTATCGGAGGATATTTCCTTTGGCCCTATAGTCTTCAACGGGATCCGAAATATCTGTTCTCAGATTCCACAGAAATAAGGCTAGCAAAGAGATCCACGAAATACAGATGTAACTCTGTGAGATGAATTAACAGAACACTAAACAGTTTCTCAGAAAGCTTCTTTCCAGATTTCATCTGAGGATATTTCCTTTTTCACCATAGCCCTCTATGGGCTTCCAAATATCACTTTGCCAATTCCACAAGAACTGTCTTAGCGAAAGGCTTCTTGAGGCGAAAGCTGTAACTCTGTGAGATGATTTCACAGAACACAAAGAAGTTTCTCAGAAAGCTTCGTTCTCTTTGTTATCGGAGGATATTTCCTTTGCCCTATAGTCTTCAAAGGGATCCGAAATATCTGTTCTCAGATTCCACAGAAATAAGGCTAGCAAAGAGATCCACGAAATACAGATGTAACTCTGTGAGATGAATTAAAAGAACACTAAGCAGTTTCTCAGAAAGCTTCTTTCCAGATTTCATCTGAGGATATTTCCTTTTTCACCATGGCCCTCTATGGGCTTCCAAATATCACTTTGCCAATTCCACAAGAACTGTCTTAGCGAAAGGCTTCTTGAGGGGAAAGCTGTAACTCTCTGAGATGATTTCACAGAACACAAAGGAGTTTCTCAGAAAGCTTCTTTCTCTTTGTGATCGGACGATATTTCCTTTGGCCCTATAGTCTTCAAAGGGATCCGAAATATCTGTTCTCAGATTCCACAGAAAAAAGGCTAGCAAAGAGATCCACGAAATACAGATGTAACTCTGTGAGATGAATTAACAGAACACTAAGCAGTTTCTCAGAAAGCTTCTTTCCAGATTTCATCTGAGGATATTTCCTTTTTCACCATGGCCCTCTATGGGCTTCCAAATATCACTTTGCCAATTCCACAAGAACTGTCTTAGCGAAAGGCTTCTTGAGGGGAAAGCTGTAACTCTCTGAGATGATTTCACAGAACACAAAGGAGTTTCTCAGAAAGCTTCTTTCTCTTTGTGATCGGACGATATATCCTTTGGCACTATAGTCTTCAAAGGGATCCGAAATATCTGTTCTCAGATTCCACAGAAAAAAGGCTAGCGAAGAGATCCACGAAATACAGATGTAACTCTGTGAGATGAATTAACAGAACACTAAGCAGTTTCTCAGAAAGCTTCTTTCCAGATTTCATCTGAGGATATTTGCTTTTTTACCATAGCCCTCTATGGGCTTCCAAATATCACTTTGCCAATTCCACAAGAACTGTCTTAGCGAAAGGCTTCTTGAGGGGAAAGCTGTAACTCTGTGAGATGATTTCACAGAACACAAAGAAGTTTCTCAGAAAGCTTCTTTCTCTTTGTTATCGGAGGATATTTCCTTTGGCCCTATAGTCTTCAAAGGGATCCGAAATATCTGTTCTCAGATTCCACAGAAAAAAGGCTAGCAAAGAGATCCACGAAATACAGATGTAACTCTGTGAGATGAATTAACAGAACACTAAGCAGTTTCTCAGAAAACTTCTTTCCAGATTTCATCTGAGAATATTTCCTTTTTCACCATAGCCCTCTATGGGCTTTCAAATATCACTTTGCCAATTCCACAAGAACTGACTTAGCGAAAGGCTTCTTGAGGGGAAAGCTGTAACTCTGTGAGATGATTTCACAGAACACAAAGAAGTTTCTCAGAAAGCTTCTTTCTCTTTGTTATCGGAGGATATTTCCTTTGGCCCTATAGTCTTCAAAGGGATCCGAAATATCTGTTCTCAGATTCCACAGAAATAAGGCTAGCAAAGACTTCCACAAAATACCGATGTAACACTGTGAGATGAATTAACAGAACACTAAGCAGTTTCTCAGAAAGCTTCTTTCCAGATTTCATCTGAGGATATTTCCTTTTTCACCATAGCCCTCTATGGGCTTCCAAATATCACTTTGCCAATTCCACAAGAACAGTCTTAGCGAAAGGCTTCTTGAGGGAAAAGCTGAAACTCTGTGAGATGATTTCACAGAACACAAAGAAGTTTCTCAGAAAGCTTCTTTCTCTTTGTTATCGGAGGATATTTCCTTTGGCCCTATAGTCTTCAACGGGATCCGAAATATCTGTTCTCAGATTCCACAGAAATAAGGCTAGCAAAGAGATCCACGAAATACAGATGTAATTCTGTGAGATGAATTAACAGAACACTAAACACTTTCTCAGAAAGCTTCTTTCCAGATTTCATCTGAGGATATTTCCTTTTTCACCATAGCCCTCTATGGGCTTCCAAATATCACTTTGCCAATTCCACAAGAACTGTCTTAGCGAAAGGCTTCTTGAGGGGAAAGCTGTAACTCTGTGAGATGATTTCACAGAACACAAAGAAGTTTCTCAGAAAGCTTCTTTCTCTTCGTTATCGGAGGATATTTCCTTTGCCCTATAGTCTTCAAAGGGATCCGAAATATCTGTTCTCAGATTCCACCGAAATAAGGCTAGCAAAGAGATCCACGAAATACAGATGTAACTCTGTGAGATGAATTAACAGAACACTAAGCAGTTTCTCAGAAAGCTTCTTTCCAGATTTCATCTGAGGATATTTCCTTTTTCACCATGGCCCTCTATGGGCTTCCAAATATCACTTTGCCAATTCCACAAGAACTGTCTTAGCGAAAGGCTTCTTGAGGGGAAAGCTGTAACTCTCTGAGATGATTTCACAGAACACAAAGGAGTTTCTCAGAAAGCTTCTTTCTCTTTTTTATCGGACGATATTTCCTTTGGCCCTATAGTCTTCAAAGGGATCCGAAATATCTGTTCTCAGATTCCACAGAAATAAGGCTAGCAAAGAGATCCACGAAATACAGATGTAACTCTGTGAGATGAATTAACAGAACACTAAGCAGTTTCTCAGAAAGCTTCTTTCCAGATTTCATCTGAGGATATTTCCTTTTTCACCATGGCCCTCTATGGGCTTCCAAATATCACTTGGCCAATTCCACAAGAACTGTCTTAGCGAAAGGCTTCTTGAGGGGAAAGCTGTAACTCTCTGAGATGATTTCACAGAACACAAAGGAGTTTCTCAGAAAGCTTCTTTCTCTTTGTGATCGGACGATATTTCCTTTGGCCCTATAGTCTTCAAAGGGATCCGAAATATCTGTTCTCAGATTCCACAGAAAAAAGGCTAGCAAAGAGATCCACGAAATACAGATGTAACTCTGTGAGATGAATTAACAGAACACTAAGCAGTTTCTCAGAAAGCTTCTTTCCAGATTTCATCTGAGGATATTTCCTTTTTCACCATAGCCCTCTATGGGCTTTCAAATATCACTTTGCCAATTCCACAACTGTCTTAGCGAAAGGCTTCTTGAGGGGAAAGCTGTAACTCTGTGAGATGATTTCACAGAACACAAAGAAGTTTCTCAGAAAGCTTCTTTCTCTTCGTTATCGGAGGATATTTCCTTTGGCCCTATAGTCTTCAAAGGGATCCGAAATATCTGTTCTCAGATTCCACAGAAATAAGGCTAGCAAAGAGATCCACGAAATACAGATGTAACTCTGTGAGATGAATTAACAGAACACTAAGCAGTTTCTCAGAAAGCTTCTTTCCGGATTTCATCTGAGGATATTTCCTTTTTCACCATGGCCCTCTATGGGCTTCCAAATATCACTTTGCCAATTCCACAAGAACTGTATTAACGAAAGGCTTCTTGAGGGGAAAGCTGTAACTCTGTGAGATGATTTCACAGAACACAAAGAGTTTCTCAGAAAGCTACTTTCTCTTTGTTATCGGAGGATATTTCCTTTGCCCTATAGTCTTCAAAGGGATCCGAAATATCTGTTCTCAGATTCCACAGAAATGAGGCTAGCAAAGAGATCCACGAAATACAGATGTAACTCTGTGAGATGAATTAACAGAACACTAAGCAGTTTCTCAGAAAGCTTCTTTCCAGATTTCATCTGAGGATATTTCCTTTTTCACCATGGCCCTCTATGGGCTTCCAAATATCACTTTGCCAATTCCACAAGAACTGTCTTAGCGAAAGGCTTCTTGAGGGGAAAGCTGTAACTCTCTGAGATGATTTCACAGAACACAAAGGAGTTTCTCAGAAAGCTTCTTTCTCTTTGTTATCGTACGTTATTTCCTTTGGCCCTATAGTCTTCAAAGGGATCCAAAATATCTGTTCTCAGATTCCACAGAAATAAGGCTAGCAAAGAGATCCATGAAATACAGATGTAACTCTGTGAGATGAATTAACAGAACACTAAGCAATTTCTCAGAAAGCTTCTTTCCAGATTTCATCTGAGGATATTTCCTTTTTCACCATAGCCCTCTATAGGCTTCCAAATATCACTTTGCCAATTCCACAAGAACTGTCTTAGCGAAAGGCTTCTTGAGGGGAAAGCTGTAACTCTGTGAGATGATTTCACAGAACACAAAGAAGTTTCTCAGAAAGCTTCGTTCTCTTTGTTATCGGAGGATATTTCCTTTGCCCTCTAGTCTTCATAGGGATCCGAAATATCTGTTCTCAGATTCCACAGAAATAAGGCTAGCAAAGAGATCCACGAAATACAGATGTAACTCTGTGAGATGAATTAACAGAACACTAAGCAGTTTCTCAGAAAGCTTCTTTCCAGATTTCATCTGAGGATATTTCCTTTTTCACCATGGCCCTCTATGGGCTTCCAAATATCACTTTGCCAATTCCACAAGAACTGTCTTAGCGAAAGGCTTCTTGAGGGGAAAGCTGTAACTCTCTGAGATGATTTCACAGAACACAAAGGAATTTCTCAGAAAGCTTCTTTCTCTTTGTGATCGGAGGATATTTCCTTTGGCCCTATAGTCTTCAAAGGGATCCGAAATATCTGTTCTCAGATTCCACAGAAATAAGGCTAGCAAAGAGATCCACGAAATACTGATGTAACTCTGTGAGATGAATTAACAGAACACTAAGCAATTTCTCAGAAAGGTTCTTTCCAGATTTCATCTGAGGATATTTGCTTTTTCACCATAGCCCTCTATGGGCTTCCAAATATAACTTTGCCAATTCCACAAGAACTGTCTTAGCGAAAGGCTTCTTGAGGGGAAAGCTGTAACTCTGTGAGATGATTTCACAGAACACAAAGAAGTTTCTCAGAAAGCTTCTTTCTCTTTGTTATCGGAGGATTTCCTTTGGCCCTATAGTCTTCAAAGGGATCCGAAATATCTGTTCTCAGATTCCACAGAAAAAAGGCTAGCAAAGAGATCCACGAAATACAGATGTAACTCTGTGAGATGAATTAACAGAACACTAAGCAGTTTCTCAGAAAGCTTCTTTCCAGATTTCATCTGAGAATATTTCCTTTTTCACCATAACCCTCTATGGGCTTCAAATATCACTTTGCCAATTCCACAAGAACTGTCTTAGCGAAAGGCTTCTTGAGGGGAAAGCTGTAACTCTGTGAGATGATTTCACAGAACACAAAGAAGTTTCTCAGAAAGCTTCTTTCTCTTTCGTTATCGGAGGATATTTCCTTTGGCCCTATAGTCTTCAAAGGGATCCGAATATCTGTTCTCAGATTCCACAGAAATAAGGCTAGCAAAGAGATCCACGAAATACAGATGTAACTCTGTGAGATGAATTAACAGAACACTAAGCAGTTTCTCAGAAAGCTTCTTTCCAGATTTCATCTGAGGATATTTCCTTTTTCACCATGGCCCTCTATGGGCTTCCAAATATCACTTTGCCAATTCCACAAGAACTGTATTAGCGAAAGGCTTCTTGAGGGGAAAGCTGTAACTCTGTGAGATGATTTCACAGAACACAAAGAGTTTCTCAGAAAGCTACTTTCTCTTTGTTATCGGAGATATTTCCTTTGGCCCTATAGTCTTCAAAGGGATCCGAAATATCTGTTCTCAGATTCCACAGAAATAAGGCTAGCAAAGAGATCCACGAAATACAGATGTAACTCTGTGAGATGAATTAACAGAACACTAAGCAGTTTCTCAGAAAGCTTCTTTCCAGATTTCATCTGAGGATATTTCCTTTTTCACCATAGCCCTCTATGGGCTTCCAAATATCACTTTGCCAATTCCACAAGAACAGTCTTAGCGAAAGGCTTCTTGAGGGAAAGCTGTAACTCTCTGAGATGATTTCACAGAACACAAAGAGTTTCTCAGAAAGCTTCTTTCTCTTTGTTATCGACGATATTTCCTTTGCCCTATAGTCTTCAAAGGGATCCGAAAATATCTGTTCTCAGATTCCACAGAAATAAGGCTAGCAAAGAGATCCACGAAATACAGATGTAACTCTGTGAGATGAATTAACAGAACACTAAGCAGTTTCTCAGAAAGCTTCTTTCCAGATTTCATCTGAGGATATTTCCTTTTTTCACCATAGCCCTCTATGGGCTTCCAAATATCACTTTGCCAATTCCACAAGAACTGTCTTAGCGAAAGGCTTCTTGAGGGGAAAGCTGTAACTCTGTGAGATGATTTCACAGAACACAAAGAAGTTTCTCAGAAAGCTTCGTTCTCTTTGTTATCGGAGGATATTTCCTTTGCCCTCTAGTCTTCAAAGGGATCCGAAATATCTGTTCTCAGATTCCACAGAAATAAGGCTAGCAAAGAGATCCACGAAATACAGATGTAACTCTGTGAGATGAATTAACAGAACACTAAGCAGTTTCTCAGAAAGCTTCTTTCCAGATTTCATCTGAGGATATTTCCTTTTTCACCATGGCCCTCTATGGGCTTCCAAATATCACTTTGCCAATTCCACAAGAACTGTCTTAGCGAAAGGCTTCTTGAGGGGAAAGCTGTAACTCTCTGAGATGATTTCACAGACACAAAGGAGTTTCTCAGAAAGCTTCTTTCTCTTTGTTATCGGACGATTTTCCTTTGGCCCTATAGTCTTCAAAGGGATCCGAAATATCTGTTCTCAGATTCCACAGAAAAAAGGCTAGCAAAGAGATCCACGAAATACAGATGTAACTCTGTGAGATGAATTAACAGAACACTAAGCAAGTTTCTCAGAAAGCTTCTTTCCAGATTTCATCTGAGGATATTTCCTTTTTCACCATAGCCCTCTATGGGCTTCCAAATATCACTTTGCCAATTCCACAAGAACTGTCTTAGCGAAAGGCTTCTTGAGGGGAAAGCTGTAACTCTGTGAGATGATTTCACAGAACACAAAGAAGTTTCTCAGAAAGCTTCGTTCTCTTTGTTATCGGAGATATTTCCTTTGGCCCTATAGTCTTCAAAGGGATCCGAAATATCTGTTCTCAGATTCCACAGAAAAAAGGCTAGCAAAGAGATCCACGAAATACAGATGTAACTCTGTGAGATGAATTAACAGAACACTAAGCAGTTTCTCAGAAAGCTTCTTTCCAGATTTCATCTGAGGATATTTCCTTTTTACCATAGCCCTCTATGGGCTTCCAAATATCACTTTGCCAATTCCACAAGAACTGTCTTAGCGAAAGGCTTCTTGAGGGGAAAGCTGTAACTCTGTGAGATGATTTCACAGAACACAAAGAGTTTCTCAGAAAGCTTCTTTCTCTTTGTTATCGGAGGATATTTCCTTTGGCCCTATAGTCTTCAAAGGGATCCGAAATATCTGTTCTCAGATTCCACAGAAAAAAGGCTAGCAAAGAGATCCACGAAATACAGATGTAACTCTGTGAGATGAATTAACAGAACACTAAGCAGTTTCTCAGAAAGCTTCTTTCCAGATTTCATCTGAGGATATTTCCTTTTTCACCATGGCCCTCTATGGGCTTCCAAATATCACTTTGCCAATTCCACAAGAACAGTCTTAGCGAAAGGCTTCTTGAGGGAAAAGCTGTAACTCTGTGAGATGATTTCACAGAACACAAAGAAGTTTCTCAGAAAGCTTCTTTCTCTTTGTTATCGGAGGATATTTCCATTGGCCCTATAGTCTTCAAAGGGATCCGAAATATCTGTTCTCAGATTCCACAGAAATAAGGCTAGCAAAGAGATCCACGAAATACAGATGTAACTCTGTGAGATGAATTAACAGAACACTAAGCAGTTTCTCAGAAAGCTTCTTTCCAGATTTCATCTGAGGATATTTCCTTTTCACCATGGCCCTCTATGGGCTTCCAAATATCACTTTGCCAATTCCACAAGAACTGTCTTAGCGAAAGGCTTCTTGAGGGGAAAGCTGTAACTCTCTGAGATGATTTCACAGAACACAAAGGAGTTTCTCAGAAAGCTTCTTTCTCTTTGTTATCGGACGATATTTCCTTTGGCCCTATAGTCTTCAAAGGGATCCGAAATATCTGTTCTCAGATTCCACAGAAAAAAGGCTAGCAAAGAGATCCACGAAATACAGATGTAACTCTGTGAGATGAATTAACAGAACACTAAGCAGTTTCTCAGAAAGCTTCTTTCCAGATTTCATCTGAGGATATTTCCTTTTTCACCATAGCCCTCTATGGGCTTCCAAATATCACTTTGCCAATTCCACAAGAACTGTCTTAGCGAAAGGCTTCTTGAGGGGAAAGCTGTAACTCTGTGAGATGATTTCACAGAACACAAAGAAGTTTCTCAGAAAGCTTCTTTCTCTTTGTATCGGAGGATATTTCCTTTGGCCCTATAGTCTTCAAAGGGATCCGAAATATCTGTTCTCAGATTCCACAGAAAAAAGGCTAGCAAAGAGATCCACGAAATACAGATGTAACTCTGTGAGATGAATTAACAGAACACTAAGCAGTTTCTCAGAAAGCTTCTTTCCAGATTTCATCTGAGGATATTTCCTTTTTCACCATAGGCCCTCTATGGGCTTCCAAATATCACTTTGCCAATTCCACAAGAACTGTCTTAGCGAAAGGCTTCTTGAGGGGAAAGCTGTAACTCTTGAGATGATTTCACAGAACACAAAGGAGTTTCTCAGAAAGCTTCTTTCTCTTTGTTATCGGACGATATTTCCTTTGGCCCTATAGTCTTCAAAGGGATCCGAAATATCTGTTCTCAGATTCCACAGAAATAAGGCTAGCAAAGAGATCCACGAAATACAGATGTAACTCTGTGAGATGAATTAACAGAACACTAAGCAGTTTCTCAGAAAGCTTCTTTCCAGATTTCATCTGAGGATATTTCCTTTTTCACCATGGCCCTCTATGGGCTTCCAAATATCACTTTGCCAATTCCACAAGAACTGTCTTAGCGAAAGGCTTCTTGAGGGGAAAGCTGTAACTCTGTGAGATGATTTCACAGAACACAAAGAAGTTTCTCAGAAAGCTTCTTTCTCTTTGTTATCGGAGGATATTTCCTTTGGCCCTATAGTCTTCAAAGGGATCCGAAATATCTGTTCTCAGATTCCACAGAAATAAGGCTAGCAAAGAGATCCACGAATACAGATGTAACTCTGTGAGATGAATTAACAGAACACTAAGCAGTTTCTCAGAAAGCTTCTTTCCAGATTTCATCTGAGGATATTTCCTTTTTCACCATGGCCCTCTATGGGCTTCCAAATATCACTTTGCCAATTCCACAAGAACTGTCTTAGCGAAAGGCTTCTTGAGGGGAAAGCTGTAACTCTCTGAGATGATTTCACAGAACACAAAGGAGTTTCTCAGAAAGCTTCTTTCTCTTTGTTATCGGACGATATTTCCTTTGGCCCTATAGTCTTCAAAGGGATCCGAAATATCTGTTCTCAGATTCCACAGAAAAAAGGCTAGCAAAGAGATCCACGAAATACAGATGTAACTCTGTGAGATGAATTAACAGAACACTAAGCAGTTCTCAGAAAGTTCTTTCCAGATTTCATCTGAGGATATTTGCTTTTTCACCATAGCCCTCTATGGGCTTCCAAATATCACTTTGCCAATTCCACAAGAACTGTCTTAGCGAAAGGCTTCTTGAGGGGAAAGCTGTAACTCTGTGAGATGATTTCACAGAACACAAAGAAGTTTCTCAGAAAGCTTCTTTCTCTTTGTTATCGGAGGATATTTCCTTTGGCCCTATAGTCTTCAAAGGGATCCGAAATATCTGTTCTCAGATTCCACAGAAATAAGGCTAGCAAGAGATCCACGAAATACAGATGTAACTCTGTGAGATGAATTAACAGAACACTAAGCAGTTTCTCAGAAAGCTTCTTTCCAGATTTCATCTGAGGATATTTCCTTTTTCACCATGCCCTCTATGGGCTTCAAATATCACTTTGCCAATTCCACAAGAACTGTCTTAGCGAAAGGCTTCTTGAGGGGAAAGCTGTAACTCTGTGGATGATTTCACAGAACACAAGGAGTTTCTCAGAAAGCTTCTTTCTCTTGTTATCGGACGATATTTCCTTTGGCCCTATAGTCTTCAAAGGGATCCGAAATATCTGTTCTCAGATTCCACAGAAATAAGGCTAGCAAAGAGATCCACGAAATACAGATGTAACTCTGTGAGATGAATTAACAGAACACTAAGCAGTTTCTCAGAAAGCTTCTTTCCAGATTTCATCTGAGGATATTTCCTTTTTCACCATGCCCTCTATGGGCTTCCAAATATCACTTTGCCAATTCCACAAGAACTGTCTTAGCGAAAGGCTTCTTGAGGGGAAAGCTGTAACTCTGTGAGATGATTTCACAGAACACAAAGAAGTTTCTCAGAAAGCTTCTTTCTCTTTGTTATCGGAGGATATTTCCTTTGGCCCTATAGTCTTCAAAGGGATCCGAAATATCTGTTCTCAGATTCCACAGAAATAAGGCTAGCAAAGAGATCCACGAAATACAGATGTAACTCTGTGAGATGAATTAACAGAACACTAAGCAGTTTCTCAGAAAGCTTCTTTCCAGATTTCATCTGAGGATATTTCCTTTTTCACCATGGCCCTCTATGGGCTTCCAAATATCACTTTGCCAATTCCACAAGAACTGTCTTAGCGAAAGGCTTCTTGAGGGGAAAGCTGTAACTCTCTGAGATGATTTCACAGAACACAAAGAGTTTCTCAGAAAGCTTCTTTCTCTTTGTTATCGGACGATATTTCCTTTGGCCCTATAGTCTTCAAAGGATCCGAAATATCTGTTCTCAGATTCCACAGAAATAAGGCTAGCAAAGAGATCCACGAAATACAGATGTAACTCTGTGAGATGAATTAACAGAACACTAAGCAATTTCTCAGAAAGCTTCTTTCCAGATTTCATCTGAGGATATTTCCTTTTTCACCATAGGCCCTCTATGGGCTTCCAATATCACTTTGCCAATTCCACAAGAACTGTCTTAGCGAAAGGCTTCTTGAGGGAAAGCTGTAACTCTGTGAGATGATTTCACAGAACACAAAGAAGTTTCTCAGAAAGCTTCTTTCTCTTTGTTATCGGAGGATATTTCCTTTGCCCTATAGTCTTCAAAGGATCCGAAATATCTGTTCTCAGATTCCACAGAAATAAGGCTAGCAAAGAGATCCACGAAATACAGATGTAACTCTGTGAGATGAATTAACAGAACACTAAGCAGTTTCTCAGAAAGCTTCTTTCCAGATTTCATCTGAGGATATTTCCTTTTTCACCATAGCCCTCTATGGGCTTCCAAATATCACTTTGCCAATTCCACAAGAACTGTCTTAGCGAAAGGCTCTTGAGGGGAAAGCTGTAACTCTGCTGAGATGATTTCACAGAACACAAAGAGTTTCTCAGAAAGCTTCTTTCTCTTTGTTATCGGACGATATTTCCTTTGGCCCTATAGTCTTCAAAGGGATCCGAAATATCTGTTCTCAGATTCCACAGAAATAAGGCTAGCAAAGAGATCCACGAAATACAGATGTAACTCTGTGAGATGAATTAACAGAACACTAAGCAAGTTTCTCAGAAAGCTTCTTTCCAGATTTCATCTGAGGATATTTCCTTTTTCACCATAGCCCTCTATGGGCTTCCAAATATCACTTTGCCAATTCCACAAGAACTGTCTTAGCGAAAGGCTTCTTGAGGGGAAAGCTGTAACTCTGTGAGATGATTTCACAGAACACAAAGAAGTTTCTCAGAAAGCTTCTTTCTCTTTGTTATCGGAGATATTTCTTTGGCCCTATAGTCTTCAAAGGGATCCGAAATATCTGTTCTCAGATTCCACAGAAAAAAGGCTAGCAAAGAGATCCACGAAATACAGATGTAACTCTGTGAGATGAATTAACAGAACACTAAGCAGTTTCTCAGAAAGCTTCTTTCCAGATTTCATCTGAGGATATTTCTTTTTACCATAGCCCTCTATGGA